>NW_022170878.1:18201255-18278145 GCF_008802855.1 Photinus pyralis
AGATTTAGACGTAATCCTACGTTGGACAATTTAATAATTTTTAAGAAACGTCGTTCGGAGTGTCGCCGAAAAATACTAGAAGCACAGAGGAGCTCCTGGAATCAATACGTGTCCACGATTACACCGGACACTACTAGCAAGGAAGTGTGGAAAAAGGTTGGAGCCGTATCAGGTAAAATTGGTTGCAATAGTCTGGCCTTCTTGCGAGATTCAGAGGGACAAATCACAAATAAACCAGAGGATATATCGGATATCATAGCAACCCAATTTTACCAAGTTAGTAGCTCCAAAAATTATGCGGATACATTTCTTCACACTAAACAACATAAAGAATCCATTCCTATTATTTTTGATACTAACGAAAACTTAAATTATAATACTCCGTTTACCTTAGAAGAGTTGAATATCGCTATCCGTAACACCAAGTCATGTTCACCGGGAGAAGACGAAATCCACAACCAGATGTTTCATCACTGTACTCCTGAAATGCAACAAAGTATTAGATTTCTTTAATATTTGTTGGAATGAACATACTTACCCCTCGGAATGGAAACAGGCCGTTGTCATTCCTATACCGAAACCTGGAAAAGATCCGTTGCTGGCACAAAGTTATCGCCCAATTAGTTTAACGTCTTGCTTGGGAAAACTGCTAGAGAAAATGGTTAATGTGCGGCTGCAAACATTTCTTGAAGATAATAATATATACGTACCTTATCAAACGGGTTTTCGGAAGGGACGAGCAACGGCTGACCATTTGGTCAAATTGACCGATAGAATTCTGAGTGCATTTGACAGTGGTGAGCACCTGGTTGCGGTTTTCTTTGATATAAAGGGCGCTTACGACATGACTTGGAGATATGGAATATTGCAGAATATGTATAAATACAATCTTCGAGGGAACTTACCAAAATGTATAGAATCCTTTCTAGAGAACAGAAAGTTTGTTGTAAGAATCGGTGACATCCACTCAAAAGAGTATGTTTTAGAAAATGGTGTGCCGCAGGGGTCAACACTTAGCTGTTCCCTGTTTGGCATCGCCATAAACGAAATAGCTAAAGGTGTTGAGGGGATGATTGATAAATGTTTGTATGTTGATGATTTAATGGTTTGTTGTTCTGGTAAGACGGTCGGTGCAATAACTCGAAGTCTACAAGTGGCCATAAACAAAATCTGTAGTAACGCCAATGCGGTCGGGTTTGTGCTGTCGGAGGAAAAGACAAAGGTTGTCCACTTTTGCCGACTCCGTAGACCGCACTATGATCCTGTGCTACTAATGAATGATCGTGTAATCAGTGTTGTTCAGGAAGTCAAGTTTCTCGGGCTTACCTTTGACAGGGAATTACGGTGGTCAAAGCATTTAAATAATGTTACTGCTACATGTAGAAAATCGCTGAACATCATCAGAGTTCTCGCTCATCATAGGTGGGGAGCTCACCCTAAGACCCTACTGGATATATATAAGGCCCTCATCCTATCAAGGATGGATTATGGATGTGCAGCGTACTCTACGTGTGGCAATAATGCTTTGCTTGGGGAACTTGATAAGATTCAGAACCTGGCTATTCGATATTCTTTGGGAGCATATCCAACAAGTCCAGTTCCATCGCTCTACGTCGAGGCAAATATTCCCCCTCTAGCTCTTCGCCGGAAACAGATTGTTGCAAACTACTATATAAAAGTAAGGTTAGATGATAAACATCCAAATTTTAGATCCCTTACTGATGCGACTACCATTGCTCGTCTATACAGATGTAGATCGTTAGGTGTTAGGGCTAGAGAGGTATTAAACCACCTCCAATTGGAGAATATTGACTTCACGAGTATGTCATCTACTGCACGGCGTGGACTCGTGAAAAGTAAAATCTATGAGCGGTGGAGTGAGCAGTGGTCGGAGTCTGATACGGCTTTGAAAAGGATCAAACCTAGTCTGGATCCGCTATTCTATATCGACGTTAGACGTTTGAACTTGATCAGGCTGTACAGACTCCGTCTGGGGCATACTGCTCTCACTCAGGGGTATTTGTTGGCAGGTGAAGAACGGCCATTATGCGAACAATGTGGTGTTAATTTAACACCACATCACATTATTTCTATTTGTCCGCAGTATATGAATGTACGTGTGATATTTAATATAAACCCGATATGGGAAAATAACTTCAAAAATGAAGAGCAATGTAAAAATACTCTTGCGTTCATCCAACAAATTGGCATTGCAAACCATCTGTGATATTTTTAAATTTTTGTCTTTATGTATATTTGTGTAGTAAATAAGTAAATGTAATCACGCCTGTCTTGTGTTGTGTGTTCAGAAACTGTGATATTATAGTACCTTAGTGTAAGTATAAAGGCTAATGGCCATAGATGCCGAAGCCTCAGGTGGGGTTTTAGTGGGTATACCCAGATAATGGGAGAGTCCCACACTACTCCGGACTTCTATCCGGAGTGTGCGTAATGCATTTCCCCACCTGTCAAAAAAAAAAAAAAAAAAAAAAAAAAAATTAGATAAATATTAATGCTCCTTTGGCTATTGTGGATGTGTACACACGTGCTTGAAATTTACTACTGTGCTATTCTCAAAGGCGAAGTTCGGTAAAGAGCAATTGCTCTTCTCCGCTCTACCACTTAACCTCAAATATGTCTGCTCAAGGAACTATATGCAAAAGAAATATACATATAATCATCAAACATCAAGATAATAAGCGACCCATGTCTAGACCCCTTCTTACATACACATTCTTCTTCATAAGACGTACCTATAATTTTTTTTAACCCAGTAATTACTCCATGAATTGTATTGACCCTATCTGGAAAATAACGCATGTAAGCGAATAAGTACCTATAAATTAAATATCTTTAAAAAATGTACATTTTTTCACTAATATTCTAGATGTGTTACAAAAAATCGTCTAATTCGGGAACAACACAAGATAAATGAGAATTAACGCTTTTTATGCAAATTATATTTCTTTCCGAAGGATGCTACAGGGAAATAATCTCAAATTTGTATCATACTAAAATGTTAGGGGTGTTACAAAATTTCGTCTAATTCGGGAACAACACAAAATAAATGAGAACTAACGCTTTTTACGCAAATTATGTCTCTTTCCGAAGGATGCTACATGGGAATAATCTCAAATTTGTATCACACTAAATTTTAGGAGTGTTACAAAAAACGTCAGAAAAGACGCAAACTTTTAATTCACCCAAAAATAAATCACATTTTCCGTGTGAATTCTATTACCCACTATATTATGGAATTATAATACGTTCTAATGAATCCGGTTTCTATTTGTAAATTAGTCTCGATAAACGCAACAATGCCGCTAATGAATTCAGGCCTGCTGTATGATGTGTTGCCTACTGTACATTTATAAATGGTGAGTGACTTCACTAAACGCTGCAAGTTTTCGTAAAAAATTTCGAATGAATATTTCGCATAAAATTTTTTGTAATTTATGTGAAAGGTTGGTCGATGGCTCTATGGTTTGCTAATGTTTTTTCTGAGGGAGATTTTTAAAATAATTTGTGTTGACGCCATTTTACCTATAAAAGTTCACTTTTTATTGGGAGTGCTCTAAAAAATTGTTTTTCTTAAATATTAAAATTTTGTTCTGTAGCATACATGATTGCTTTGCAGCTCATGTGCACAAACTTATACGGCAATTAGCCTTTGGGCATTGATTATACAGTATACACACAATAATCGATGCTTTGGGTCAACCAAACGCTGGCTAGTTTTCCGGCTACAATAGTTTTCGAAGCACCACCCTGTATGTACGCGCGGGTGCTTTCCTTTGTAAACTAAAATTTTTTATAACTTAAGATTTCAGGGTAGTTTGATAAGAAAATCAGGTTAACAAGTAAATGTTAATGACTGGTTTTAATTCCCTAGTAGAAGCAGAAATGCTTTAGCCCAATAAATGATGTACCACGGGTCCACGGATAATGGATTGCCTCTCAGAAGCCGGGAAAAGCTAAAAATCGGTTGAATTTGTAGCACCTTATTTGTATGCATTAAGCACTTTGCGTAACGATTGCGGCTAGTGGCATCTAACGGAGATTGTATTAACTGTATGATTGACTTTGCAAAACTGCCGTATAGTGTAATTTCGTTGCAAGTGAAGTGAAAACCTGGGTATTTGGAAGCCATTTTATAATATTCGTCTACTGACGGATTTTGTACTTTCAGTTTTAATTGTACACATTTTTAAATTGGCTGTGATTTGGCGGTGTGGTGTGTGTGCGAGTGGGTGAAACCGATAGACCAAAAATAGACATGTCTGTGTATATTTTTTGTTGACATAGAACGTTGCGACTTGATCGTCCTTCGTTCTCGTCAAATAAAAATATTCTCGGTGCTTCAGGCAGTGTTTAGTAGTTACCTGAAGCCCTGGAAGGTGTACAAGTCCTCACGATGGGCAATAATGCCGCAACGGCCAATAAAAAAGTAGATTCCGCGGAGAGTGTCAAGGAATTCCTTGATCAAGCCAAAGAGGATTTTGAGGAGAAATGGAAAAAGAATCCCACAAACACCGCCGCCTTGGACGATTTTGATAGAATTAAAACACTAGGAACGGGATCGTTTGGGCGGGTAATGATAGTTCAACATAAACCTACAAAAGAATATTATGCAATGAAAATTCTCGACAAACAAAAAGTTGTTAAATTAAAACAGGTGGAGCATACTCTAAACGAAAAGCGAATTTTGCAAGCCATCAGTTTTCCATTCCTGGTCAGTCTACGATTTCATTTCAAGGACAATTCAAATCTGTATATGGTTTTGGAGTATGTGCCAGGTGGTGAAATGTTTTCGCACCTGCGAAAGGTCGGTCGATTCTCCGAACCGCACTCTCGGTTTTACGCCGCTCAGATAGTGTTAGCTTTCGAATATTTGCACTACTTAGATCTGATCTATCGCGATCTGAAACCCGAAAATTTACTCATCGATTCGCAAGGTTATCTTAAGGTGACAGATTTCGGTTTTGCCAAACGAGTGAAGGGACGTACCTGGACGCTTTGCGGCACCCCTGAATATTTGGCACCTGAAATTATACTTAGCAAAGGATATAATAAGGCTGTCGACTGGTGGGCGCTGGGAGTCTTGGTGTACGAAATGGCTGCAGGTTATCCACCGTTCTTCGCCGATCAGCCCATTCAGATTTACGAAAAAATTGTTTCGGGAAAAGTTCGGTTTCCCTCGCACTTCGGGTCGGATCTTAAAGATTTGTTACGTAATTTATTACAAGTAGATCTTACAAAGCGTTACGGGAATTTGAAGGCGGGCGTCAACGACATCAAGGGACACAAATGGTTCGCGTCAACGGACTGGATTGCCGTATTTCAAAAGAAGATAGAAGCACCCTTCATCCCAAGATGCAAGGGTCCGGGCGATACTAGTAATTTCGATGATTACGAAGAAGAGGCACTTCGCATTTCGTCTACGGAAAAATGTGCTAAGGAGTTTGCCGAATTTTGAACGTCCCAATGTGTGCGTGTAAGTAGTATCGTTAGAAATGAGATTCGAGCGATTGTCTCCATTTGCTCTTCCAGTATCTGCCCTTTGCTTGCTTGATAGGTCTCCTCTGCAACATATGCTTACTACAGGGATATTTTGAAAAAATAGATATCAGTTAGGAGCTGTTAAGGAATACTCCTCATAAAACGCATGTTTATGTTACAAAAAATGGTAGGTACTACTTTAAAAAATACCAGTTTAATGCATAATGTCCAATTAACATCTCCGCAGATTTCAATTTTAGAAAAATTTAAAAGGGAAAATCAAATTAGACGGAACTTACAAAAAGAAGTTGGGTAGGTTATGTCAAATCCACATCATTTTAGGCCCTTTTATGATCCCACATTACGTATTCAAATATTTTCAACATTTATTGATGGACCTTTCCAAACAATCATCAGTTTTCAGTGTGAAGTGTGACAAGGTAATTTGTAATCTGATGATCAAAATTTTTAAATGTTTTCTCAAGCAAGCTTGAGTGACCTTTAACTTTATATGTTTATCTCGACGTTTATACCTCGGATTATACAGTGTGCAACAAAATATGGGAATGGGAAAAATATAAAATTTGCTCAAGAATAAAGTTATCATAATTTCTAAGAACATAACAAAATGTAATGGAGAAAAGTTGTTCAAAGTTGTGCTCAAATATGTCAGGGTTTCTTATTCAGATTTTTATTATTTTTTGGAAAATTTTTGGTGACTTCCGTAATAGTTACACATTTTTTTTATATTCTGATTCAATACGTACTCAAGTTAGCTTCTTCACCAGCTTCTTCATGTTGAAAAATCATTAAAAGTAGATATTTGATTGGTCTAAAAATATCAATGAATTCAATCGATATCTTTAGACAATGATAAAGTTGACAGATGCTCAAAAAATATATAAATCCGTGTAAATTGTACTGTTGAATTTGAGAACAATTATTCAACAGTAAGTAAATTGGTTGTGGCTAATTTGAGTGATGAATTTTAATCGGAACAATAAAAAAATAGTTTCCGTAAACCTCCCATTAGTAGTAATTTTTCAAGTAATTTTTGTAGATTTAGAAAAAATATAATATCAATTGTTTTTTGTTAGTGCAAATTGTAAATTAATTTTTGAATAAAATAAGAGCAGTTGTACCAGCAGCTGACAAGGTGTATTCTGGTACCTAAGTAGGATCAATAAAACATTGGTATATGTATTATAATTTATCGTAGGTGAGTCAGTATAGGTAAAATATGTAAATAATTAAAGAGGTAAGTATTGTTATTTTTCAGATAATTATTTCATCATCTTTGGTACCATAAAGACACCACAAGTGCCTACAGCCTACTGCGTTTGGAGTAGCAATGCTTTCTTGAATACCACAACTTATCTGGAGGATTTGTCCACTTCAAATGTTTTGTACTAGGACACGTTGCACTCACAAACACGTCTATACTTCGCTTTTTTTCGATAATTCATTATAATTGCCGCTATCACAGACGCAATTGCGATCATCAATAATCCATCCGATATACTTACCAAGTATCTGAATAACACCTATACACTGTGTCCAATATAATCATGTCTATCATTATTGATCTCAAAAACCATAGAAGATACGAAGATAGTCTCGAAGATAGTCAAATTAGGGAAAAGTAGCGCATTTAATTTAATTTTTCTAATTTGATTTAATTTATTACCCTACAAGCTTATCGCTCAATTACAGGACAATTCTAGTAACAATAGTGTAGAGTGTAACTCGCAGTGTAATTATCATGGTTCCGAAGATATGCCAGAAAAACTTAAATTAGCCTATTTTTTTTAAGGTTATTTGAACAGATACAAAAAAAGGAGGGGTGGAACCGGGTGGAACACTCCTAAAAATTGTATTTAAACGTTTCTACACTTACTTAAAATATTACATACATTTACATTTTTAAACGCATTTATTTCATTTAATACAGTGTTCCTGAATATAAATGTAGTACCGAGTGTAGTACTTACACAATCTTTCAGGTTGAAAGTATCACTTATTGATTTTATCGAAGACACTTGATGGTAGATAAACTAATACTCGTACAATTGGCTATGGCAGGTATCATAAAAATCCAATACAACTGAATACCTAACAATCCTTGAGATCTACACGCATCCATAATTTTTACAACACACCTTAAGAGGTTGATTCTGTTCCACCCGAGGTCCCACCAGATCAGCATAGCTTTTAAAACAAATTTTTTGATTCAGCATTTTATTTTTTTATTTACTTTTACTCGAGGTGCCTGCATACAAAATTTCATTTATATATCTTAACAAATAAAAAAATAGATTGCGCAAATACAAAAGTTGGAATGCGCATGCGCAATATTTTTTTTTCATTGCATAGTTGCTTGAAGTTTGAGGAATACATATTTACTGATCCAGAAAACTGGGCATTCATATGCTCATTGTAACAAGAATGATAAAAGATACCCTTTTTTGGAGGTTTTTGATGGTGGTTTTTGGGCTGTAACTTTTTGGCCCGTTAGTCTACGCATCCTTAAGGACTCGCTTAAGGACATGTGTACCATTTTTCAAAGCGACGTTTCTAAACGAAGTTATCGTGCACACGGACAGACAGACAGCAGTACAAAATTATAAAAGATTTCGAGGATCGTTAATAAGTAGGTACAGGGTGTCCCATTTTTGACATATTGGAGATTGTTGGTGGCATAAAAGAGTGTAATATAGGATGTTGTGTGTTCTATTTGCGTTAAACTCTCTGTTAAACTTAAAATGGTAAAATCCAAATTTGAAAATTAGCACTCCCTTAAGACATATGGGGGGAAATAAAAAATTGGCAATTTCAGAATCACCCTATAATTTCTTTTAGTTAAAAATATACAGAAAAATGTTTATTATCAAAGTTTGTTTATGATTGTTGAATTATCTGCCGTTTTCAAAATAAGGGCTGGATAAAAGAGTTATTGGATCTAAATTCTTTTTTAGTGGAACACCCTGTATATTTTCTTCTAAAAAGGTAGCATATTAAATTTTCTTTCCAAAAATGTAACAGTAAAGAAAATAATTATTTATTTAATTTATTTAATACTGGTTCAAAAACATTCAACAGATTTTTCAAAAAATTAAAAAAAAATTTTAAATCGTTTTATTCATTTTTTAATTTTTTAAAATTCTTTTTCAAACTTTTTGAATTGCATTTGAATGTTTTTGGATCCTTTGTACCTACTTGTTCCCTAGTTCCCTAGTGTGCTATTTTTTTTACTGATTTTGAGAACAGCAGATTATTCAGCAGGTACTTGTGTAATAAACATTTCTCATGTCATTTAACTAAAAAACTGTATGGGCATTCTGAAATTGACCATTTTTGGAGTTTCCCTTGTACTATCTTTTAAGCGAGCGAGTGTTTTTAAATTTTGATTATGTCATTTTAAGTTTGACTCAAAAAGAACACATGAGGTCTGTATTAGAAACTTTTATGGCATTAAAAATTCCTATAAATGTCGAATATGGGAAAATGGGTTCAAATTCGTGACTCAGCATTGGGATCCCGCAACGGTGAGAGATACAGTGTAGGTTGAATGGGGGCAAGGTTGCCCCTTTTTGTGGGGAAAAAATTTGAAAATTTTGAAAAATCTTGGAAAATAACTTGAAATACTTATCACCGAAAAACTGAAAATGTTAAATTTCGTTTTCACTTTCCCTAACTTAGATGACCGGAAATGGACGGTTCTGCTTCTGGTCCTCTATCTCATTCTGTAAAAATCCAATATGGCACCCATGATATAAGAAAGTAGCTTCTACATCAAGAGGGTTATGGAACTTCTGATAACAGATTCAGATTCTTCGAATAAAAGTACCCATATACGGTGCTAACGGGAACCGCCCATTTTCGACCGTTTAAGCTAGGGAAAATGAAAACGAAATTTGACATTTTAAGTTTTGCGGTATCTCGGTTACTTTCAAAGATTAAAAAAAATTTCAAATGAGTTTTTTTAGTCACAAAAATGGGCAACTTTGCCCTCATTTAACTTACACCCCTTGCAAAAAAAATTTTCATTGCTACTATTTGAGCTCTCTACAAGGCAGTGTGGAGATACCACGTGTTGTTTCAGAGAAATCATCATCAACTTTACTATTTTATATGGTCCCTGAAAAAGTACACACAGTAGCAGTAGCATTTTTTATTATGAATACGTACGGTACACAAAAAAATTGGAAACTGTTGCAAAGAAATTTATTTATTTATATGTGTTTTGTGTCAATAAACACTAAAGGTTTTTACACTCGTCATTAAAAACAAATATCTAAAATATAATATCACAAATGCCATTGTAAATTTACTGGGTCACCAAATCACTAAAATCGTGTAGCATGTACTCGTTTGTGATTTCAACAGGATGGTGCACCCACTCACGACAATTTGCATGATAGGAATTCTCGCACTATTAGAGCGTTGTGCGTAGGTGCACCATCATGTTGAAACCAAGTTTCCAAGTTTTGTTTTTTTGTATGCCGTACAGAAGGAAAAAATTGCTTATCAAAATCGAAAGCTCATAAAATTTGCTACAAATTTTTTGCGAAAAACTCATCGTTTCCTAGTTACGAGCTGTTGAATGTTTTTAATATTTATTTGAGGTTGGCAATTTTGCTATTGAAATTGAATTGTACCTTGTCAAATACAATGCAGTGCTTATGGCATGCAATGATTTTACCTTGCATTTTCATTCTGCACGTTCTTGGTGAATGAAGAAGGATAGATTATAGTCTAATATGTGAAAAACGCGAGAGTGAGAATTTGTAAAAAGGGATTTTAAAAAAAGAACATATAAAATAGTAAACTGTTACAAAAATCATTGAAAAATAAAGTAGCCTACTTAGCAGAAAGGAAATACATTGTAATAGAATTCCTTTTTGGAACTGGGGCGGGGATGGAATGACATTGCAATCTGAGATACTTGATGACGTTTTATGATTGAGTAGGTTTTCTATTGAATCAAATCAACCACTTTCTGTCAATATGAAGGGAAGCAAATCGGTCATTAATAAACATAAATTGGTAATAAATAAAACAATAAAATTTAAGAAAATGGACCATGGAGATTTGTGGAAAGATCACTACAAAATTTAACGTCCGTTAGAAGAATATTTCCAAATTGATTTCAATAGTTTTTATGTCTTCTGCATGGAGTGAATGCAGGACATTGGTGTTTGCGGGATGAGCAGTTCCAATACAGTGAGAGATAAATGCTAAATGCTTGACCATTTTCAAAATAAAATAAAGCTAATAATAAACTTAAATACTTTATTGGAATGCTTATCATTGTTGTTTGTGATAAATTGAGTGTGGTTTTATTATTTAATGTTCCTTGATTAAACTTACCTTTGTAATACCCTAGTTCTAACAGTTGGTTTCATAATTTAAAATGAAGGCAAATTTATGTTTGTATACTAATCTTTTCATATTTCGTACCCTTTGCTACAAAACGAAATGAAATTAACAGCAGCAAAGCTGGGTATAAATGGGTCCTTGTTTATTTATTGTTTTGCAACATTCTCTTTTAGACCATCTGAAAGTTTCGTTGTGTTCACTACCACCTGTTATAAGATCATGTTACAGTAATAGACTCGTCTCATGTTGACGTAAGTACATAAGTACTTACTCCTCACTTGTGACAGGCCAGTGGATTGCCATGCGCACACCATCAGCATTCGCGCCCAGAAACTAAAAAGGGTTTTGTATACAAAGATATCATCAGATTTGTTGTTGCTAATAGTCAGACACATTACTTATATCAGAAAAACTAAACAAAATTTTTCAATAGATTTACTCAAAATGTAATGTAGCTATTGATAAGTGACAAACAAAACAACGTTGTTGACTGTGATTTTTATTGCCCTTATATAGCCTTTTACAAAAAATACAATGGGCGAACTCTATTTTGTGATTTTTCCATTGTATAATTCTCGTTAGCTATTTTAAATATTTGATTTCAGTTGAACTTTTTATTTGTTTGACCAGACACCATACAGAATTCAAGCATTCCAGTTACATGGCACTGGGATGCTGTACTTAAGCTAGAACACATAGAAATTACAATCTAATCTGACTAATTCATTCATTCAAAAAGCCGTGAAATATATCGATGTCTCTCTCACGGCACGTCTTATTCAATGCCAACAGGGTCCTGGATAGTGGCGATGACGGGGTGCTCACTACAAAGATGGTATCGATTTTCCTTAAGTTAACATGTGGCAAGTTTAATTTTCTGAAGCTATTTTTACACTTACACAAATTAAGATTTATTTTTTTTTATCTAGATTTTTAAATAAGTACGTATAAAAGTGTATAACATGTATATCTTTTTAAAGCGATGCATTAATGAACTATAAACATGGTTTTATTGCTTATTAATTTGTTGCTTAATGGAAATGTAGTTCTTTCCAGTTTATAATTTCAATTATAAATTAAGTAGGTAGGTAAGTATACTTTATTTCAGGAATGATATAATAGCTTCAAATTTATTATGCCGGGACCTTTATGTCACTTACTTTACCTTCAAATAAATTTATGTGGGAGATTATCATGCATAAATAGATTTTAACTGTACAAAAAGGAACCCTGTAGTTAGCATACTGTTAACAGGTGCAGATTTGATGAGTGCAATAGGCATTAACTTAGTCAGTATGCCCTATGTTGTTTTATGTATATAATGTAATATATTCCCTAAGTATACAGTTGTACTGACATTTCATGTTTGTTTGTGTTGCAGGCATTGTAATTATGTTATAGGTAAGTAATGTTGTGAAGCTGAAAATATAAATACATACTCAGTGATTTAACAGGCAGTACTGTGACATACTTTCTGGATGTACTGGGCTTTGATTGAGACTGTATCTCAATTACATATGGGTATAACAGTCTGCACTTTATATGTTTGACACTATCAAAAAATGATTTTGACTTAACGTCCTTGCAAGCATTTGTTTTTTGAATCTTTAGAGTTGAGTGATGTTGACAAAAAATCTTGTTAGGACAGTTTATTTGTTGGGAGGGTTTCTAAGAAACGCACCTATAGTGTATTCATTTTAAGAAGGTAGCGGTAGAAAGCATAGGGAAGCGTTGACCTTCACTGTGATTGGTTCAGTCAGTATTACAATGAAACAAAACGACTGGTGAATTTTGTAAGGGGGTAGTTTATGTTGCTAAACTGCCGCAGTGTCATTAGCTGTTATTGTCAAAGGTTTATTTCTGTTCGCAGTGCTTAATATTTCTACTTGACAATAATTTGGTGCCGTTTTATATTTTTCTTGTGTGTGTTTATCTTCAAACGCAGCGCCATCTACTACCTTCTTATAATGAATGCAGTATAGTAACAGTTTTTAACCTTTACAATTTTGGGTGAAATTGAATTCAGAATGCATAACCAATCTCATGCTAAATCAGGACATGATTTAATCGGAGCTTGAGATGCTTAAAAAATTTTCGTAATAACTATAAGGAAGAGGTACTGAAAAGACAAATTTGGGCTTCCCCGCATTAATCTAATTTTGTATTTGCATGCGGCCTTTTCTTCTCCCCCAACTGCAATGTTTTGGATATTGGAACACCTATCCTATTTCATTTGGATCAATTACAGATAGAGCAATGTTGTGTTTGTTAATCTTTGTGTCTGAAATTATGTGGATTGAAACGTTAAAAAATCATTTCCTTCGAGGTTTTAAGAACGAAAACTAAACTGACTGTAATTTTAACATCTTTGAGTATGTCGACTTTGTGTAAACCAAACTAGATTCGCCCCTCTAATTTTGGCAGAATTGGTGATATATAAGTAGATATAAGATTTTGGTGGGTAAAGGCTCAGTATAGTATTTTTCTACAGATAAATTTCGAAATTTAAATGACACACCCGGCATTTTCGGATTCTATAGACAATTTTACACCTGATTTAATTTTTATTCTAGATAGCCTTGATTGAGGTTGAATAAAAAAGTTAAAAGAATTATTTTTGACCAATCTTGTAGAATTCAAAAATGTTAAAATATACTCGGTGTACCATTTCAATTGTAATACTAATATTTGTGGTCACTTCTGGTTAAACCGTCACTTTGTTTTTACTCATAGCATCACTAATAAAAATGTGAGTCGCTAGTTTGGGTTACGCACTGTATACTGATAAATAATTGTGGTGAATTAAAATTAATAAATCTCCAAATTAATGATACTAGTAACTTTCAACCTGTAAGTATAGTAATTAAAACCAGCATTGAAAGAATTTTTTTGATTTGTTTTGACTGTAAGTTTGATTTTTGTATACCATTTGGGTTATGAATAAGGATTTTCCGAGTTTTTGGCAACAATATTCCCAAATAGTGTGAAAACCTTCCCTTGGCATGTCTCATGCTGACTGAAATCACTGCATTGGATAATCTTTGAAACTTTTTAAATTTTTTGTTGTTGCTGGACTCACTTATGTCACTATCTTGACTCATTTGTCAAACTAACTAGAATCTCTCAAAAATATGAAAATTTGTTTGACTTATGGCCGGTTGCACTGACCAATTTAAGCTAAGTTCCGCTTAAATTTGTCAGTGCAAATGGCCATTATTCTCCCTGCTTATCAGAGAGAGAGTTTCTTTAAAGTTTACTGGCATTTAAAAAGCGAGTTTAATTATTAGTCTTGTTAAAAGAAGTGTGATGAACCTCATAGGTTATTTTCAGTTTCTATTCAATTGTATGAAAATATACTGACCTTTTTACTTAGCAACTTGGTACAGCAGTGTCTAATAATATTTCTGATTCTGTGCACAGTATTTCGCAATTCATTTAATGTCTTTGAATGCATTTATTTGCAAAAAATTCGTTAAGCCGTTTGTGAGTATGAGGCGAAGAGTGCATTTTCAAATTTGGTTTTGGTTGATTTTAATAGTCCTCATGGACCTTTTATGCCTAAACGAGAATACAAGCATGAAATAATTTTTAATTTTTGATCGAATGACACCAATACCAAGTCTGTAAGTGGTGTAGTTACGGAGCGTTTGTGACTCGGACAGACAGACATATCGAGAGCGCAAAAGTGCACTTTTTATTTTTTGAAAGTGAAAGTGCACTACAAATTTAGATATAAAAATAACTTAATCAAATTTAACGAAATACGGACGCCATGCATTCAAAAATACAAAGAAATCTGTCACCTTCCAACACATTCGATCTGCACGTAGTGGAAATACGAAAATATGTGCTCCTTGAAAAAGGTTTTTACTAGGTTTTTGACTTTTCTTTTTATTTGATTGAGAAACTTCCAAATTGTGAGCTTATGTGTGCAAATTCTATTAGAAAGCAACTGTTAACAGACGATAATTCTTGCCCTCGTCTTTATGGAAGATGTTGGCAGAAAGTTATTAAAAACTGGTGACAGGTGTTTCATTAAATGCTTAATTTATTATTTAAAGTTTTAAGTGTGAATCAAATTTAAAAAAGCGTTTTTGGTCGAATATAATATATCCTTTTTTTTTGCAGATCATTTATGTGTTTGCCAGAGTTCATATAAGCTGACAGAATAATTTTAGAAGAAAACAATTGGTCGAATCTTGCGTTGGTAAGGTGTAGAGTAAATTAATTTATTCATACAGTGAATCTCGTAAGAAATTGTTGTATGTAGCGGTTAGTTTGTGTGTGTGTGACAAATATATTAATTGCAGACAGTAAGTAAATATAAGCTAGCCGAAATTGGCCACGGGATGTGCTATATGTTCAGAAATACAGTCAGATTATTTTTATAAGTAGCTATTTTAAGAATATCATACTTCTGAAAGTTGGAAGGGAATTGAAAATAATGAAAGTAATAATATAACTTCACAACATTTTAATAATTAGGTCTTATTATATTTGTGTATTCGAGTATCTGTTACAGTTGGAAATTGCGCAATTTTCAATAATTTGTAATTTGCATGGCATCATATTGACAATTTTATTATGGATTTAACTCGGTATAAAAGTTGGACTTTGAGAGCATATTTTTATTCGTTAAAAGTCAATGACGCTCAATTGTGATTAGAAATAAATGGCCAACAATAAGAAAAACGCTTTGAAAATTAATTTATCCTTGAAGCAAATCGCTTGATACCAAGAAGTTATTTTTTGGCAAAACTGTTTGAGTGGTGCCATGTAAAAGTTCATTTTCTTTGGAAAATGTTTTATTGTATATATTAAGTATATTATTAAATGTGTAAGAAAGTGGAAAATATTCATTTTTAGTTGTACCCAGATTTGAAACAATCTTAAAATGTAACTGACTGCTTTTAGTTTATCGTAAGCGTTGTGATCTGCTTATCTGATAATTGCTCTTATTATAATATTTGTTATGTTAACAATGTACCCATAGGAAGTAGTCTCTTTCCAATTATTTTATTATATTAAATTCCTGCATGATACGTATATTCTCAGCTTGATTATGAATCTATGAATTTTATTAAAGTGCATTCATGTTAAATTCTAAAGTTAATAAGGTGCTCTAAAATAGATTCACAAAAAATACAAATCGTAGTGGTGTATTTATATTTTTTGTGCGCTTACTGAACATTTTAAATACATATTTAGCAACGTGTATAACTGCCACAATGTAGTCTTTAAAAATTGTGAATGTCTCAGTTTGTCCTGTACTGCTAATCGCTTTAAACTTAAAAAAGGTTATTGCTTCATACCAAAGAGATTTTTATTGTGGACTTGTTGCTTTTACTCAATTATGTGAATGGAAAATGCATCCTTAATTGTTTTGAAGAGTTTTAGTTTTGAACAATACAAGTTCTGTGAGGAAAGGATGGATCGTTAATTGTTGAAAAAGCATTTTAGTATTTTATTGGCAAGTTATCAAAGTTAAAGGTCATTGTGAAATTAAGCAATAAATATAATGTAGATCTTCGTAAAATCATTATTGTGAGTTTTATTTATTTTTATACATAAAACTTTTTGGGTTGGCACACATTCTTTTTTTAATTACTTATAGAATATCTGCTGCATATTATACAGTTAATGTAATCTCTTTTACCGTTAGAAAAAAAAGGAGTGACTATCGTAATTCTGTGATCAATAAAGATCACAATGACTTAATATTAATTTAAATCTAATTGTTTAAGAAAGTTTGAAACACCATTTTAGTAATCAAATTTGTGTAATGGTCCATCTACCAATTAGTAGTTGTAGAAAATGGGAAAAATGGGCAGATTAGATAGTTGTATATATTATTTATAAAATGTGTTGTAATGGCTTTGTGTCGATGTGCGTATTTACGTATGGATGAAAAAACTAAGTGATCATGTTTTACCAATCTTCGTTCTTGTCAGTTAAAGAATAAGCAAAATTAGTCCGACTGCAATTGCTTCTAGTGTAATGCATAAGTAAATGTCATTTATTAGCACCCTACTTTATTAGTTACACTACCGTTTTATTGTGAAAATTAGTAATAAGTAATTGTGCTTTAAATTTTCCAAAATTGATCACACATGTATTATTGTACATTACCTTAGATATAGGCCTTACTTGCGAAATTTGTTTAACATATGTAAATCGTACGGGTAGTACATAAAATATTTAAGGTCGTTCAGTCTTTTTTTCTCACAATGTTGTACAAATTTCGCATATTTATGAATAGTCAATTAGTCTTTACGTTAATGTAACCACGTTTTCAGCCAGCCAATATGTATTGTTCTGTTTGTTGTATTTTGTTATTGTATAGTATTTTGTCCTCTACTAATATCATGTATTCAACATGTCATTTTAGAGAAGTTCTTTGAGAACCAGTTTTCAAATGTTGTTTTAAACAATTTAAAAAATAAAGAAGACTATCCTAGTGAGAGCATTTAATTGTATATGATTTCAATGGCTGCAGAATCTGATTAGAAAGTCTAGATGAAGCGATTAGTTAAATTGTAAAATGCTTACGTGAGCACATTTTTGGTTTTTAATCCTAGACCTACCAGATAGTTTTAACATTACAAGTACGGAATGTAGTTGATATTTTATCGTTTTAGAGGTACCAAGGAGCTCGAAAACCTTACCCACAGTAAAGCAACATAAATCACTTTGGTTTTAGTTAAATCATTACACTTGTATCGGGAATGGAAAAGCTGACAAAGTGAAATAACACAAATGGCTTCATAGGATGAAATAGGATGAAATCCTTTTGTACTACCATAATATTGTTTTGTATGGTACTTAAAAATTGAACCAAAGTTGCATCCCTTTTATATTCTTAAATATTAAATAGCGAATAAACGTTTTTATTGTTAGCAGTGCAACGGTTGCTATAGTAGTTTTAGTTTTTGTTGGGGCTGCATGTTGCCTAAATCTATTCACTGGTTGTTTTGAATATAACATTCCAGTTGAAAACCAACTTGGAGAAAACCTCGCCTTGGAAAACATTAAAAGTAATAAAAGTTAAAGCTCTACTCACAAATATAACGAAATTTGTATTTTATTATGGGTGATATACCCAACTGGGCGATTTGTTTGAAGTTTGTATTACAAACAGAAATGTACTTGCACCAAATATGAAGATTGTGTCTCAAAGCAATGTCAAATCAATATTAGTTAATACGTAAATACCTAAGTAACTTTAAACTAAGGTATTTTTGGTTCAGTATGTTTGGCCCTATACTGCCAAGGGCCAAGTCATACTATACCGCCAGTAGGTAGGGCGTGTTAGAGTCGGACACGCTGGCGGCTGGCGCCGAGACAAAACAATACTCAAGTTTAAACCCCTAAAGAGCATCTTAAAAAGCGGCAGAGCACCTCGATGTGACCCTACGGCCTACAGGGTCATTGGATTTAACCCATTTTCAATAGGCTTATTACGTGTGGCATATAGGTCAACTGTTCAAAGTTTGAACCAAATCGGTCCAAGCGTTTGACAGTTATTGTGTTCACGGACAGACGGGCACCATCGACTCCCCTGTAAAGCTTGCATCGCTTTGCTCTGCCGCTTAATAAACCTCTAAAGTGGGTCTAAAAAAGCGGCAGAGCACCTAGGCTTGTTTCTTGTTATATGTGGCATGTAGGTCAACTGTACAAAGTTTGAACCGCATCGGTCCATTCTTTTGGCAGTTACCCAGTCAACATTGTAACGTAACCGATTCATAAATATAATAGTTAACTAGGTGGTTCGTTATGTATCTAGTAACTTAAATGTTACATGCAAGTAACACAAAACGCCTAGCACTGTTATGTAACGGTGTAACGTAACGAATACGTCACGCTATGTAACATACATGTATATATATATGTTACATGAACGTAATAAGTAACACAACGGAATGTTACAACAAATAACCCAGTTATGTATCGTATATACAAACATACATTACATTAGGGTAATATGTAATGCAACTGAAGGTTTAAGCAAATATGTAACATATATGTAACATTACGTTGCATGGGGGTTGTATGTAACGCAACTGAAGGTTACAGTAAATATGGTAGTTACATAACAAATATGTATATCTTAGTATACATGAGAGCCTTATGTAACGCAAACGAAGGCTACAGTAATGTAAAAATAACTAAATGCAGCAGTGAAAAAATAAAGATATATTCTTATAAAATAAAACAAAATAACAATTCCTAAAAATGTAGAATATTATCACAATAGATACATTTCAAATATTCATTAATAATATACAGGGTGTCCCTAAAAGATCTGTACAACGCGCTACCAGGGGTTCTTGGTATCAAAATAGGACGATTTAACCCTACTTACCTCTATCCAAAAGTGCTTCGTTAAGGCGCTATTTGCCGCCAAAGATTCAAAAAACAAATCGTTATTTTTATTTTATCGGAAAATGGTTTTGCCGATTAAAATGAAAGTCGGGATGTGAATGTCTAATGTAAAAAGGGTCTTTGTGATATCATCGTATTGATTGTA
The DNA here is from genome assembly GCF_008802855.1 of Photinus pyralis. Classification (NCBI taxonomy): domain Eukaryota; kingdom Metazoa; phylum Arthropoda; class Insecta; order Coleoptera; family Lampyridae; genus Photinus; species Photinus pyralis. Next base: position 18,220,661 of record NW_022170878.1, read on the forward strand.
GTTGCTATGTAGGTGGTAAAATACTGACCATCCACATCTGAAGAGGTCTAAAACTTTTTAACTACTATTTTGACGGTTCTGAATTTTTAGACACTGATAGACAGTTTACTTGCAAGCATTTTTTGTCTCTTGATGAATATCGCCATCTGTGATGGTTTACGAAAAAAAAATAAATTTAGGCATGATGAATGGCATGCACCATACATGCGATTGTTCCTCAAAAAATCAGAAGATGGCTGTTAAACCTTAGAGTGGCTTAACGTTTGTTTGTTGTTTCTTAAACTTTAACAAATTACGTTTTGCTTGAAGACTTAAAACTTTAAAAAATAACGTACCAATGTTGCAAAGGGCACAGTTTAATTTATTACGCCGTATAATGCTTTGTATGCGTGAAAATGGTGGTCACTTTGAACATTTAGTACGTTTAAATTAATACATTACATTGACTTACTCTGTTGTGTTCGTTTTATTCTACATTACTTGCTTGCACTACGGTTTCATAGCCTACTTCTTGCTTGCACTTATGGTTTTTGAGGAACAATCGCATGTATGGTGCATGCCATTCATCATGCCTAAATTTTTTTTTTTTTCGTAAACCATCACCAATAGCGATATTCATCAAGAGACAAAAAATGCTTGCAAGTAAACTGTCTATCAGTGTCTAAAAATTCAGAGCCGTCAAAAAAGTAGGTAGTTAAAAAGTTTTAGACCTCTTCAGATGTGGATGGTCAGTATTTTACCACCTACATAGCAACTACAATCAATACGATGATATCACAAAGACCCTTTTTACATTAGACATTCACATCCCGACTTTCATTTTAATCGGCAAAACCATTTTCCGATAAAATAAAAATAACGATTTGTTTTTTGAATCTTTGGCGGCAAATAGCGCCTTAACGAAGCACTTTGGGATAGAGGTAAGTAGGGTTAAATCGTCCTATTTTGATACCAAGAACCCCTGGTAGCGCGTTGTACAGACCTTTTAGGGACACCCTGTATAATAAAATTATTGATTTTGGAGAGGTTTTTCTCTTGACTGTCTCAGCGTGCTTAAGTGTAACCACTCACCCACCGTCAATTCAATGGCACTTTCGGTAGTGTCGGGGAAAGTTTGCCGAACGGCATCTGGATAAAAGAAAGTTCTATAAGACAAACTGCGTTTCCACCAAAACAGCTTTCATTATGTAAAAATAGTGTTGCTTACTTAAAATATTATTCATCAATTCCAAATGCTTGAACGGAAAATGATTCCTTTTCCCAAGAAGGGAACAGCTAATCCCCAAATAAAAAAAGGTAGAATATAAATTTATACTTACACAAACACTGAACCAAAACAACACCGACTTATTTCAATATAGCGTCAAAAAGAACTTTATCTTTCGCTTGAGGTTGACTGTTGAGGTTATGTGTCCCGCAGCCGTTAACCTTTACTTTTCACTAGAGGTATATGCGTACTTCTTTTCAGATATACTTCACCTAACGAAATAGGTAATATGAATTAATTGTATTAGAAAATAACGGTTTAACATCAAAAAGAAACATTATTACGTGTTTGGTATAGAACATTCCAACTTCTATGTTACATATCATTTCGATTACAATTGTAACATAACTTTGTTACCTTCTAGAGCCCTTTCAGTTATGTAAGTGATTATTACGTGTTTGGTATAGAACATTCCAACCTCTATGTTACATATCATTTCAGTTACAATTGTTACATAGCTTTGTTACCTTTATGTCAGCCGTTTCTCAACTGACATAATCAATGACTTCACTCGCTAAGCTATTGACAAACTAGTAGAAGGGCTCTAAACATATCATGTTTACTTGGAGTAGGACCTCTATATACAGGTCTCCGATGAACTGTAACTGAGAATGTTACAGCGATGTTGAACAGGAGAACTGAATCAAAATAAGGTCCAATGCCCTTGCCAGAATCATTATCTCAGAGTCACGATCAAAACCAAAATATGATCCAAATTCACATCCAGGAATGAGCCAGAGACAATACAATAACAAGATGCAGATTCGAAGAAAGAGTCAAAAAGTCAAAATTACATCAGGAATAAGTTCCTGGGTAAAAGGCAGAATTAGGGCCATCAAAGATAGTACGCTGAATCAGTATCACAATCGGAATCACAATCCACAATAGATTCCGAATAAGAAGCAGAAAACATGATCGGCGCACTAATTCAAGACCATAATCTAAAGTCAGAACATATAACCAAAATTTCAGAATCATAATCCACATTCAATTTTGAATCAGAATCAGAATCCAATTTCGAATCAGAATCATAACCACACTCACTGTCAATCAGAATTATAATAGGGATTAGGATCAAAACAAGCGTTATGATTAAGTCATTGTCCAGTGCAGGATAAAGATCAGAATCGCATTCGGATCAAGAATCGAAAAGAATCCTTTTATTACTTTGGCTCAGCGTCGACTTTTCATTCTAAGATGGACCTTGATCCTGATCTTAACGTAAATCATGATTTTGGTTATGATTTTTATTGTTGAAGTGATTCCAATTCTGGTTTTAGGTCTGATCGTACTATGACAGTGGTTCTTCTCTAGCTGTTTCTGATTCTGTTCCTGAATCATTTGGCTCCGGACCCCATTTTTGTAAATGGATGTTCTTGTGATTTCGATTTTTGTTTTGATGCGTTTTTTATCGTGAGTCTGAGCCTGGTAAGCAAACGTATCGCATATTGTAAACATCAGATTAATGTGCGCATGCGCACTGCGCAGGCTGCGCAATGTCCACTTTCTTATTTATTAATATATTTTGTTGAAATTTTAACCACAGATATTTCTGGAGAAGGCAAACATATCGCATATAGTACAAATCAGATGTGCGCATGCGCAGACTGCGCAATGGCAACTTTCTTATTTATGGAGGTATTTCTTTGAAATTGTAGCCAAAGTTGCTTTTAGTGTAAGCAAACGTATCGCATATTGTAAACATCAGATTAATGCGCACATGCGCAGGATGCTTAATATCAACTGTTATTTATCGAGATATCTTTTTGAAATTTTAATCATAGATGCTCCTGTTAAAGGCAAACATAACTGATATTCCAAAAATTAGATGTGCGCATGCGCAGTCAGTCCCAAATTTTAACCATAAATGTTTCTAGTAAAGAAAAACATATCACATTAGTAAAAATCGAAAACTACAAATGTCATTAGGAAAAGTAAACATATCGCACATATTAAAAAACAAATCCACGCATGCGCAGACTGCAAAATGCCAACTTTTTTGTTTATGGAGATATTTATTTGAAATTTTAACCATAGATGCCTCTAGTAAAGAAAATCACAGCGCACATAGCTATGGCCTTTTGAGAAGTACTGATCATTCATGGAAAATGCGCTTTAGGGCGAAAACCTTTTTACTTGTTTTAACATTTTGCTACTTTTTTTTAGGAAAACCATCCATCATAGAGGGCCCTAACAGTATGGCGGTTGAAGAAAATAAGAAATCGGTGTTGACCTGCCTCCACGATGTCGACAATGCATCCGAACAATACACCGTGGTCAAATGGAAGAAAGACGGGAAAGTTCTTAAGCACGACTACGACGAGGAGACCACCTCGCACCAACGGATACGAGCGTTCAAGCAAAACGGCACCCTTGTCATTTATTCCACGAAACCGTCCGATCGTGGCGACTACGTTTGCGAGATTACGACGGCGGGATTCGAGCCGCTCGTGTCGAAATCCGCGACAATTTCAGTGATCGGTGAGTTCCTCCACGTCGATCGCCGCCCATGGTTGCAACGCGTGAAATTTCAGAGATACTGAAGTTTTCGCCTCCTCCCGTAAATAAAAAGTTGGAGTTGGGGAGCACGGCGAAAATTCACTGCAAGGCCCAGGGAACGCCGCCGCCGACGATACGCTGGGAGAAGGACGGGAAGGGGGACGGTTTCGACGCGCACATCGCCGACACGAACGGAACTCTCCACTTTAATGGGGTCCTAAGCGAAGATAAAGGCAGATACACGTGCTTCGCGAGTAACACCCAGGGCACTATTAACGTTACGTTAACGATTGATGTTGTCGGTAAGTCGTGGAGTCGGTGGAAGGAGCAATTAATATCTGTTGATTTTTCCGTAGTGGCGCCGAAGTTCACGCTACTCTCCCACAATCCGACGGAGGCGATCGAGGGCTTCTCGGTAATGTTGGACTGCGTGGCCGACGGGGATCCGAAACCGACGATCCACTGGGACAAGAACTTGCAGATGAACGACTTCAATCGTTCTCGCTTTCAAGTTTTGGATAACGGCACACTGTACATTAAAGAGGTGCACAGGGAGGACGAAAATAACTACGGGTGCACGGCTGGAAGCAGTGCCGGTCTGAATCGGAAAGAAATCCGTCTTATTGTCCACAGTATGTACATATTGGCGTAAAACTAGCGCATATATGGGTGCAACACCAAAAACCACAAAAGTGAGAGCAACCATCGGCAAACTCGCACGCATAATAATCATAAACCAGAGATAAACAAAATATATAACATTCATGTAGGCTTTGACAGTTGACATATTTGCACTGGCATAACAAAGATTAACACAAACCCAATATTCAGACACTACATGCCAAGGGTCGACTCAACGCAATGATTAGCAATATCGGCAAGGTGGCTCTTTTCTAAGGCACAAAAAGAACAGTACATAAAATATATATCTCTGCGTATGTCAGTTATGAACTTTAGCGCAGTACATATTCGAAACAAGTCACCCTGCCAAATATTAATAATCATAATCACCCGGTTCAAATAAATAGTAGGAGCATATCGTTAAGTATCACATTACAACAAAGCAAAGGAACATGTCGTGGCAAAATATTAGTATAAAGTAATTAAGTAATTCTCAATGTCAAGTGCAATATGTAACAATCACCCACCTAACGTACGTCACTCGCCCCCAGCTGAAGCACCCTGTAAATAAACAGTAACATATTCATGATGCAAACAAAAGGGAAATGTGCTGCAATAAATTCAATTATAAATGAAAAAGTAGTTTTGCATACTTGTATTGAATATCATCCCTAAGGGAACATACTGTATCTAAATATAAATAAAACACGTAAATCGGTCAGTAATTCATATTGCGGGATGGCAGGCAAAACCAGCGCTTGCAACAAAGGAGTACTGTAAACTGGAAAACAACATATTTATGTAGAAATTTCTTAAAACCTTCACAAACAACTTACAAAGGCAATACCTTGAACACAGAATAATATTATATAAAGAGTTTCAAAGACCCTTAAGAGCTTCGTAAGGCATTCCTTTAAACACTGAGCATGTAAACTAAAGGCTTTAAATTGAGACTGAAGAATATCAAAGGCCTTTTCAGATTAATGGCAACTCTTAAAATACCCTGACCTGCTGAGGAGCCTCCCCCCAGATTGTGATCTCTTTCCAAAGGCAGCCTCACACCAGCAGACAATGTATTCCACTGCGCCTTTTCCTCCTCTAAGCAGAAGTGATATGTGTGATCCCCAACTACCCCACTCAACGGCCCGTGTGCAGTGACCAGGTCTATGTATGACCGATATAGCTTTGTCTCTTGCTGCTTCGTACAGCGTCCCCTTTGGTACCTATGCATGTTGGTTGATGTATTGCCCTATTCTGCCTCATCGTCTCCCTCGTTTTAAAAATGAAGGACGAAACGAAATAGGCTGATATGTCAGTAGCTCTTGGGTTGAACCGTAGCCTACCGATAGATCTAGCCGTGACATTGATTTGGTGACGTCACAACTGGAGATGGGCCACTGCAACGCGATACTATGTGTTTAAATGCAATTTGATTCGCGTGCATACTCATTTAACGCGAAAACATTTAGTAATTACTTATTTTGAGCCGCAGGAATGTTATATGTTGTTTCCTAATTATAGACACGTGTTATTATGCAAAAATTTTATTAAATACGTACATATACAACAAATACTCACTGAAAACCGAGCTGAAAACAAATAAAATTTAAACATTCTAATACACACATCTGCCTTTTTTAGCGTAACAAAACGAAGTTGAGGTACGCTTATGTGCTCGTTATTCCGTCGTCTGCCTATCTGTCTGTTCCATCGAGATCTCAGCCCCTGGACCATCTAGAGACTACAGGTTTTCGGTCATTTGTAGTTGCATAGGTCTATATTTTCCCGTTACTCATCATTTACATCCTTTTCATATATATGATGGCTGATTTTCAAAAATGGTGGGGTACGTGTCTTCGGCAAGTTTAATCTGGCCTCGTGGAACTGTTAATACTGTATCGTCTTATCTAGTCATCTTGTCTACCCGAATAATGAAAATGCTGGGGAAATGCTTTGTACAAACCCTGGAGTAACTAGTAATTTCCAAATTGTCCTGGCGAATACATCTTAACCACTTTTTTTGATCGTCTTCATTTTTCGAAAAACGAAAAACCGTAAGGAACCTTGTCTCTTGAACTATAATTGCTTTTGCAACCAGGGACGCAGCACGTGTTTGGCATTTTCTTACTTATTCTGTTCGAATACAGTTAATTTAAGTGTACAACATTAAACTACTTGGAATTAATTACATTAAAAGTCGATATGACGGCCGCCGTCAGTTGTGACGTCAACGCAATAGTGGGGATGAGTGTCACGGCTAGTTCTATCGGTAGGCTACGGTTGGACCCTGGACTTCTCGCCTATCTTAGGAATGAAAACCGCACCTACCTCCCACCAGTCTTTGATGTGGGGATATAGCCACTGATGTAACATTTGTAATATAGCTTAAGGGGTAGCTATCCCCCTAAAAAGTTGTACTAGGATGGGTGTTAATGTCTCAGTCCCTGTTATAAGGAGAATCGGCCGGCCCATAATTGTATAAAGGTCGTAGAAGTTCAATGACCTCATCTTTTGTGGTGGTCAATTACATTTCTGCTGGTCAATTTCCCATTCTACTGTGGTGTCAAATTACATGTCGGAGATCATCCAACATCCTGATGTCCATCATGAATGATGTCATTTTTATGTGGTGTCTAATTACAATGTCAAGGGTGTACAAGGTGAATGACCCCATTTTTGCGTTACCAAATTACACGCTTGAAGTAATCCAAGGTCGACGACCTCATTTTTTGGCGTGTTTACACACGAGGTTAGCCAAGGCCAATGAAACCATTTTTACCCACGTGACGCGACTTTCCAAGGTCACCTCCACGTGTCGCACGTGCAATGGACCCTTTTTGGTGTAAATATACGACCACTAAGACCCGGTTGTATAATGTCAGTTTAAACTTCAGTTTATAGGTAGATAGAATTGGGTAGAATTGTGGGTTAAAGGATTTGATTGGCTAATATTTCACAAGTTGGCCAATCGTATTTCTCAAATCTGACATTGTACACAACCGGGCCTACAGGTGGGTTCATAGCTCTCCGTTCATCTGTTGCGTTGATCCGTCAAACGGATAGTACATTTTGTTAAGGTTCATAGCAATCCGTCCACAGTGTACATTTGCAACGTATAACCATAACCTAAATTTTATTTTGTACTGTACCCTCCGTGATTTTCAGTATGTAAAAATAGTACGAAAGTAAGAACACGTTGCTATCTGATTATTACCGTGAAGAACGAATAGGCGAACACTGTTAACGTACCCAACATAACCTCACTCTTGTTAAAAACCGACCAACGGAAACGTAAATGTTCAACTTCAACCAACTTTTCCGTCGTAAACGGACGACGTACGATTTAAAAATTTGCTGTCTTCTGATTGGCTAACGGACAAACGGAAACGTATGAATGGAGAGGTATGAACTTACCTTTAAGACTGTAGTCGAATCTGTTGGTAGGACGGAAAGATGGGGACCTTCTGATGTCCTCCCTCTGACAAAGGAACCCGGAAAGTCTCTCTAGTTAGGCTGGTGCGTTCCCCGTCTGATCCCACCATTGTCCCCAACGAGTTTCTCTTTTGAAAGGATCTTCCGTAGGCGAGAGGCTGTGGGAATTTCTTCTATCGTCTCACAGAATCTTTCCCAAGAGGCTCTTTTTGCCTTCCGAATCGCCTTACTGTACCCAGTGAGGGACGTTCTAGCGTTTCTATTTGTTGTAACCCGCTTCAGCGGACAGCTGTTCTCAGAGGAGGAGAGAAGGGTATCAGTGAATAGTGTGGCAAGTCGTTCTAGATCAACTTGATCGATCACCGTCATGCAGAGTCCTGCGGTGTTGCTTTTCAATAAGTCCTCGTACAATGTTTGGTTTATTTTGTTTCCCTACTATTACTTTCAACTAAAACATATTTGTCTGCGGATTGATAGAGCAAGACTCATCACAGACTCTCTATCACACTAATCTGCCTGCTGGGAAGGAGGAGGAAATTGTAACATCTAGGACTTCTTTCCTGTTTCTGGTTACAAATGTTGTCTGATTGCCCTGATTGAGTATCTCTAGTTCCTCTGACTATCTGGGAGTTGGCGTCACATTTGATAAGAAGATGCAGCACCTGCTCCTTACAGCATCTGCTCAGCCTTCGTACCTCCGGTGGCGGAGGCATTGCTGCCTCCTTCTCCCCAAAGCACACACTATTTTGCACCGGTGCTGATTGGCTCTTCGACCACTAAAGTCACTAGGTCTTTTGTTATGAACTCTGAATAAGGAAAGGGTTATTAGTTTCGGCTTTACGAAAACCGCTGCCCTGGGACAATTGTTGCCCCTTCAGAGTCTCTGCAGAATTAGCATAGGTAACCCTTGATAAGGGAGTTATCAAGCCACGGTTCCTGTATAAGGGCCACGTATAGATTGTCTTTGATGAACAGGGCGCTGAAGGTGTATAAGGGACGTCCCCTTTCGTAACCCTGCTGGTGTTTTTCACCTTTCGTTTCACTTTAATTGAGCCATGACTAGGCTTATTGCTCGTCTGGTTGGGCTTTCCTCAACTTCCCTTGGAGTCACCTTGGTGGGTGTTTTTAATGTTCTACCAGAGGCTTCTTTGGGTTTTGGTTTGGTCCGATTAGTTTTTTTTTGCCCGGCCTTGACCTTAAACCCCAATTGCGGATTGTCTAGATAACTGGGCGGTTGACAGACGACTAGTCAGGTATAGCTAAGTGTCTTGCAATTGGAGACTCCGGGGAAATTTTGAAGATGACGACGCGTTGGGGGCTGTTTTAGTGTCCTTACTGGCCAGGCACATTCGTCAATTTATGTAACTCTGTTTTTTTTTTTACAGAAAACGGAAAGTATCCATTTCTACTTCATACACTTAAATTTTAAGTACTTAATCCAAAATTGTTTGCCATTAAGATAATGCGTCGTCCGAAAATTGTTTACGTTGACTGATGCTCTACGCGATAAGTTTATCCTTCGTTTAAAACTGAATAAACTGTTGCAGCCCAAAGAACGACAAACAAATTGAATGGCGCTTCTTGAGCGTTATCAGAACCCTCAGACTACTTTTACCACTAATCGTCAGTTATTAATTAATTCCCTTTTGTGATTCTTGGTGTGCACTGGTTACATTTCCATGCATAAACTTGCTCTTTTACAGCACGCGAGGGTTACCACCCGGAAGGAAACGAGGCGGAAGATTCAACTGTAACAAAGGCGGTGCTCATAACAATGTCGGTGGCGACTGCGTACATAATCCTAGTCATTGGCCTCATGATATGGTGCCGCTACCGGCGCAGGTCCCGCAAGCTGCCCATAGCGGACGGTGCCAAAATCGAAAACGGCGACGTCGACCACACCGAACTGAAAGAGGCGCCGAACGGGGTCGCGCCCGGATCGTCGCAGCCCGACAAGGACGGCCTGAAAAACGCGCACAAGGAGGGCCAGAAGAGCGACGGCACGGAGACGGCGCACTCGCAGAGCTCCGCCCAGTCGAAAAAATCGAAATCGAGCTACGACAAGATCCTGCTCTCTCGATCGCACCTGAAAGACCTGAAGCTGATCGGGCGCGGCGAGTTTGGTGACATACTGATCGCCTTCTTGCCGAAGAGCGCAGTGCCAGTGAGCGACAAACGCGGCTCGAACGCAAGTTTGTCGGGCGAGGACAAGGATCTGACGGTGATGGTGAAGTCGCTCACGCACACCAAAGACGAGGCGGCCCTGACCGAATTTAAAAGGGAAATCGATCTCCTCTCCAAGGTGTCGCACGAGAACGTTGCGAAGTTGTGGGGGTTGTGTCGAGAGGTGGAGCCACATTACATGATCCTCGAGTATACAGATTGGGTAAGCAGATCAATTTTTAGTGCTAAAAAACACCCTTATTGAAATAAAAAATGTTCTAAAATAGTTATTGCAAAAATTAAGTTTCAAAAACAACAAAAAAAGTTTCAAATAAAAGTTGCAAGATTCGATGGAATAAATTCAATAGACGTAGAAAAACATTTTGCAAAATGGCGGTTTTTGAGATATTGACATCAATTTCTTTATTTTAAATGGACGCCATATTGGATTTGTACGTCATTAGACAGAGAAAAAAATTACAAAACCAGTGATACAAACATTTAATATTTCATTTGGGAATCCACCTTGCATTTTTGCCTTGAAGTTTACAATGTAACTATTTCTGATGGCAGTAATTCCCTGGTCGTGTCGATGGTGACTATGCGAGACAATTAATAAACGAATGAAATTGGTTTCAATCACAGTCAGCTATGGAACTATGACAAATACAAATGAAATACTGAGTATCGCTGGTTTTGTAATTTTTTCTCTGTCTAATGACGTACAAATCCAATATGGCGTCCATTTAAAATAAAGAAGTTGATGTCAATAACTCGAAAACCGCCATTTTGAAAATGTTTTTTCTACGTTCATTGAAATTATCCCATTGAATCTTGCAACTTTTATTAGTAAATTTCTTCGATAGCCCTCTTTGTTACTAAAATATTTACCTTTTTAAAAATAGCGATTGTCACTTTTTTCCAATGATCTACGAAACGATTTATTTTTTTCAAAATATCGCATCAGAATATTTACCAGCATCAAAAACTACACAACTTTCCGAATGTATAACAATAACGGTATCCTACTCAATTTAAGACACCCTATATATACTCGTCGATGGTTTATAAAGACTTTAGTAGTACAGTATGGCTGTATTAATTATGGATATTCTTGAAATCCAGATAAACATGGAGGCGGAAAAAGCGGATGGGACGCATCCTTTCCGGGAAATACGATATGATTGATTCGAGAATATTCGGTTAACCGCACAAAATTGCATACTTCCCAATATATTTAAAACTTTGCGGAATCGAAATTTTGCCGCGGGATTGCATTCCCTACTTATAACCTTGGTCTTCGTGCGGAATTTTCAAACGTACAATTGAGATTCGAGATCCGTCACAGCTTTAGATGTCGTAGTTAGTTTGGTTACCATTCATGCGATTGTCTCTTAACGGCGAAAGGTGTTAGTTTACATACCAGCCCATGCCCCATACAAACATCAAAAAATTGTATAATTTTCATATAATTATTTAAATGAATAACCATAACCATAAATTCAGCAAACATTTACACCAAAAATGAAAAGGATTTCAAACAATAAAATTTAATAGACATCAATCGATCAAATTTTAGGGCGACCTGAAACAATTTCTGACAGCAACCCGAAAGGGTACATCTCAGAGCCTAACACCGGTACAATCCGTCGCCGTAATTCACCATCTGGCGAGAGGCATGGAGCACCTGTCGGCGGCACGATTCGTCCATCGAGATCTGGCCGCGCGAAATTGCCTAATCACGTCAACGCTGACCGCCAAAGTCGCCCTACCGCGGCTCACCAAGGAACCTTATAGCCAAGAATATTGCAAGCATATCAATAACGTACGTTTTACCAATTTAGTTTGCACTTTTTTTCGCCACGTATTCCTTTTAGATCATACCGCTGCGGTGGTTGCCCTACGAGGCGGTTTACGAGGACGAATACTCGACGAAGAGTGACGTTTACGCTTTCGCGGTTGTCATTTTGGAGGTGTTCAGTCAGGGCGAACTTCCCTTTCCGAAAATTAACGATACCACGTTCCTGGCAAAGCTCAAGGAGAAAGCGCTCGATTGGAAATCGCACAAGAATACACCTGATGATCTTCAAAAACTACAAGTACTGCTGTCATCTACCGTCGCCTACCTATACTAATCGTTGTAACTTTTGCAGGAAACATGTTGGAATATAAACCCGCAGGAGAGGCCGTCGTTTGAAGATCTGGTAAAAGAAACTGAAAAAATTCTAAAGTCAATGTAAATAGTTTTATGTATAGCTCAGGCGTAAACCAAATTTTAACTATTAGATTATAGAGACACTTTAGAGCAATATGTTAAAATGATGAGAGAGAGAGAGAGAAGAAAACGCTTCCATTATAAAAAAAATTGCCCGCCTTACTTGCAAAGAATTTATCGTGTGTTCGAGTCGAATGTCTGTCCCTTTTCTACTCCCAATGCTTGTACTTATTTATTTATAGTTTTCTAATAAATGAGAGAGATTAGCATTAGTTGTACATATCTCTAGTTTTTAATGTAAAAAAAAGAAGCATATCAATTGCGACAAACCATCTTCGTTAACGAAACCAATTCTGTACATTAATTATTTGAGCCACCACACACTGCCAAATGAAAGAAGATGAATCGATGTTTCAAAATGGTGTCATTTTGAGATGTGTGTGAGAAATCAATGTATGGAGATCTCCAGATATATTTAAGCTTTGCGTTGTAGCTTTATACACGTACAATTGTGCACTTATGTGTATAGTATTATTAATTATTAATGAAATTTAGGTAAGTATATAGAACGAATGTAATTCTGATAAAGCTTCTATGAGGAATGTACGACAAAACCGTGATGTAATCTATCCTTCATATTGTAACTATTTATTATACATCATACTTATATAATAGAGTTAAACTTAGTATAATATTTAGGAGTTTTTAATAATGTTAGATATTACTGACTGTTCATACTATGAAGATGAGATAAAAATGTCTGTCCATATTAGGGATGTAGCTTTTTATAATAATTTTGTACTTTTTGTACTGTATTGTCCACTTTTATATAATTATGCATAATCATAACTTGTGATACATATACTGAATACAAATATATGAATGTGTGTGCCTCTCTTTGACCCAACAAACCTGCAATAGCCTTAAGTCATAAGAAAAGCCCGAATTTTTTAAAGTCACTCTGAATTCGAGATGTTTCCATTGAAAGGAAATTAATTATTTCAGTTACTTTTATAACCCAAAAGTTGGTTTCTTTTTATTTAGGTAAAGTAAGGAAGCTGAACGGGAATTAGCTACCTATATAAAGTAATAATCTCGTGGAATTTTATTTCGTGTAGTATATTTGGGACGAGTAAATGAGTTGAATACGTATTTCGTTACCGAATATTGAATGCCAGAAAGCTTATGAAAGCGCAGAGGTAAGTATTTATACATCGGTGAAAGCGCTTATTTTGTCAAAGCTGAAAATTGTGGTACCTATAAATATGAGTTAAAATAAGGGCAAAAGTCCTGACCAGCCCACCATTCTTTCATCACTAACGCCATTGCTATTTCATCTGTATTAAATTAAAATAGACCTCGCTTTATTGACTGATTGATTAATTGATTGTCGAAAAGAAGCATTCGTCAAGCGACCGTTTGCAGAGCGCGTCGTGAACGGAGAGAGCACTTCCTGGGGTAGGCTCGACGAAGACCCCGCCACTGTCTTCACGAGCCAGTTCGTCTGACCCTTAGTTTCCCCTTATTCCGCAGTGAGCTGGGACTCAGATTAAACTTACTCCACTGCACTCACCTAATCTATCTACACGTCGTCGCCTGTAATCTAGCGTCGTAGCCGATCGGAACCTTCCTTCTGACAGGGCACTACACATACCTACGCTAACCTCTACAGAGGTTCTCCTGTGCACAGGTCATGATAGCTAACATCTCCCCTCAAGTTTTTACTACAGTGTCAAGCCAATAATATACCAATAAGACTGTTCCTCGACCATATCTCGGGAACCGTTCGTCGACTTAGGGGTAAAAATTTTTTTGGGTAAATCGGTCATGAAGAATCGCTGGAAAATATTTTCAAGTTCTAAAAATGACCACCAGAGGGCGTAACTGCCATCTTAAATATGTTAAAATTGCATTTTCTTTAAATTTCCCATAATAAACTAAAACTTGTTTTTACATTTTTAAAAAGATGTAATGATCTTAGCCTCCTTCTATCTTGCCGGGCTAACGCCAACTTCAAGTCACACCGGAATATTTGACCATATTCTGTAGTAGCGGGAATGCCAAACTAACATGGCTGTCTATTTGAATATTCTCGCTTAAGTTTCCCGCGAGAATCTGTCACTCGGGGACACTCGAAGTGCACTAAGATCGTGATCGTCATGTAGGACACCTAAGTTGTGTAGTAACTGGGTTCTCAGCAGGCACTGAGGGCGTTTTATGGGTAAAAAAAAATAAAAAAAATCAAATGGAATGGTATGACTTTTTCTTTATAAAAAAGTAACAAAATAACATCCAAAGAGGCCAGTGAAAACCGTTTTTCAAAATCTCGTACTTTGCGTTGCCGCTCTTACGTTCTGGGATAATTGTTTCAAATTTGATACATCAATTATTTTTTAGGATCTCTACAATTTCAAAATAGTTAGTTGCATATGGTTACATTTTTCTTATTTTGACGAGTACTATCACCCCCTGAAATATCTGCATGACACGGATCATCGGGGTTCTACTGTAATACAAATGGGAGTTACAGATCACACCAATTTCACCAGTACATAAAACCACTCTGTCCTAACTTGCAGGCAGTTAACTTAATCCTACCTCACTTCCATGCGCGAATTCTATTTTCACAAATAAAACACACCCCACGGTAATTTTCAGGGTGTCGAGTTACTTCGTTCGCGGCTTAACGCGTATGACCTGACGGTTATCTCAGAACAACCAACTTTACTTTTATAGGTCGACACCTATCCCTCGACACATATCTTTTACATCACAATCAACAAATTTCACAGCGATTTCTCTTGACCCATTTTGATAAAAATTTTTTCCCGAAGCTGTGCAATTAACGGTTCCATAAATATGACCTGTGACCATTATTAATGGGACATCCTGTATATACTTTTTTCTACGGACCATATAAAAAAATAGAGTTGATGATGACTTTGAATATAAAATTTTATATTCAAAGATGATGATTTCTCGCAACGCCATCTTGTGGATCTGAAATACTGGCAATGAGAAAGTGTTTTTTTTTTGTATCTGCATAACATCAGAATTAGAGAAAATAAAGTCGAAATCGGCAGATTGTTGTTTTTCTGATATATCTTCGAAAGTAATCGGAATTTTCTGGTGTTCGTAACAACTTCTTTAGTTGCAGGTAGGTAACTACAGTTGGCACATGAACAGTTGCGTGTTTGGCGGCATTTCCTTATTAAGCGGCAGAGCAAAGCGATGCAAGCTTTTTAGGGGAGTCGATGGTGTCCGTCTGTCCGTGAACACGATAACTGTCAAACGCTTGGACCGATTTGGTTGAAACTGTGCACAGTTGACCTATATGCTACAAGTAATAAGCCTACTGAAAATGGGTCAAATCCAATGACTCCGTGGGGTCACACCGAGGTGGCCTGCCGCTTTTTTTAGACTCTCTTTATGGGTTTATTTTTTCTTCTAAACGAAATTTTCTTCCTGGTTATTTTTACGTTTATGATTCCTAAATTTTGGTGGACGTAGGATTCTGTGTGTTTTAGTTAATTGAAATAGGCAAAATATATCACTTACCTGTCGTCGTTCAATTGCTATTTTTTTCTTTTTTTCTTTTCTGATACAAGGAGAATATGGCGAGGGAAAGGAAGAAAACAGGATGGAGAAGATTTAATTAATTGACAGATAAGCGAATGCCCAACACTACCAATGACGACGCCAAAAAAGACCAAGACACCTCACACGCAATAGCACTTTACCAACAACAACTATTGAATTGAAAAATGTTATCAATAATGTATCACAATTTCCCAAACTAAAAATTAAATCAACGCATACTCCATCTACACAAAAATGAAAATAATACTATTTGAAACTGAAATTTAATCATCGGCATCAACATTCCCCCCGGGATGAAGGTTGCATTCAGGCTTCAGAAAGCTACACAAAAATAACTATAAAGTTCATGAGACAAATTAATGAAATATCCAAAATTAATATCCAATTAAATTTAACGTTAAATAATAAAAAAAATAAAAAAAACTATTGTGAAGGCAAGGGGCAAACCTTAATAACTGGTCTGCGATAAGTACCATATTTGGTACGGACGTCTACAACTCGTACGACTTGATCTTTTCCAGGATACATCTTTTCTATAATCCCTAAGGGCCATTGCAATGGTGGAGTATTTGGCTGTTCTACTACAACAATGGTGCCAATTTGCACGGGGTTATGTTCTGTGTTCCATTGCGATCGTACCTGTAGAGTTGTGAGGTATTCTAATTTCCACCTTTTCCAAAAAACGTGTATCATCCGATCGATGAGTTGAAACCGATCTAATCTGCTAATATTAATATTACTATAGTCGTATGCCGGAAAATGCGTCAAAGGGCCTAAGGTTAAAAAATGCGCTGGAGTCAAAATGGTGGGTTCAGACGGATCAGAACTAAGAACGTATTGACGAAAAGATCAGAAGATAGATATTTTTACGTGGAAGACCGTCGACCAATCACAAGTCTTCTTGTATACGACAGTACTGTTACACATTCGCTTTCTGTGCCTTTTTTCTCTTCCCATAATATTCCTTTCAACTCCCAGCATCCCAGCTCAATTTTCGCCTATGCCTACTCTTTCTTCGAATTTTGCTACAACCTCTGTCTCTTGCTTCCGTTACCTTGAGAATGATGGTGTCTTCCTGTTTCTTCATATTGATTCTGTCTCTGCCTTTGCCTCTGCATCTGATTATTCTTTTACTTCTGCTTCTTGGTATTAGGTTATGCGTAGTACCTACATCTAAAGCAAATACGAGGGATTTAGTTAAAGTAGGTTATTCTAAAGTCGGATGGACGAGCTGCATTGCTAGAGTGTAACAGAACATAAAAGTACCTACAACCTTTTATTTTGTTTGATGGTCACTGTAATTTTTGGTTAGAGACCACTGTAACTCTAGGTACATTTAAATGACCTAGTAAGTGACTTACATGTAGGGTGGCACCACGTAACTACGGGTATGGTGGCGCCATCCATTGGTAGAGAACTGACACGTGCATAGGTCCAGTCTGGTTTCACACCGAAGAGGACATGGTCACACAAGTTATCGTCTACTACCGAACATTTCAATGGGACACGCTGGAACATCCGCCGTATAGTCTCTACCTTTCACCCTGTGACTTCCATGTTTTTGGACCTCTAAAACAAGCTATTCGCCGAACACGATTCGCAACGGACGACGAAGGGTCCTTTATATATAAATCGTATCTGTCATTTCGTTTGCTCCACGCAGTCATTTTTTCCTGGCTCTTCCGGTTCTGTATTCACTTCTAGTGAGCGGAGTGTGTCAATACAATCCAAGTGGTTTTAATCACAAACTATGAAGCGAATTATTATTCCACCTGCTGCTGTGAGATTTCTCGGTGTTGTTTTGGACGAGTTGCTCGGGTTTGGAGGATTTATAATAGGATTTCTCATTACGTAAGTGGCAGACAGCCATTTGCAAATCCATTCGTTATCTTGTGCTTTCTTCTTTTAAGGAGATTCGCTTTATTTGGAGGATGGAACCAATTTACGTATAACCAGTGTACGTTCATTACAAGGCTTAACGTAAGTTTCATATCAAGACCCCTGATACGTCCCACGACTGCAATTTTGAGCGGATGGTAAACGCGAAATCAAAGTCAGCATTTAATCTTGGCTAACCTGCAATCATAGCGTCATCGGGTCAACTGGAATAAACTACTGGATTTAAAATGACTTTAGTAATTATCGAATAGTTTCCTCTTCAAGGAATATTTCAACGACATATTTCGATTTTAATGTCATTATTTGTTTGTAAATCATTGTCGTCATCCACATGATTTTGTACGCGGTTTACCGAGCCACTGAGTAAGGGATGATGTTTCTCCTTTTATTTCTTTTGTTTTAGACTGTTATCGTTCGAAGAAAGCTCTTTTGTGCGACCGCGTTTACTTCATTAAGGGTAAGACTATTTAATTTTGGTACTTGTACCTCTATTATCTATGCGATATTTAGCGCATTTTTTAAGAATGTAAAAAAAGTGCTATTGTTTGCGTTTTGTCCGTCTATATCTTGAAGGTGTGCCAGACGGCCATCAAATTTCTCTGTCTAAAAGGCCCCCCCCCCCCCACGAATTATTTCCTGAGATGCTGGTTTTGAAAGTAAAACGTGCATAAATTTCACATACGACAACCAATTGGTCTCAGATTTTGCATACGCATGCCTTTAGTGGTGCCAAATTAAAATTTAGAAAATGGGGGGGGGGGAGGTAAACACATGCTCTACCCTTCATGGTATTCTAATGAAAGGTCTCATCGAAATAAATTGGTTTGTACAAACTATAACTTTTCCGTGCGACTCTTTTTTGAGATTACTGAGCGACGGGGCCTGAGGGGGGGAGGAGTTAAAAATTAATTTTCTACCGACTACTGCCCTTCTTTTTGTTCTCTTATCAAAGTACGGAGTGGAGAGGAAGGGGGGGGGTGGAACTACTTTTATCCTTCATAGTACTCTAATGAAACGTCTCAACGAAAAGAATTAATTTCTACCAACCATAGCCCTCCTCCTCGACGTCTTATCGCGATCGGGTATATTCCTTTATACCTCAAGAACGGATTGTCGGAAGAGGGTACTTACAAAGGGCGACTGAGACGTCTGCAAGAAATATATCTATTGGTGATGTCAAAACAAAAGCTATTTCGGTTTTTAAAAAATGCTCTTTATCTGCACAAGAGTTGTGCACAATTTATACTTGTTTGTATTAGTAGGGGAAAGTTAGTTTATTGAAGTGATATCGATTGTCATTGAAGAAAATATATCAGCATTTCTTTAGTTAATTTCATTGTTTCTTTCCTTGGTACCTTGGCAGTTTTATACAGGGAAAGGGGCAGTTAACGAAACTGGGTGGCGCTCAACCATACGAGTAAGCTACGAAGATTTTATGCCCAAACGCAGTAATTCTCTTTTAATTATGTATTCCTGAGCTAGATGGCCTTTTATGCGGCGAGGTTGAGTATAAGAAGAGTCAACTTACGTCACAATAGACTTTCACGGTTCGACGCGTAATCGAATAACGCAACATAAATATCCACCCCGCTGTAATTTACAGGTTGTTAACTTGACTTGACTGACGGCTCGACGCGAATTGCCTCTTGCGATTCGACGCGCATTGCGTAACGGGCGTCACGTAGTTACAATTTAAAGTTAATTGCTTTTTACCCTTCATTTAGGGGAACTTTGTGTGCATAAAGTTCCGTATGTGCGTGAATATGAAATTTTATTGAAATCTAATCCCGTTTATTATTAGCGGTGTAAAATAAAATAGACAGAGGTCCATTTCTTGGGGGCCCGGTTCGTAAGTAGCAGTTATTGAATCGGCAAAGGTGATTACCCATAATAAGTACCGATTAACAGGAGTGCGCGAAAGTAAATTATCCTGCGTGTGTTATAAATACCCATAAATAAAGCCGTGAAAACAGAATTTCATAATAAATCGGAAATTTTCCATTCGTTAATGGATCTTTAAAGAGACCGGGTATTGTTTTAAACATTCCTGCGTTTTATTCCTTTGTACTTTTGTGCGTTTTGTTTATGAATAAGGATTTAATCTAAAAGGAGCCGGTGGTACAAGACATTGTATTGGGAGATAATCCGCGTGGCATAACTCAAAGGCGATAAAGTACAGAATATTATACTTTACTATTTGAGTTTCGCTTGTAGGTATTACCAGTGGAAGAATTTGAACTGTGTGTATTCTTGTGCGTCGTAATGAACGCTTGATAATTTAAATTTGTTTGTCTAGAATTATTCGCGAAATTGTTTACTAAATTTGATTAATTATCTAGCCAGCAGGGATAGCTATTGTTTAATCAAGTTTAATTATGAAATAGACTTTTGTCTTTGTAGTGTGAGGTACACAACCAATCAGGTTACTTGATCGACTCAATTTGTGTCCTCTCTAAAGCTGCAAACGTAGGGACGCCACCTCCCTAGATAGCCAGACAAGAAGTACTGTACTTAAAATGGGTTTATTAATAATAATTTAAAGAAACTGGGTGGCGTTCAATTAAATGTTAAGTTACGTTAACCATTCGACTTTAGGAGAATGTTTTATAGGAAGCAACGAGATAAAATAGGTCTCAAGTTGGTACAACCTCTGAATCACTTTATTTACTACACTTAGTGTTATCTGTTGCTTTCTATAAGAATCATAAGTTAATGAACGCTGTTAATAATAATAATACCAAGTTTCTGAAGGCTGTGATCTTCAACCTTCGATTGTGGCTGCCGCACCTGCCTGGCGAGCTTGGTCGCTACCACTTGTCGGACCTGAGGTTTGCTGATTTAATTCAGTTTGAATATCTTCCAGTGTTCTGTTTTTAGTTTCAGGCAGAAATATCGCAACTATAACCGAACCGACACTACAAACAATTGCAAAACTCCAAAACGGAACGAAAAGACCGTAGTTATCTTTGGTAAATTGGAACAATTCCGTGGAAATCGCCCCGAATGCGTACAATAGCACAGTGGCCACTGTGGAGGCGTACGCCTTCAAGTTCGTGGGGAATAGTTCAGACGCCATAAAATTGGGCATGGTTTGTAAGCCCAAACTGTAACTGACTATGAACACAAACAATACCACCGTTGGTAATAATGAGACGTGGGAAGTGTCCGCTCTAATAAAATCACGGACGAAGAAGAACGCTCCTTCTACCAGCAAAGTAACGACTGCTCCAATTGAAGATGCCATGAGCAAAGGTCTCCTGCCGAGTTTATCCACCAGTAGTGAGCTTAGTATGGAAAATATAAGTTGTATTCCATAAAAAATCATTACTCCCAGCACAGGGGGGATAGAAGCGTCGCCTTCTTTAAAAAGAATTTGCGCGTATATGCTAAATGCGGTGATACCACTAAATTGTTGGGCGAGTCTTAAGCCGAACAGTGTCACCAATTTTCTTCTGTTATTTCTCCTCAACAAGCAAGTGAAGTTCGTTTGATTTACATTTTCTTCTTCGATTGCTCTGGCTATCATGTCCAAGTTGCGGTCGGCGTCTTCGGTGCCCTTCAATGCAACAAAACTCCGTCTTGCCTCTTTGATTTTTCCTTTCATTAGTAAATAATTCGGCGATTCGGGCATCCAAATGAAGGTGAGGAGATGGAGCAGGGGTACACTCAGGAGAACCAAAGATGAAGTTTGGATAGTCGTGTAGGACCCAACTAGATTGATTACCATAACACCAACGAAAAGAGTAATGGAGGCTGTGGACGATATCATTCCACGTATTTCTTTGTCGGAGATTTCACTGAAGTAAATCGGCAGGGATGCAAAACACAACCCTTCACACACCCCTGCAATATAGCGGCCGATTAGTAGTTCAGGTAGTGTCGTTGCAAATGCAATTATTATCCATGACGTACAAAATGGGACACTAGACCACAACAAAATCGACTTCCGCCCGATGAGGCGTCCGAAAACGCTCAGTAAAACACTACCGCACACTCCGCCCAACAGGTAGACAGTTCCGACCCAAGATGACTCGTCTGCGGTCATTGGAATTGGAGAGTCTTCACTTAGAAGCACTGGCAAGTACGGGGATGTCCACCCCAAGTGCAATCCACAACATAATGCCACCAATAAACCTAGCGGGCCGACTGTAAGAAGAAGGGCGGTAGCAATATTTCGCACTCACCAGTGAATACTGCGCCGTATTGAAGAGACCTCTTCTCTAACGCAATAAACGCGGCTTTCATTTTAGAAATAAACAGAAGAAGTTTCCATAGTGTATTTAAACATTTGGAAAAACCTTTTATCTAATAATAAGGAAAACTGGAGATTAATCGGATTAGGTAATTACACAGTGTATGATAACGAACGGAACGTGATATGTTTTGCATAAAGGTCAACGAACAGTTATTTTAAGAAATAAGCTTGCAGTTTGTGATGGTTTCTTACCACAACCACTAACCCAATCCCTTCAGGTTTCTTGATTATTGGCCACTACTTGGGATTCTCTTGTTCAAAACAAATCAAAATTGAAACTTAGAATTTTATCATCTCTCTGCGTACACATCCGGCATTTGCTAAAGGAAAAATCCTAATGTTGACTTAAAATTTCTCAATTTGAGAGACTTGGTGGCCTCGATCAATTTCCGAAGAGTCAACCGCACAAATTTTCATTAACACCTGACATAATTCTTGGGCACGAAAAGAAATTGACATGAAAACTCTATCCGGGTGGCACAATGGATTCGAATAAGCACAATTAATTGATTGACAAACATTTATTCCAAAACACAACGAAACAAAAAGAAAAGCTTATAAAGCTTGTTTGGACGTATTACACGGACGCAGGCGGGCAACGTATAAAATAAGCAACCTTAAAATTACTTACAGTGTTTTTCTAACAATCCAATTTCCCTGTATAATTAGTCGTAATGACAATTATCAGGCTGAAGAACGTAATGAGGTCTGTGAATGCAATATGTTTGCACAGCTTGTAACTTGTTTTAATTTAATGAATCTACTATTCTTAAATGTTTTCTATTTTTTTTAATGCTACAACTTAGCATTTAGCTCGGCATTTAGCGCATTTTTCAACTGATGTTGGAAGACGCAATCATGGCTACTTTCTCCGTCAGTCAATGCAAGGGAGCCACTGCTCCTTGTAACAGTTTAGTTCATTCATATTCAAATTTCAAAATTACCGCTTGCTAGGTTAGGTAGGATATAGGTGAGATGGCGTCACTTGTACGCGTGTTTCTTTCCTCATCGCGTTATTTTTTCACTTCATTTCCGTTTTAAAGCCAACGAGGTTGTACTTGTTGTAGAGCGTGGCATTGTGAATTCTTCTTAAACCAGTGGGTAATATTTGCCATCATTCCGTGAAATCTCTGGCAATTTTACCTTTTTTTTTTTCATTGGCGTTGTCGAGTAGTGTAACTCAGAAGCCGTTTTCTCCATTGCGAGGCTATATATCTGGTTGAAGTTCATCGCCCTACCTACATGTAAGTGAAATGGCGTTGGTTTTCTTTTACGTTATGTTATCTAAAATTCTTTCAGATTCACAATTTGAGGTTGGATAATTTCCATATTTCATTGATTTAAGTATTTTTCATTACCCTCCTGACGATTTCAGGTATGTTATTAAAAATCTCGTCAAGGGAGTGTTACATCTTCATTACTTTTAGGGGGTCCATGTAGTAGATGAATTCTTGTACCGATCAATCCTTGTACAGACGAATCCTTGTATGGTATAGTTTATAGTATATCCCTGCACATTCTTGTGGGCGGAGGACATTGACCTGGCATAATTTTGGGATAGTACATGAATTTGCATCTTGCGAATATTCCGGAGTACGAACACCTGTTGATTGCCGCCAGCTATCCGGCGTACCACCGAGTAGATAAGCGCTGACACCTAAACGGTACCGGGAGCGACCAGCTGATTGTGGAATTTTCGGAAGATACGATCTTTTACACAACCTTTTTTTTTATTTGCTTCAATACCGTTAATCTAGTGTAACCTTCCGACGATTTATGATTGGAGCTTTGTATTTTGTTCGCGTCTAGTGTTTGAGGTCGTGGCTCTCTTCAAGAGCAACGCACCTGTATTTAACGTATGGGTAAACGAGCCGGCTACGAGTAAGCTATTTTTGGCCCTTCCGGCTCATATAATCGTTCCGAGCGTTGTAGCTTGGGGTTTGTTTTTGTGTTACAGAACTGGAACTTCGAAGGAGAGCTCTTTTTCGGAGAAGACAGCGTATGTGTTATTCAAGGTAAGATTTTTAATTTACTTGTACCCAGTGTTGCCTATATGAGTTGTTATTCGGGTTAACTTAATTCAATCTTTGGAATCCATTGAAATCTTAACTACATTTTTGCTCGATCATTGTTGTAGGGGTCTGGTAACGTAATTATTAGGGAAGTGTTCATGAATTTATTTGGGGATTATTTTTGTCATTTAAAGTATTTGTTATTGTCGTATTGAAGATACATTTTATTTGCCGATCCTGCACCGTTTTGCTAGGATTAATAAATCAGAATTGTTCGTAGTGAATTCATTATTTGGCTCTCTTCTGTTTTCCCAATTTCTATACAGGAGAGGTCAGAATTTGTGCAAAATTGGGTGGCGCTCAACTAATCATTTCTAGTAACTACCAAAGATCAAAAACTTATGTTATATGCCCAAACGAACAAACCGCTGTGGAAGATTCTCATCTCGAGCCCTTCTTTTAATTAAGAATCTGAGCTAGCTGGCCGTTTATGCGGCGGGGTTTGAGTTTTACAGCGCCGAACTAACCTCACGTTATATCCTACGGCCAAGAAAAATCTTGACCATAAATGTGCGCATGCGCAGTCTGCGCAATGTCTACTATCTTATTTATGGAGGTATTTCTTCGAAATTTTAACCACAAATGCTTCTAGTAAAGACAAGAATATTGCAGTGCCCACTTGTTTATTTATGGAGATATTTCTTTGAAGTTTTAACCACAGAGCTCACCACAGGTGCCGCATATTATAAAAACGATATACGTCCTTGGCTACAACAGTAACATTTATTTATCCTAAATCAGTCTATTTCAAGCGCACAAGTTAATTGCAAATATGTAATAAGGCAACCAGGAGTAAAACAACGAAAGGAGTATGTAACGTTCTTTTCTTACCAATTAATATTTCAAATTTATATTATAATTAAGTAACTTCGAATTTTACTCGTTGATCGTTGAGTGAGAATTAGTAAAGAGGCGTAACTGTAATCATTGATTATATACTACGAACAAGATAGGCCACAGTACAGGAAGAAACGTTACACATAAAATGATAATTATTTAATTCGAAGTGCTACTCCCACACAAAATTGAGAAGAAATTACAACAGATAGCGCTTTTCATAATGAAATTGTTTGCGTCTTGATTGTAGAAGTTAGTTTTGATTATAACTGTAATTTTCACGGTAAGAATGTTTTGAAATTTAATATGTAGGTATATGTATAGTGATGCTGATAATGGCAGAGTAATTTTTATGCTTTCGAGTTTCATTCATGAATGAACGACTGTTTCGCATATTAACTGATAGAAATGGCGACTCCGAAAAAATTAAATTTACCTGAACATGAACTAATAGTATAACCTTTTCGGAATACCCACTCCAAAAATTCGAATATCATTTTTAACGAAAAAAAACGTAGTAGCATTAGACGGTAGTATTTACTGTTTCCTAATCCTCTGTGCGTTTCTAGAGTTTGTCCACGTTTTTAATTTAGTGCTTGTTCCATTTTATAGTGATTATATTATCCTAAAGTTTAGTTTTTAAAACCAGATAGGAATGGAAAGTGGGTATACGAAAGCTGATAGCAGCAAATCTGCCAAAAATTCATGTAATGATGTTGGGAATACTTGCATCAAAACAGAAAGCTTTTTGCTCTTCAGAAAACTGCCAATAAAGGTTGATTCTTACTTAACATAACGTTTCCATACCATATCCTTTCCATAACCATTCCGTAAATTATTATACCTACGAAATTGACCTTTAAGTGATAAGTGCGTAAGACATTCAGTCTTATGGAAAGGATATGGTATGGAAACGTTATGTATAGTGAGAATCAGCCTTAAGTCTTGTAATGTTCCTAGGGGAAGTCTATCAAGCCGACACGGAAAGCGTTGACTTACCCTATACTTACGGTTGGCAACTCTGGCAAAAACTACAAGCAGAGCCACCTACCTTTCAAGTCGAAACGATGGTAGTCTCGCGGCACTTTTGAATGTGGATGACAATCGGCTCGATATGGGTGGCACGAATGGACTCCTACGTTGTGTAATCGGTTCTTTTATGTGTTGGGACGTGAGACATAATCGGGAAGGGAATTAAATAAAAGACAGAACTTTTGTGCGTAAGAAATGACAAGATCAAATAAATATATTAACGCACACACAAGACCATGCCAGGGAAACCTTCTCCGGGACTAAAACCCTGGCATAGGCCATACAAATACATAAAATAAATCACCTACAGCAATAAAATGCAAGAGCAAATACACATAAATAAAACATCTCAAATTGTATGATAAAAATCAGATAATCAAATCAAATGCAATTAAACAAGTTCATAAAATCAAAATACACAAGACATCATAAATGCAGTGGAAAACATGATAAATCAATTCAGTACAAAACACATCAAAATACCTGTACGATCAATAGAGATAACACAACTCGTCAAATAAACAAACTGCATATACATAGGAAACATGTAAATGGTGTGGCTCTACTCCAGCCTTCTGTTAACATAATTTAATTTAACACGAAAAGTACATGTAAGAATGCCATTGGTCCATAGCAAGTATTCATGTGAAAATCGATTATCGCTCAAACAGAACATATTTTAAATAGAGGAAATGTAAATGAGAGGATCCCCCTTTCTCGCTAATGCGAGACGCTAAGAACTGCAGCCTGCGCGAGACGAGTAAGCAACAGATACAGCGAACGATCTAACTGCATTAGGTACCTACTCCACGGAGACAGAAATACCCACTCGCACACACAAACATCAAAACATCAAATAAAAGAGCCCCCCTTCGTATAGCTAACGCACAAGAACTGTAGCGAGCCACGAAACAGAAAGTAACAGATACAGCGAACAATCAAACTGTATTAGGTGCTTCCCTCACGGAATTGTTACGGGTCAATCGAAACAGAGCAACATCACACTGATAATCAACTCCTCATGAATAACAGAAGTAAAGTACTTAATTAAACAAAATAATGGCATAATCATCTGTACAGTATTACACAAACATGATTCATCTAACGGTACACGAAACAAAGGCATGGAGTACGCCATGATTCAGATATCGTAGTTTATGCAAAATCAGCAAACTGTAAATATCACATTGTGGCAAGAAATTCAATGATTAAATATCTAGTACAAGAAAGAATAAAATGGTTACTAGTTACTACCTGTAAATACAGCTTCAAAACACCATCACCAAAAATAATCAAGAATAATAAAAAAAAAAGCGTGTGTCTTCCGTCGACCTCGTCGCCATCTTTTTTCCATTCTCCTCGCTTCGTTACCAAAATCCCCTAGTATTCGGCATCTGCGCAAAACCGTCATTGGTTATATACAGAGCATATTATATTTTTGTTTCGGATGTAAATGTGTGTTGCCTAACCATCAGGGTGGGTTATCACAGTCTTGTAGGTTTTTAAGTGAAGCTTATTACAAGAAATGTAGTTATTTAAGAGGAATGTGTACTTAAGATGCTATGTTTTTATGTCATCGAAGCTTTCATATGGAGATGATTCAGTAAGCTATGTCCAACTGTACCTGTACGTAAGCGCAACTTTTTTACATTACGAACATTTTGTAGATAAAGGTCTAAATTTATAAAGTAGTTCTTAAAACAATTTTTTTTTGGAAAAACAGTTTTTATGGCGGGCGCTCTTATGGAACTTTACATTGGGTGCAGTCGAACAGAAGACTTAAGCGTGATGGCAACTTATTCACAGTTAAGTCAAAATTTGCCCGCAATATACGGTTCACGCAAAATTGTGCGCAGTTTCCTTAGTTGACAACGAAGAAAACAATTATTTTCTTTGCCCTACCATCACGGGACTTTTACAACCCCTCTGAGTCCAAAGGAGTACTAGTGTCGATAAAGTCTTCTTTATCATGCTTAACAAGTCATGATCTAGTCCGATTATTTGAAACTCTATGGGCAAATGGCCGAATCGGATTCGGAAGTTGTCCAAATTGTCGTCTACCGCACGCCTCAGGAGTTAACGTACGTGAAAAATGTGCTACTCATGTCAATACAGTTTTCTATATTACGTTTAATCAGCAATCGTCGAGAATCCTTTTGGATTTCTCTACTCCATGAAGCTTTTGAATGATACAGGATCTTTGGAACCAGATTTACTCGCCTGGGATACTTATCTGTGCTACAGAAAAATGTGACCACTGAGCCCTACCACCACCACAAGGTGTACCCCATGATGGTAGGGCACCACTTATAGCAGTTATAATTCATCACGAAATCTTTTAAACTATTTACGCTGGGGTTATGTGTTTATAATTGTCAGGACTGTGACGTCACAGACACCGCCATGCCACAAAACAGTGTTTTGGCGCTAGAATAAAAATTTACAATTTAAATTGCATAAATCTGCAATAATATGATTTATTTTTCTGAAATATCATTTTTTAAAGTTATAGTAGAGGTATACGAACAGTTATAACGGGTTTTAAAAAATTTGTCATCTACCCTATTCGCACATAAATTTTAGATCACATTTATAAAGCAGATATCCAGCAAAGTATGTGAATGCATTTTTTTTGAAATCACTCACTCACTGCACTACTGTTTTCTGCAAAAACACGGGGACCTTCTTGATCTCCTTCATTCTGGTTAACTGCATATTGAGATGTTTCTTTTTCTTCGTCTTGGGTGATTTCTTGACTAACAACAATCACCGAATGCAGTCTGCAGTTGCAGTTTAAGAGATGCACTGACAGATATACCGATATACGCCATTTAGGTAATAAAAACCAGATGGGGGGACGCTAACGATAGTGAATTGGGCGAAAATTATACTTGTAAGTACCTAAGGGTTATAGTTATAACAAAGATGCCATAAACTTAGTACCTCTGTCTAAAATAGCCGACGACATCAATGAGATCCCGGCGCCGCGTAAGCAAATTCCTAAACAATCATAAGGAGGTAAAACTAAATCATCTCCATAAATCAATCGCACTGCCTTAAAAATCAAAATTGGATAGGTACCTGTACCTATGTACTACAATACCACAGATTAATCTGTGACAATACCATAAAATTATTATTCAATGCTAATACGAAGACTGTAGTGTGTATCGTTTTGAAGAAAATTTGAACATAAAGGGAAACATTGTCATTATAAAATTACTTGTGATAAGAAGGGAACACGATACCATTTTTAAATACGAGTGTTATGAATGGTAGTTTCTCTTCATTAATATCAATATTACTTTCCTAAGGATCTGAGACGAAGATCTTGGCTAAAATTAATAGAATTCTGCACTTGAAACGTTTATTTTAATAAGATGTACTATTACATAGATGGCTCCGTAACTGTAAGTACATACATATTTATAACGCTTTTTAACAAGGAGGTGGCCTATCTTTTCGTAAGTATATAATCAATGCTGTAATGTAAAATTGCGATACATATTCCCCATCTCACTCACCAAACCTTCTCACACCCACAGTCCCCAGTGAGAGGGGTGTGAGCGTGTCAGACGTGCGACTCTGATACCTAACCGTTGCTTAACAACTGTGGACATCGGCTTCTCTTTACAAAATCGCCGATGTACTGAAGCATGTCGGAATTCTTTCTTTGGTTCGCCACTAGAGGTCGTGATATCCTTTTCTTTTCTGCATACACATTCCCTGTACTTCTTTCCTTCAGATACGATCTGGCCATCATATTTGCTGCGTGCAAATTTTCCTCGATACGTCGTTATCGTTACTTTTTACTTGACTCTGTTTTAGCTATTAGCATATTTCTCTCTATTTCTGATGTGCTGTGGCTGTGCTCCATTGAATACGTTTTGCATATCTGTGTTTGCAAGTAATTAGTGTGAGGAATGTACTTCAGCATTTTTCTTAATTCGTATTTTTAAGGGTTTATCGTCCCTCGAAGTTCCCTTAAACTTCTCTCTTAACTTCTTATAGTTTTCTCCTTTGGATTACGTTTCCGTTATTCTCTACCTAGATATTACCTAGCCAGAACGTGGATAACATCGCAATTTCACCTGGACCCGCCATCTTAGCGAGATTAACATTGGCGACGTCACGTGAGGCATTACATCACCTACTTGGAAAATTTATACCTGGAGATGTACCTAATCGTTCCTGTGTAACTGCAAGTATTTACGAAACCTTTTGGAGAATCGCTTCGATATTTCAGATCCTACGTAATTTTCTTTTGTCGTTACAGATTACGATTCTTATTTACGTTATTTGTATCACTCCGAAGAATTTGTTCGTACTATCTTATTTACATTTTGAATTAAGTAAATTACATTGCTGTTGTATAGAAATTTAGTTATTTGTGCATAGTAAAGTAGTTTTTCTTGAGTTAACGTCACGTTCATGCTTTTATACACCGATTTGTACGGACGATCCGTGGTTGAGTCAAAATTTTGCTTTTGCTAGTGTACCTAGTCATTATTATTGATTCCGATTGAGTATTAGTTACGGTTATAGCAAAGAGTACCCATACTCTTTGGTTATAGCATAGGATTTACCTGATTAGTATCGGACGTTAAACATTCACTATCCCTCTTGTTTGTTTGTTTGTTTGTGTTGCTATCTGTTACAGATAAGGCAGAAAAGTGCCGTGACTTTAGGAGGCAGTTTGAAGACATTATTATTATATTACGGCTTATGGATAATCCGCGCGGCTCCACTATTTATTTTTTTTACTCCGGATCCGTTTAATATAGAGCCATGAAATTTCGTTGAGAGCTTGTCAGTAAGTGCATGTAATTAAATTTTGGTGTTTGTAAAATTTTAATAGCACTGGAAATAATTAATTTTAAGGTTTACAGTCTTTGAAGATAAAATCACGATAGTAAATCCGTGTTCTTTTATCTTTACACCATCATATTTCTTTTTCTAAGGACAACGTCGTTACAATTATTCTGGTGTCTTAAACTAGAATAATATGGGCTTCCATATATATAGTATACAGGGTGATTCCTATAGTACCTGCCACCGTTTGGGAGCGTATAGGGGGTGCCTAGGGGAAGTCTTTTCATATAGGACACTTGGGGTCGGAAATCCAAAATAAGGGCACCAGAACCAAATTTATCTTCTGGAATTTCACGCCTGTATGTAGGCAACCCAACCGACCGACGTTTCGCGCGGAGCGATGCAGAGCGAGTTAGCGCGAGGAAGCGACATGGGAGGGAAGGAGGGAAAACGACAGTCAAAAGCAATAACGTTTACAAGTGTTCAACGTGGCCACCGTTGTTCTCAATGCACTTCCTACATCTAGCCAACCACTCCCCTCGAACTCGCGTGAAGACTCCTATGTCCTGGCGAACAGCCTCTCGGGCCATGACGACGCGCGCAATTAAGTCCTCTTCGGATTCGACGAGAGTCTCGTAGACGTGCGCTTCCATCACACCCCACAAGTAAAAATCTAATGGGGTGATGTCGGGCGAGCGGGCAGGCCACTCCACCGCACCTCCACGGCCGATCCATCTGTCCGGATAGGTTTGGTCCAAGTGTTCCCTCACCTGCCGCCCGTAGTGAGCAGGGCACCCATCGTGCTGGAACCAGTGGTCCCAGTACAAGTTCACTGGAACATCCATTAAAAGTTCTGGTAGCACCTCGCGCAGGAAAATCAGGTAATTATGGGCATTTAGACGCGGAGGGAGGATGTAAGGCCCCAGTAGGTTGTCCCCCAGGATGCCAGCCCAAACGTTTAAAGAAAACTTGTCCTGGTATCCTCGCGTAAACGTTTCATGAGGATTGTGCTCCGCCCAGTAGTGGCTGTTACGAGGATTGAAGGTCCCCTCTCTTGAGAATCCTTTCTCGTCAGTAACTAGCACGCTCCTCAGAAAGTTCGGATTAGCTTCTTCCTCCTGGACGACTAAGTTGCAGAATTCCAGCCTCCTTTCATGGTCACCCGGCCGTAACTCTTGCACTTTCTTAAACTTATAGGGGTGTAAGTTGTTGTTGTTGGCGATGTTCCACACTGTGTGTTGACTACAACCCACCTGATCTGCTACAAGTCGAGTGCTAGTACGCGGGTTTGCCTCGAAACGTTCCAACACATCCTCCTCTAAGGCATTTACCAACGGGCGATCGCGATCACGGGCGCTAGTGGGCTGCGAAATAGGAGGAGGTCGGTGTAAACAAACAAACTTTTCGAAATGGGTGCTTAAATGACCCAAGTATCGATGTGCATCACGAATCTGTGTGTAAAGTTAAGCCTCCGTCAGCTTACCTGCAATTGCCCTGTCTCGCACAGTCGGAAGTGAACTTCTTGAAAGACCTGTCTGCAGGGTAACTGACGGTTTGGATACCGCTCAGCGTACGCTCGTCGTGCAGCTCGTGCGTTACCATTTGCCAATCCGTACATGAAGTGCATGTCCGCGTATTCCGTGTTAGTAAAACGTGCCATAGTGTTTATTCACTTGATACGCGTCGTTGCAGACGGGATTTCGTGGGTTTAATAGTATATTATTCCATGAGCATGTAATGGTGGCTATTACTCATGAGAATGTGTTTGCGGCGCGAGCCGAAGGCGAGTGCCGTAATTCATTCGAATGAGTAATAGCCATTACATGCGAATAGAATACTATACTTTTTCTACGAATATTTGGCAAAAATTAATGAAAATATTCAAACTTATCGTTTGCTATCAAAGCAATTGCATTTGGGGTTGGTAAGAGTTATTTTGTCAATATTTAAAGTTGGTCATACTGTGACAAGTGAGATCCGATATCCGAGATGTCAAAAGGTTGTCATGCTTTCGTTTCTCATTTCTTAAAATTTGATCGTTTTCGTTTAAATTGTGGGTTTACTGCTATGTAATTATAGCTAATCGCCTAAACATTGAATAATGCGGATACTACCAAAACTACGACAAAGTAACAGGCATGTGCGACTTACGAAGTAACAGAATTTGTACGAATACTTAACCTCACTTCCTATTTTTACACTTTGAAGATCCTTTTGTAAATTGTAAATAGTTGTCTTTTAGGTCGAGAAAATGGTGTAACCTTGGGCGTAACAACGTAACGAAATGATAATGACGATACTTATTTCCAAGTGAAATATTCTAGTTCATGAAAATAAGCGAGAAGAAAATTTTCGGAAAAAGAGCTGATGGCATTTGAGAGTTGCTAATCCATGAAATGTTTATATACATTTCCATATTTATGTTTAGACTTTTCCGGCTATACATTTAAACATAATTGTTTTGCCGTTTCTGTTATATTTGGCGGCGTACATTTTTGCTATCCATCTTGACACTTTCAAATTCGAATTGCGTCGGTAGTAGTGATCTTTTCCTTTGAGTTCAATTCAGCAACTTAATTTTCTAAATTAGCGTGGGATGTTTTATTTAATTTAATATTGATTTTCAATTATACAATTTTGCATTTGCATTTGTGTTTTTCCTGTTATTAAATTTAATTCTTAGATTTGGGCAAGTCCTATGTTTCGATACAAAGAAAAGTTACAACAAGATAACTTGACAGATTGATTCTTTGTTTTTTATCAAACTTTCTCATTGGCTGGCTGCGGTGAGTTTTTTAAAGGCACGCCCAGTGATTAATTATTACTCACTGCTGTTATCCAATAATGTGAGGAATTTATACTCTTACTTCATAAAATTGGAACGTTTAATGTATTTATTAACCCATATGAGTAGAAAAACAAAATTCTGATCAAGTGTCAGCCACACATCGCCGCCTGAGATCGCTCCGTGTGCACCGCCGGCCGGTTGGGTTGCCTACCTACAGGCGCGAAATTCCAGAAGGTAAATTTGGCTCTGGCACCCTTATTTTAGATTTCCGACCCCAAGTGTCCTATATCAAAATACTCCCCTACGCACCACCTACACGCTCCCAAACGGTGGCAGGTACTATAGGAATCACCCTGTATATAGTATATAATAACTAATATAACAAAACTAACATAACTAATCTGGTATTAGTGCAGTTGTAACAGGCCCTTCAAAATCGCGCATTAATTATTTGCGTTTTTTTTAGAATTGTATCACATATTTCGAATGAATTGTGGCCAAAGGACAAAACGCGCAAAAGGAAATTATTATTTTTCAAATAATTATTACTAATCGATTTTCAAATGGTGTCTCTAAGATTAAAATAGCCATTAAACTTACAAAACTCAAAATATTATATACAGGGTTAGTCAAAAGTATGGAATATATCTTATATCTTCGTTAATATGAATTGTACAGTAAAATATTTTACCTATTAATATGAAAGTGAAATGGGAAATTTGTCCGTATACATAACGCAATCAGACATTATTTTGAAAGCAAGACAATTGAATAAATGGATCCTGTTTGGTATCGTCGGAAAGACGGTTTTTTCCTCTTTACGGCTACATAAAAATAGTCATTTCGTTCATAATATAAAACAACTTTCAGAATACTAGAGCTTGAAGTTGGAGTGTCATCAGAAAAAGTTGAATTACTCATTAATCTGATGAGCACAAAATTTTTAATTACCAGCACATATTAGCATTCCTTTCAAGTGGACTTCACGGACCCTTAGCCTATCGCTCGTCAGGTTGTGTCAAATAGAAGACCCTGCTTGCCTCTTTCTCTGTCACGACTTGCTTTATGTGACCTTTTTGTTTGCCCTAGTAAGGCTCTGGAATTATTGGGATAAGATTGGCAGTAGTGTTATTTAGGTTGGCCATAATATGCGTCTTTATGATTCCTACAATATTCGAACCCGCTAAAAAATAACATGGTCGTAATGATGGGAAATTCATCCTGATAACTGCTCGCAATTATCCTATGTGCAGTCATATGACTGAGCAAGAGGGATTGATTCAGATACCAGTGCCCCGTTACGTATTGACTGCGCTTAAAAGTCCGTATTAAACCTCGTTGCAAATATTTATTTACACAGATTTTAATTATAGTTAACCTAAATTGATTTACCTGTAACGTGGCCTGCCCATACCATTTCAAATTCGAAAGACTTCCGAAATCGAACCGCCACAAAGAAAGTGCAGTCGACCATATGACCATAATACGCAGGCATGGGGGGTTTTTCCAGAAATTGCCAATTGGCTCGGATATAAGAAAATTATTGAGAGCTGAGAGACTTCAACAATCCACTAGAATTAGTGCAGCCTGCAAGAGAATTTGAAAAGTCACACAAAAACGCTAACCCAGAGAACCATGCTTGGATTAACTCACGAGTAAAATTTGATGGCACAAGGACTCAAGATAGGGTACCTTGAGCAGTGGTAACAGAAAGGTGCGAAATGCAAATTAATAAACCAGAGAACAAGCAGAAATGTTAGCACTTACCAGAGGAGTGAGTTTTGTTGGCGATGTCAAGAACCAGGTCCTCAAAGGAGTTATTGGGCGAGGTCAAACCTTTTTCTTCCAGGTGTGGCCGCACAATAATCATTTCGAGAAACTGTTCAAGTCATCAATCAACTACCAGTTCCAATATTTATACAGAAGTATATGCCAAAACGATCTCCACAACCAAAACCGACCGACGTTTGTTTCTGATTTAAACATAACAATATACCGTGTGTCCCAGATCGCGTAGGATGCATGGTTTGTTTTAAAAATTTAAAACAACGTTTCTCTTGTGTTGTTTTAAAATTTTTTTTACTAATTTCTGAAGTAACTTTTTTTGCAGATGGACCCCAAGCGCCAAGTGATTCTATACCGAAAGGGTAGAAAATAAAACGGTCTATATATTTTAGCATCTTTCTTTTTTCTGCGGATCTTTCGGTGGATTAAATTAAATTAAAGATAGAGAATTTTATACAAAAGTTACTGTTTTTGATACGCTTAATTTGAAATTGACGTAAAAAAATTCAAGATGGCTACTATTGAGGAATATTTACCAACTTCCTAAAGTTAAATAGACGCCATATTGGATTTTCAAATGACTTAATACTAGATTTTTTAATCTTTTCTCAACGAGCTATAATAGCATAAGATTGAAAACACATCGGCCATCACTCCATACCAGGAAACAAACGAGACCACAGTCCCTACGGTACCAATCCGAAAAAGAAGCAAACCAAAGAAAAGCGCCACAATAAATCTGGACAGCGACCGAGACGTTCTACTATAGAGAATATAACTACTATAGAGAATATAACAACCCTTTCCTACGCCTACGCGCACACCACCCACATAAGACTCGCACACGTCCGCACGAAGCCACCCGCCAGAGGGCGACACCACGAAAACTACCATTTGATGCAATTGACCACTCGAGTTGTAAGGTTAGCCGAAAACCACAACATGCCACAAAAAGGGCCAGCCGGTGTTACCCACTAGACTTTTTTTATGTGTCATATACAGTGATATGCATTTAGAAGTAGACATAGGGATTTACTATGACTGAAGGACGCCTAATTTTGTGCATGTCTTAAAACAAATAAAAATTTTGCTGTCATACTAATTAATTGGAATATTATTGTTTTGACTTCCGTATTTTTATTTTCGTTCGTGTGCGATGTATTCAACTGAAGAAAAAGTTGATATTGTTAATTGGTATACTGTCGGTAAGAGACTTATTTTCTGTGTTGATCACTTTAAAATTAGTGGTTATTTAAGTGCGATCCACATAAGACACAGCAAAGAACCCTCATTATACATACATATAAACGGAGGATATGAAACTGAATGTTTTAATTTTTGTGGAAGAGAGTCCCATAAGAAACTTAAGGGAAATAGCGACCGAATTTAATTAATATCTCTTCATCATAACCTAAAAACACTATTTACCACTGTCGTTTTTATGAAAATGTATAATGACAATGAAAAATGTGTGCGCATGTTATTTTGGTTGCATAATATTAGGCGTCTTAGAAGATTTTTGTCATCCCTATGTCTACTTCTAAATGAATAGCACTGTATGTGTGTAAAGTGTGTGTAAATAAAGTTACTTTACCCGCTAATAACGAGAGCAAGATCCAAGATGGCCGAAGGGAAAGAAAACCTGCAAGGTGCATTCACTATGGACATGCTGCACGAACTCATTCGAACGCTTACCGTCTAGGTCTAGAAGACAACTACTGGAGGGTCATATCCGAAGTGCACCTCCCGCTTCAACACAAAAAGAGGAGTGCCGCAAAGGGAAACGAGCCGAAGAACGAGCATCCACCACAAAAGACGCTGTGCCTCCAACCCCTTTCGTGACCAACCCCGCTTTCGCGTGTTTTGGTTGCGGGAAACCAGAAGTTATAAGGAGCCAGTGCCCCAACTGCCGCGAAAACGCGAGTGCAGCCCAGGTAAACTTTTACCCCGTGGAAGTGAAGTAGTGCAGATCAGTATCTCGAGTGCAACCGGGAGTGCATATATCGACACGGTCATAGCGGAACACACACTTTTTTCGGTACTTCGCGCCGTCAATTACAGGTTCGTACCCCGGGACTTTTTAACATAATCCTGGCTGACGGAGAACCAAGGTCCCAAACTGCTAGGTTTATACCGATATAAACGAATGCCTTTTGGGCTTAGGAGCGCCCCCGAATGAAGGCATAAAACAGTCACAGCCTACTTGGACGACATTATTGTCCTCTTCGAGAACTTCGAGAAGCACCTCTCCGGCCTTCGCGAAGTTTTTGGATGGATGCGCCGATTCAAATTAAAGCACCCAAGAAGTGGAGTCATTACTTGACTGGAAAACATTTCAAATCTTTCATGTTTGGTGCTATGGATTCAAGTAAAATTAAAAACGAAAAATTTCAACGTTGGAGTTTGGAGCTCTCTTCTTATAATATCATTTAACGACCCGGAAAACAACCCAACTAGACATCTAGAAAAAGAAGCAGTCTTTCTTTGCGTCATCTGGCAAAAAAATGCTAAAAAAACTGCTTAATCTCTCACGTAGTTTAGTATTCATTATCCAAATATAACCAAGCTTGACATTGACGATAATTAACCACGCGATTAAATATTAACCATTCAATGTGTTAGTTTCAAAATGAAGGTGATAGCCATTACGTTGGGGAAA
Organism: Photinus pyralis; assembly: GCF_008802855.1. NCBI lineage: Eukaryota > Metazoa > Arthropoda > Insecta > Coleoptera > Lampyridae > Photinus > Photinus pyralis. The sequence goes on from NW_022170878.1 coordinate 18,258,597, forward strand.
AGGCTTCTGCAATACATCGCTGCCTTTACTGGTGAGCTAGCAATATAACTTCGGTTGCTCCTCTTACAGTGTAGACCACTAGGTTTATTGCAGGTGTTCTCTTGCGGATTGAACTTGGGCTGGCCATCGCCCTATATCCCGGTGCTTCTAAGTGAGGATTCTCCAATTCCAATGACCGTAGATGAGTCATCTTGGGTGGGGACCATTTATCCCTTAGGCGGACTGTGCGGCAGCGTCTTGCTGGGCGTTGTAGGGGGTCGAATCGGAAGAAAGTCAATTGTGCTATGGTCAAGTGTGCCATTCTGTATATCACGGATAACAGTCGCCTTCGCAACGACACTATCTATGCTACTAATTGGACGTTTAATAGCAGGAATGAGTGAAGGGTTAGCTTTAGCTTCTATTCTAATTTACTTCAGTGAAATTTCCGACAAGGAAATACGAGGAATGTTATGCTCCAGTGTTTCCGTCACGCTCTTCCTTGGTGTGATGGTAATCAATCTGGTTGGATCTTACTTGACTATCAAAACTTCATCTTTGATTCTACTGGTAATACCCGTAATCAATTTCCTCACCTTCGTTTGGATGCCCGAATCGCCAAATTACCTACTGATGAAAAGTAAATACGAGGAAGCAAAGCAAAGTTTTATTTCGTTCAAGGGTTCCGAAGATGCGGACCACAGCTTGACAGTGATCAGAACAGCGATCGAGAAAGAAAATTTAAGTCAAACGCAATTCATTTGCCTTTTTAAAAAGGACAACAGAAAACAATTACTGGCGACTTTTGGTTTACTGTTCGCTCAACAAATGAGTGGTATCACCGCCTTTAGCATCTACGCTCAAACTATTTTCAAAGAGGGAGGTGAAGCAATTTCGCCTCTTTTGTCGGCGGTCATATTTCACACCATACAACTTACATTTTCCGTACTAAGTGCTGCACTTGTGGACAAACTTGGGAGGAGACCTCTACTCATATCGTCTTCAATTGGATCAGCTGCAGCGTTGTTTGCTGGAGGATTGTTCTTTTTCATCCGAGACGTTGTCAACGTGGATACTTCCAGGATTTCGGTGCTTTCAACGATTATATTGTTTATATACACTTTCACCTTTTGTTTAGGCTTACAAACTATGCCTAACTTTATACCAACCGAACTGTTTCCCACTACCTTAAAGGCGTACGCCTCGACCGTCTCCAACGTACTTTTGTACAGTTTAGGGGCGATTTCCACGAAATACTTACAATTCACTAAAGATAACTACGGCCTGTTTGTTCCATTTTGGAGTTTTGCCGTATGTGTCGCAATCGGATTAGTGATAATTGTGAAGTACCTGCCCGAAACTAAAAACAAGACATTGGAAGAGATTCAAATCGAACTAAATCAATCACCAACGACAGGTGAAGGAAGTTCACAAAATCCGTGAGCTTTTTGGTCATTTTACTACTATTGTCTCTGGTGTTGTTAGGAAGTGCAACTTACCATCTGCCAGAAAGACTGTTTAGAAATACAGTTAAAAATGTGGGTGGCTTAGTTAAAAAAAAAATAATGGACAGTATTAAAATTTTGTAAAAGTCAATCAAATATATTTTTGTATAACTGTCAATAAAAGTGACGTTTTTAATGGCTGTCAAGAGAGTTAAAAGATGACGTTTACAAGATAAGATGTTAAAAATATTTTTAACACTAGTGTTAATAGCTATTTGTATAACAAGGGAGGGAAGTTAAAGATGCCCTCCCGCGTGTGAAGTTTCATGCCCGACGCGAAGCGGAGGGCAGTAATCAGACAAGGGAGGGATATGTACTTTCCTCCAGAGTTATACATATGATTTTTTCTACTACCTCAACCTTAATTTAGCAAAGATAATTAATTTTTTCTATTTCGGTGTCACAATGATGATTTTGTACAACTGTTTTCGGCCGAAAACAGTTGTACAAAGACAGTGATTATAGTCGTTTTTTTTGGTAACTCATCTTTTAAGTTGGCAGTTACTAGTTAGTACAAGTAGGTAGTTCGTTGGGTACTTCCCAGAGACATGGAGAGAGGAGATCGCTGATCGACGAGTGCGCATCCAAGAAAGGGTGCGACCTCATGGGCGCTGCCATTTTTACACCCGTTGTGTCATGTTGTGTTTATAGTGGTGTTATTTTAGCCTGTGTTCGTGTTTAGGAGAGCTTTTTTCGAGGTTTAAGTGTTTATTTTGTAACGTCAACGTCACTGGCATTTTCTTTTGTTCATTTGGATTGAGATATTATTTTCTTCCTACGGAGCTGCTGCCGAATAGAGTGTAGTGTATGAAGATTGTGTTAGATGTCTCTGGGTTGCGTCAGTAAACCTTTATAGTCCTGTTCAAATTTCGCGCTTCAATGGGTGTCAAAATGGCAGCCCCCTTGTTTTGTAACTTCGCGCAGTTTCATGCGTTATCTCCCCTCTCCATGTCTCTGGTCTTACTACGCTGCCAACCTAAAACTTAACGGCATAAAAAGTGTTCCCAACATAAAACATGTTAGTTCTAATGTTCCCTATAGTTTCTGATAATGATTTTTTTTATTAAATTAAAGCACCGAAATAGAAAAAATAGTATGAAAAACGCGTGTTACAATGCTTTATTGTAATACTCCTATCTTGCGAACACTCGTGGCTACGCTTCGCGTCGCCACTCGTGCCACAAGATAGTCGTATTACAATAGGTCGCATTGTAACACTTGTCTTTCAATATACTATTTACGGTAAGATAACTGCTTGCCATCTAGTTACACTAAAAAATTTAGGATGTATCCATGGTGAAGTTATGTTGCCATGGTAGCGGTATAAACAGTAGCTTGTGTACTGGTCGTTTCTGTAATTTTTCATCAGGAAATATGGAGATAGAAAGTGATTTAGAGGAAAACATTCCCTCAGACATTTTAGAAGAAGCTAATCAGGCGTCGCTTGATCTATTGCCTGCAAAATCTAGGGACAGATACAAAAAAGAATATACTGCTTTCAAAAATTGGATGATGGGGAGAAAAGTCAAGAAAATTGCTGAAGAGGTAATCTTAGCATATTTTGCACATCATTCTAAAACGCTTAAACCATCGACGATGTGGAGTAAATATTCAATGTTACGTACCACCATTGAATAATAATTCAATGGTACCACATTACTTATAAACGACAACGTTGACATTAAGTATGCAAAAGTCATAGCTTTGCTTAAACGTCAAGGAAATGGGTATAAACCAAAGAAAGGTAAAATTTTCTGTAGGAATGACATAAACAGATTTCTTTCGGAGGCGCCCGATGACTATTACTTGCAAATGAAGGTAATTATGAGATGATTTGAATTTGATACCTACATTATGAACGCTATATTTTGTTCGTAGGTTGCTTTAATTATTGGACTTGCCGGAGCTTGCCGTTGCGATGAGCTAATTAAATTGTCATTGCATGATATTCAGGATAATGGAGACATATTAGTTGTGAAAATACCCGATAGCAAAACAAAAATGCAAAGAACATTTGTAATCACTAACGAAACCATTAATGGAACAAGTGTACATGGAATTTATAATAGAAAATATGTTTCATTACGCTCTGTTAAAACTGAACATACAAGATTTTTTGTTAATTACGTAAAAGGGAAATGCACCATCCAAGTCATAGGGAAAAATACAATTGCCAAAATACCATATAAAATTGCAAAGTACCTCGAGCTACCAGATGCAGAAGGTTACACTGGGCATAGTTTTCGGCGCACCTCCGCATCTTTGTTGGTTGATGCTGGAGGAGATTTATTAAGTTTAAAGAGACACGGAGAATGGCGCTCTACCAACGTAGCCGAGGGCTATTTAGAAGAATCAATTGTAAAAAAAAGTAAAGTTTCTAACCAAATTATATGCGAAATGCCCTCCACAAAAGTTTCTGGAGAACATCAAATGAACTCTACAAACATTGAAAGTACAGGTTTCAATGTTAATCAATCTTCCTCGCCTTTTTCTGGTAACATTACTTTCAACAATGTTACTAATTGCACCTTTAACTTTGGTTCTTCTACTAGCACTGAGAATAACAAGTACATATAAATAAAGTTAGTTGTAATTGAAGGGTATTTTGTTTACTTATAAGCTTACGTATATATGGAGTTGAGGGAGGAAAAAAGTCCCTTAGGGAGGAAAAGTGCAGCTTTCGACCCTCAAAACGGGGCGAGAATAGTATATTATATAGCAAGGGACTAAAGTGCAAGATTTAATCCCGAGAGTGGAAATTATTGCCCGAGCGTTAGCGAGGGCAATAACCACTTGAGGGATTAGATCGCACTTTAGTCCTGTGGTATATACGCAATTTTTTGCCCTCCCGGATAACTAAAAACTTCCAGCAATTCAACTGAACCTAAAGAAATTGACCTATTAAAAAAAGCATTAGTAAGCTTGGTTAGGTAACCAAGGTAATAGGTGTAAATAAAACGAACCATTTTGCATTTCGTGATTTAAGTAAGCAAGAAACATGACTGAGAATAAATGTAAGGAACCTCTTGGCATAAAGAATAAAGATGGCAGCTGCACGAGCAGTCGAGAGCCTTTTACCCACGAAGTCGAAAAATTTATATAACAAGCGGTATGAAGAATTTAAAAAATGGTGTGCAAGTAAAACTGTACAAGAATACACTGAAAATGTCATGCTCGCTTATTTTGAAGAGAAACAGCAAGGGTTTTCACCTTCTTCGCTGTGGTCCTTGTACTCAATGCTCAAGGCCACAATATTGGTCAAGAAAAATATCGACAAGTAGGGAAAGAATGGGGGTGCGCAGATCCTCTTTGACCTTGGGTTCCGCGCATATGGGCTCTATATGGATGGGGATGCGCAGATCCTGATCAGAATCCTATGGGGATTCAATGAATCCTCTGACCTACTTTTAAAATGCGAGTGGGGTCTCAGAGAATCCTGGATGACCTAGTTACAACCCATTGGGGTCTCAAATGATCCTTCCTTAACGTACGGGGATTCATTTGAGCCGTCCTTGATCTTATCTTAATTGATGGGGTCACAAATGAGCCGTGTTTGCTTAGTTAGGTAAACGGATCCTCTGTGACTTACGGGTGTCCATTTAGGCCGTCCGTGATCTCGTCTTTAGTCGTAAACTCGTAACGCAAAAAAGAAACATTTTACGTAACTAATTATCAAGACGCAAAGAGCCTGAAAGATCTCATAAATTAATTGTATTTCGAACAAGGAAAAGTTCATAAATTTAATTCTTAGTAATCTCATTTAAGTGTGTAATAAATTATGAAGATTCAAAGAAGTCGTGTTTCAGTATATTCAAAATACCCAATTTCCTGAACAGCGCTCGGGTATTCCACTTTAAAATGAAGTTGAAAAAACATCAACGTTCATGAGTGTGCTACCCTGTTAAACAAAAATTTAGCAAAATTTCGCCGGAGTAAATTACAGTGCATTCGTTTAACTGGTCCTTAATTTTTTGAAATCTATTCAGTATTAACTGGCCAGAAACATTTTCTGTAGACCGTGCTTGTCATTAAATGACAGTTTGCCCGAGCGCTGTTATAATAATTTGGGTTTGATGTAGTTAAATTATCGCAGGGAATCTGAGGTAATTTATGTAGTTTAGTAAGTTTAATGCGTTTTACATACAGGAAAAAAAGTGTTACCAATTAATGGAACATAACGCGTAAAACTTAATGCATTTACAATTTATTACATGCCCAAATATGTCTTCCTCTATAAAGTGATAATAATTTAATTTAAAGTAAACAAGTGCTTAATGGATGCCTATAATTAATAGGGAAAAAAAACCTGGATCTAAATATAATAAATAAGCAAAAATGAATCGTGGTCTATAAACTTCGAATCACATTAAGCAATAAACGTAATCAAGCCAATCCGTTTTACGTAAAGCAAAATCACCCATAATTAGGTGTTGTGATAAATACAAATTCGCGGATACGTATTTAAGTGGAAGTAGCATTTCATTTCATCTATCGATCACAGCAAAAGTGGTCTACATATTTTATAGGGAATTTTATACAATTAATTGTAATGTAATCCGAAACGCGAAAAAAACCATCGTAAAACTGTCGTTCATTCCTTATACAGTTCAATAAGGGTCTGAAATAGCGTAATACATTTGTTTCGGATTTTTAGGAATCATAAAATTTTAGTTAAGTGGACACTTATGGGTAAAGATAAAATACAAATATCAAGTGCCGTGTAACTTTTTTTTAGGTTATTTAGATAGTAAAGTAGGTATTTTTTAATCAATGCGTATGTGTATTCAATCTTAATGGAATAAATCGCGTATGATTATTTTGATGTCATAGTTCGACTGTATTAAGTTAATGGATGTCTAATTTATTACTGCACTAAATTACTACGAATATTTTAATTACACATGATTTAACACGTCTGAATGATGGACGGTGTATGAGTAACAGACTTGAAATACGCGTAAAAGTTAATGGATTTACAATTTATTATTGTAATAAATCTCGTTTTGAGTGTGAGTTTGATTATAAAAATAATAATCGAATTTTGGATGTCTCTAAGTTAAATTAGAATGAAACAGCTTTCTCATAAAACGTAAAAATGGACAGAAACATTCACTTCACTCGTATTTATTGTTTCGTGTTCGCGTTAAGGGTTGCAGGCGCTTGGCAGCCATACACACACTTTAGCTATTTTTGAATGGGATTCATTTATTTTCCTTTATTACTTTACGTAACTGAATAAATTTACTAAATAAAAAATTATAAGCCTAGATCGAAGAGTTTTCGAATGATGTGAGTTTTTTTTCCCATAACTTGGTGAATCTTTTACAAAGTAAATCCTGTTATAAGACAAAACTATATACTTAACCCATTATTATTAACGTTTTATACATGACTACTGAATGGATGTAAGGTTTGTTATCTTTTATTCTAAAACGAAATGCTTGGTCAAGGGTTTATTCTTAAAAGGTAAAAAAGTGTAATAGAAATCGGAAAGTTTTTATTCAAAAGTATTTATGAGAAAAAATTCCAGTGTATTATTATTGGTTTCACGCATGGTGAATGTGATCGGCCCAAATGATGTTATGATAGGCGGGCCGGTGGGGGGAACCGTTGTCACAAATAGGGGTGTTCCTTCAAAATTTTTCACGATGACCGTCTTGGGGGTATCTACGGGCCGGTCTATCCATAATTCGAAAGGAACCACATCCCAAATTTCGATTTCTGATAGGAAAATAAGTAATTACTTTCTTTGATGCCTAAAAGATTTAAGTTCTACTTACCGTGAGTTTCCATATTAACTAAATGTTTGTTAACGAAATGTTATGAATTTTTTTAACTGAAGAAGTTGTATTTATACCAAAGAACCTTATATATGCGAATATCGATGGAATGGGGAAATCCAAACCTTTTTCGAGAGGTGTATTCGTTAGGAGGAGCACGAATCCCAAGAAAAAAAATCTTTAATGGGCAGTCGATATCTTCAAATAGTTTGAGATATTGGTAGATAATTTGTAGAGAGGGAATGCTCAATCATGCTCCTTGATCAATTAGTTTAAACCCCATACATATATAGTGCAAAAATATCGAGCAGCTGCAGTAAGCATGAGTGCTTCGCCCCGTATTAAAATATTGCAGAACATTGTAGTCGTGCCCGCGAAAGAAGCTGATGTGCAAGAAAACGTGTTAATAGAAGATATTTGTAAAGATTTAAATTGTCCAGATTTCGATTATTCGCTTCTTGAAGAAATCTTCGGTGACATTGAATGCCTTAACCGTCAACTTATAGACGCCGAAAAACAACTTTCTCGATTTTTTAAGATTTTATCTATTAAACGGGAAAACAATTTTTGCGATCTCCAGTGGTGCCATTGCCAAGTGGAGCACCTTATTGAAAGGAGAGCAAAGTTATTAGCGGACATCCAACAGTTATCCGTAGGGTAAGTAATTGAGTGGAGTTACTTTTTTTTGTCATTTATTGTTATCTAGGAGCTTCCAGTAAAAATATTGAAGAGTTCAGATTTTGGGGGATCGTTAAGCCGGTGTACCAACTACTTATTTAAAAAAGGAGATCAAGTTCGTTTATAAGGTGAGAAAGTTGCGAAATTATTTCATTTGTGACTCAATTTTATAGGAATCAAAAATATTTATGTGTGAAAAATGTAATAAATCATTCGCTACTAATAGCAATCTTCGACGCCATCTCAAAAAGTCATGTAGAGGTAAGGAATTTTTATTACTCTTGCAAAAAAAAGTGTTTAAATCGTAGCTCAAGAACCATCTCCAAAGAAGCTCAAAGTTGCACACGATACCCAGAGATTTTGCGATGTGTGTTCGGAGCACGTTTCAAGCCGAGATTATGTTGGACATTTGCGAAGTGTCAAACATAAAAATAATTCCCTTGCGTTTTCAACTGAAGGTGTTCAAGTAATTACGTCAGCCTTCAAATCTCGCATTGTAAGCTACAGAATATCAGCGAATACACAATACATTAATCTGAAGGAATTTGTCGAATCGTTGGCTGACGTAATAAAAAAATTAGTTCGTGAGCAAATTGATATCATGGGTAGCGTTAAGGTGAACTGCGAGCTGTTTGGTTATTTTATTTTGGAATCGAAGGATCGAGGAGAAGTTAAGTCTTTTAATACTCGTAACCAAGTATTGACGATAAGTTCCGACTTAAGTGAATGGTTTAAGGATATCATCGAAAAACTGGAAGTTGACGCAACGGAATTTGAACATCGCGAGTCAGGTATTAATATCCAATTGTTTATGCCATGTTTACATAATTATTTGTTCTAGGATGGGCTCTTCAGCACTGATTATATATGGAAGTCAACATTAATAAATATAACCCGCTACGAGCTTCTTCATTCATACCGACCCCTGCATTTATCTCACGCAAAAGAGCCATTATTAATGTAAAGAACGAGGATTTCGGATGTTTTGGATGGGCGCTAGTTGCAGCTATTTATACTCCAACTGGACATCCCTGCGAACCGGATTCGTATCCGGACTATTTAGAAAAGTTCAATTTTGAAGGAATAACGTTCCCGGTAAAATTAGATGCGATATCAAAATTTGAAGAAATGAATCCCTTGTCCATTAACGTTTACGGTTTAGAGGAGGACACACAGAAACAAGGTAAAATGACATATAAAGTAGTAGGTCCTTTACATTATACCAAACAAAAGAAAGCCGTGCATGTAAATCTTTTATACTTGTCTAATTTAGATGGCAACAGTCACTACTGCTACATTTCTAATATGTCGCGATTAATTTCCATGCAAGTGTCCAAGCACAAAGAGGCTATTTATCTATGTGACGGATGCTTGCAATATTTTACAAGTCAGGAAAACCTGTGGCGCCATTCTAGATTCGATTGTAATTATGTTTGTACATTTTTGCCTGCAAAGGAACCTATCTTGACAAAGTGGGGCCAGCCGTCATTTGATAATCGACTTAAATTTAATAATTACCAAAATAAAATCAAACACCCGTTTGTTGTCTATGAGGATTTCGAATCGTTGCTTAAGCCCATAGAAGGACCTCAACCGAATCCTCTTCTTCAATTTACTACCAAAACATTTGAGCACGAACCATATTCGTTCGCGTATTATATTAAATGTTCTTTTGATGATAAATTTTCAAAGTTTCAAATTTATCGAGGTGCCAATGCTCCAGTGCAGTTTATAAATATACTAGAGAATGATATTCTAACCATATACAATCAACATTTTAAGCAAAGTAAACCTTTACAAATTTTAACAGAAGAGGAACGGAGAAAAATTAATCTTGCCACAAATTATGGGATTTGTGAGAAACCTTTTGTTGAGGGAGATGTAAAAGTGATCGACCACGACCATCAGACTTCTTTCGTCAGGGCCGGATTATGTCATTCTATATGTAATTTACAGCTTCAAACCCCAAATTTTATCCCTGTATTTTTCCACAATTTGACCGGGTACGACAGCCATCTTTTCGTTAAATCCCTGGCTTTAGAGAATGAAAATATAGACGTTATTGCCGGAAATAAGGAAAAGTATATTTCTTTTTCGAAGCATATTGTAGTAGATCAAATCGTGGAGAACGGAGTTCCAAAAAACCTAATATGGAGAATACGTTTCGTCGATAGTTTTCGTTTTCTGGCCAGTTCAGTTCATTAAATGTTCTTGCTAAAAATTTGAGTGATAGCGAGTGCACTGAAATTACAAAATTTTTTGGATCTGGACGTGAATTTGAATTAATTCGACAAAAAGGTGTTTTTCCGTATTCGTTTGTAGACTCATACGATAAGCTTAATCTAACTACGATCCCCAATAAAAGCGATTTCTTTGATATGTTGCACGAGCAGGACATTACCGATGAAGAATACAGACGTGCTCAGGAAGTTTGGAATTTATTTAATTGCCAGACGTTGGGCGAATACTCGGACATTTATTTAAAATCTGATGTGCTTTTATTGGCCGATATATTTGAAAACTACAGAGGCGTGTGTTTACGCGAGTACGAAATTGACGCTGCCCAATATCTGACCGGTCCTAGCCTTAGCTGGGACGCTATGTTAAAAAAGACGGATGTGGAATTAGAATTACTGACAGATATTGACATGCTTCATTTTTTTAAACGTGGTATTCGAGGCGGCGTCAGTACGTGCACCAAACGCAAAGCAATCGCTAACAATAAATTTCTTCCCAATTACGATCCTTCCAAACCAAGCTCATTTATTATTTATCTGGATGCATGCAATCTTTATGGTCATTCCCAAACACAATTTCTCCCACAAAGTGACTTTGTTTGGCTCACACCCGAAGAAATTCAAAATTTTAATGTTTTCGAAATATCAGATGAGTCACCGATCGGGTATGTCTTAGAAGTTGATCTACTGTACCCTGAGGCCCTCCACAATTTGCAAAATGACATGCCCTATTGCCCAGAATCTATAACTCCGCCAAATTCAAGGTCAAAGTATAAGAAACTAATTCCAAATTTAAATCATAAGGAAAAATACGTTTTACATTATAGAATGCTAAGACAATGCCTGCAACACGGATTAATTTTAAAAAATATTCATCGCGGGGTTAAATTTACCCAATCGCCTTGGTTAAAATCCTATATTGATCTAAATACGGAACTGCGTAATCGTGAAACTAGCGAATCGGGCCGTGACACTATAAAAACTATGAATAACAGCATTTATGGTAAAACTATGGAAAACGTTGACAAACGAGTTAACGTTGCACTTGTAAGTCACTGGGAGAGGATCGGTAAGAAGCCTGGAGCTGAGGGCCACATATCTAAACCAAATTTTAAAAATTTATCGGTGTTCTCTGAAAATCTCGTGGCAATTGAAATGTCCAAAGTATCCGTAAAGTACAACAAACCGGTGTATGTTGGTTTTTCAATTTTAGATTTATCCAAAACAGTTATGTACGAGTTCTTTTACGATTTTCTAAAACCATTATATCAAGATAAAGTATCTTTGTTGTATACAGACACCGATTCCCTTATATTGGAGATTTTTACTAATAATTTCTATGATGACATGAAATTATATTTGGATAGATATGACACATCTAAATTTCCCCTTGATAATGTACACGGTATTCCACGCAACATTTCAGTTGTGGGGAAGATGAAAGATGAATATTGCGGTGTCCCCATCGCTAGTTTTTACGGTGCAGGTGCAAAGTCATACTGTGTCAATGTAGGTGATCGTGTAGATAAGAAAGCTAAAGGGGTAAAAAAGTATGTAATAAAGAACGGCTTAAAAGAGGAAGATTATAAGAAAGTAGTCGAAGAAGGTGGCGTGATTATGAAGCAGATGAGCGGTTTTCGATCTCACTTGCACACCATGTACACAGAAATGACAAACAAAATAGCCTTATCATCAACGGACGACAAAAGATACATTATCCCTGGCACCTGCAGAACATTGGCATGGGGACATCGCGATATTAACGCAATTCAAAATTTGGAAGATTTTCTTAATTCTTTGTAATCATCAATAACAAGCTAAGTTATTTAAAATGTTTATTTAAAATGTTTACAATACCATGTGCCATAATTACAATAAAAAAAAAATCGCATTGTTTTATTAAATAAGATGAGCGCCCGGACTACAACCACAAACGCAGTAGGTCTTCTCTGTTTCATTAATCTTCAAGCAGGCCATACGATTTAATAATCTTGCATATCTGCAACGTGACGACCAACGAAGGTGCTCAGCTAAGGGTACATCGGAGGCCTCCCACTTATTAATGCGCACTTTACAATAAAAGCATTCCACCGTATCGCCGCTATGCGTGTAGAAAAATCCAGCATTAGCAAGTTCAACTGCCGATGGAACTCCTACCCATGAATGAAATGATAGGAGTCGATCTTCAAAGTTGGTATAATCAGCTGCGCCGTCTTCTAAACACATCTTACTTGAAGTACAGCTTTGAAATGCCAAAATTTATAGAATATCTTTATTTAATACCCAAGAATTGTGAGAACTGTCAAATCCTAACCACTTCACTAAGGATTTCTGGCCCTTTCTTCGAATTACTCGCTCAACCAAGTGGATGTCGGGGTACTGCGCTTTTTGTAATTCTTGTTCGTAAAATCTTCCTTTTATTTCTTGATTTGTACTATCTTTTAGTATATATGTCGTAGGATTTGAACGTTTCACTTTAGCAACTGTGAATGTCTCGTAAGTCCAATTTGGCGTGTAACCTTTTGCGAAAACGGTTCTGTATTTACTAATTCTCACAGAATCGTCCACTTTAAATTTAGGTGGTTTTGGGTTAATCACATTTATATGACTGTAAACTCTCTTCAAAATACTTGAGGCGTTCTTCTCGTTAACATCGATAGGTTTATATCCCGTAGTTCGATGTTTAGTTGAATTGTATTTGTCAACTATTTGAGGTAAAAGTGATAGCCACTTGTAGGAACCCTGTAAGCTGAATTTCTTGAACATAATTGACTTAAGCGTTCTGTTAACGCGCTCAACAATAGAGCTTTTTAGGGTAGAATAGCTACTATAATGATTAACATTGAATTTCTTCATTACATCTCCAAAATCCTTGTTATAAAATTCCTTTCCCATATCTGTTTGTAAATGTTTCGGGGTCGTTTTAAGTCCCGATAAAAGTTTATTCATAACATCTGCCACCAGTTTTCCATTTTTTCGTTTTATAGGGTACGCCCAAACAAATTTAGAAAATGTGTTTATAACCACCAAAATGTAACGGAAACCTTTGTTCATTGGCGCATAAGGTATCCTTTCCACCAAATCAGATTGGAATAGGTCATTTAGTCCTTTAATAATTACGTGCCGCCTAGGAAAGTTCCTTCTTGCAGGTTTATGTAATTCTTCCACTAGCTGTACTTTACTCATTTCCTGAGACGTGATTGTAATAGTAGTTCCAAGCAAAATAACTGCCCTGCATTATACTTCGGACATTTGGCTTTGATTATGTCACCTTTACGTAGTGTTATCCCTATTAACTTCAACGGAGTATTGTACAAACGTTCGTTTATAATAATAGTAGTTCCATGGCGCGGTGACCAGGAACTCTTAATTACAACACATTCCGTTAGAGGAAATGCAAACGCTTGTGGTGTTCTACTCGAGGTGTGCCAACGTATGAACGGCGTATTCTCGGCGTGCGTTCACAACAGATACAAGTATGACTCATACGTATAAGAAGACACCTCTTCAGCTTTTGATTGATTTAGAATGTGTTTACCGAACTTGTCAATACTCATCTTTGCTTCAAACTGATCGATTAAAGATACAATCTCACTATTTATTTATTAAGAACACATTACCAACTAAATTACTTTATTATTTCAGCATTCCGCAATTCATCTATGATGTATATGATTTCATTGTGATTGTTCGTGTTCCCTGCGGATTGAGATCCCAATAAAAAAACCCGCAGCCAGTTAACTAATTTGTTGGGGTTGCTCCAGGGCATAAATTCTATTCGCTTGTTGTTTAATTGTAACATTTGAATACCTTTCCCTTTCCTTATGCTAACAGAGGAAGTTCTGGGAACTGATACACGGGTACTAAAAAGTGGTTTAATGATGCTGCTGTACTTTTTTCCGGTGCCTTGAATTTGTTCATTTGGATTGTAATGACGTCGTGTTGCATTAGTGCGGAGCAATATGTCACGATAGTTATTCTCATCTGCGGTTTTGTACCCAAGAGGTTGCCTCTTAAACAGTAGCTCGTATAAACCAGGAGTTCCGTTATATGCTACTGTGTCTCCTGTAGGAAGTTTGAGAACCAAATCTTGTTTGTCAAAGTCCAACTCGGAATCTCCAACGTAGAATTTATTGGCTTCCGGGATGTATCGTACACCATATCGATGATCAAATTCATTCTCTGTAGATCTGAACATCTGCTCCACATAAATCTTCGCCAATCCATCGTATTGATCTAAGAATTCCGTAAAAGATGGATGGTCGCCAGCCCGCGAGAGCTCAGCTCTTAATTCATCTAGAGTTGGCGTTTCATCATCGCGAGTGGTGTCGGCAATCACGCTCGTGTCTAAAAAGCTCGGTTGTTCCTCGTGTTCCGAAAAAAGGGTTTTAGGGATTCGTTGAGCAGTAGACGCTTTTAGAGGGGTCCGAAGTAGGGTCTCTGTAGATGAGGTCACGTCGGCACTATCATGTTTAATATTTTCACGTTTAAAATTCTGAGGTGTAGCTTTAGTAAGTAGTTGCTTCAGCGGTTGTGTAATGGGTTTAAGATGTTGCTCGGATTTACGTTCTGCCAGCGCAAAATCACGCTTTAAGGATATGTATTTATGTTTAACAGATTTTCTGGCATCAAGGAGGACTTCTATTAAACGCTGTTTCATATTGACTGCATTTTTTCCATATGAAACATCGATATTTATATTAAAATGTAACAATCAAAACCTTTCCTATATCGACCCGAGTTCATGTCACTTTCTTTATCGATAACTAAGAATCCATATTTATCATTCCAGCACCTCACGCACATTTCCTTAAAGCGATCAAATGGCATATCGACATTCACGTGATCTTCGTGCACGTGTTTTAAATTAGTTTGATCCTGTTGAAACAACACAATTAGATTAGCATTGTCTCGAATTAACTGATTGGGGATGGCCGAATACGTTTGACATAAATAAAAACAATCGTTATTTTTATGTCTACCAAAACAGAAATGTTCTCTAATCTCGTTTTGCTTATGGCAAGCAACGTCATCGAAAATCATTACCGAGTTGCTACGTGCGAGGTTAGGTGGGACGATGTCTGCACTGTCAGTATATTCAAAATACCCAATTTCCTTAATTGGGGACAACAACTGACGCAGATATTGGTATTTCGGTTGCGGCAGCGATTTACAATACACGTATACATTTTCAAAGCGTAAACCGTTGGATTGTTCTAATAATGCAATCATAACATTCGTTTTACCACAACCTGATCTACCTACAATGATGCCACGTTTGCAACCACCCTGTAACAGGCTACTGTGTTTTGAAACTCGTTTATCTCTCGAACACGCGTCGTAATTTTTTATAGGTAGTGCCGTTTCTTGCGGTTTGAAGCGTATGGAGGCCATTGCTCTACTGGAAGTGTATAAAACACTGAAACCTACTATATAAGTCCGTATATGCTTAGGAGCTCAGTAGTTGCCTGTCAACCAGCGAGCATGAACTTTCACTCTAACGTTAAGAAAAGAAGAATAACGTCTAAAACGGGGAAAGGTCTTATTAACAATTTAATAAATAACCTGCCAGTTGAATTGCATCTGCCCGGATACCAATTCTGCGGACCTGGCACTCGTCTAAGCAAGCGATTGGCTCGCGGTGATCGAGGTATAAATCCGTTAGACGAAGCGTGCAGAGATCACGATATAGCATATTCAAGGTCTAGCAATATCAGTGACCGCCACGAGGCCGATAAAAATTTACAAAAAGCTGCGTGGGAGAGGTTTCGTTCGAGAAACGCCACTTTTGGCGAAAAAGCAGCCGCCCTTACCGTTGCAGGCATTATGAAAGGTAAAAGAACGTTGGGCATGGGTACGCGACGACGTACCATCAAAAAAAGAAGAAGAAACACAGCAACAATTTCGTTTAACAAAGGCGTTCAACTAGCTAGAAAGTATACTGGTGGTAACGTTCACTACGATCTGAATACAACTGTTCGACGAGCTGTTAACGCGTTAAAGAAGAAAAAGGTCAAACCGCCAAAACAGCGCATTTTACCCATACCTAAGACTGGCGGATTCATACCGTTAATTCCATTGTTTGCTGCACTGGGAGCCGCTGGTTCGTTAGGAGGAGGAGCGGCGGCTATTGCTAGAGCAGTAAATGGCACGAGGAATGCCGCCAAACAATTGGAGGAGAGCAAACGTCATAATGAAGTGATGGAGGCCGCCGCGATAGGAAAAGGTTTATACTTAAAACCGTACAAGACAGGATTAGGCCTTTATTTAAACCCCTATCAAAAAAACTTCCAGTGAAGCTACCACGCCGTCCGTTAACAGACTTGGATTTGTCGAAATATGTCAACAATTTAGGAATACAACATTTTAGAGGTATTTTTATGCGGAATACCTTACCGAAGAAAATAAATCGGGACGAATGCGGTATCGTAAACCTAGACGATGAAAATAACGACGGTACACATTGGACAGCGTATGTTAAGCTTGGCACACGTATTTCCTATTTTGATAGCATAGGACGGGTAAAACCACCCCACGAGCTAGTGCGCTATTTTCGAAGCGATGGTAGCAGGAACATTATTAAATACAATTACGATCACATACAACTTCCTAATTCTTTTAATTGTGGACATTTAGTGCTACGATTTTTATACAATAACGCACACTGATTGCGTTAGTTACATTATTATTGTCAAACGACAATGTCTTATACATTGACATTTACTGGTACGACATCTATTTTAAAAGCCTTCTTTCAACCGCCGCTTTTACTCAATGATGACGATTATGTAATGGGGCTAACAAACTTTGAAACCTATAATAGTATACACAACGTTACACCGACCAATAATAAATTCAAATATGGTAATCAGATGATCACAATACCGCCAGGATGTTACGAGATATCCGACATAAATAACTACATAAATGCCCAATTAAACAGGACATCTGGAGATTATGTCGAACTTCAAGCTAACAATAACACTATGCAGTCGGTTATTAAAGCGAACCGGCCCATAGATTTTACTATAGAAAACTCGATAGGAGAACTGTTAGGGTTCGAGAAAAAAACTCTCAGTGCAGAAGAAACTCATACTTCCAGTAATACCATCAACATCTTAAAAGTTAATTCTTTGTTAGTGGAGTGTAGTATCACCACTGGAAACTTTAAAAATGGCGTACCAGCCCATACAATTCACCAGTTCTTTCCAAGTGTGCCAGCGGGGTACAAAATAATCGAACGACCTCTTACTGTAATTTATTTACCTATTAATGTTTCTTCGGTTACCAGTATAACCCTTAAAATACTTGATCAAGACGGCGACATTGTCAATTTTAACGGAGAAGTGATTACGATAGGGTTACACCTTAAAAAGGCGAATCATGGTTAAACGATATAATCAATGTGGGTGCAAGCACGATCACAATAAAAAGGCTCAAGTTGTTCGGTCGAAGATTAGTAAGGGTGCAACAGTCAAACCACTCACAGCTGTTAACAAAGCTTTTCTAAAATCTCTCGGCTTTACTACTTTACAATGAATATATTGGACGTAAATGAGAAAGTGCTTGTAGATAACAGCATAATAAATTATCAATATCATACTCACCAACCGTACACTACGAGATTTGGAAATAATGACGAAATTAGAATTCCAATACAAGAAGATATGTGCACTCTTCCTTCGGAAAGTCATCTCTACATTGAGGGAAAATTACTGCGAGAAGATGGGACGGCGTCACTTACCGCAAGATTTGTAAATAACGGTGTAGCATTCTTGTTTAGTGAAATTCGTTATGAAATAAACGGGATTGTAGTGGATTCCCTTACTAAAGCCGGATTATCATCGACAATGAAGGCTCTAGTTTCTTTAACCCCTAACGACAATACGCGATGTCAAATTTCCGGATGGTTTCCTACTGCTAATAGTACGGTTACCAGTCCAACGGGCCATTTTAACGTTTGTATTCCATTAAAGATGCTCTTGGGCTTTGCGGAAGACTACAGAAAAGTCATATTAAATATACGACAAGAACTTGTTCTAATCCGAGGTAATACAGATAATGACGCCGTAATATCTACAGCTGCCGATGAAGCTCTCAAAGTTGACATCGAGAAAATCTATTGGAAAGTACCTCACATTATTCCGGCGCTGGCCGAAGAATTAGCTTTGACCAAATACATTGACAAGAAATCGGAAACGCAGATAGCGTTTAGAAGTTGTGAAACGCACCTATACCCAGCTCTTCCACAAAAAATAAACATACGTGGGCGATAAAGACAGCAACTAGTTTAGAAACGCCCCGATATATTATCGTAGGTTTACAAACAGATCGGGATGGACAAGTTAGTAAAGATATGAGCAAATTTGATCACTGCGATATTAAAAATATTCGAGTCTTTCTCAATACGGAACGTTATCCTTACGATAATTTAAATATTAATTTCGGGAATAATCGATACGCAACTTTATACGACATGTACGCAAAGTTTCAATCTTCTTACTACGGCACAGAGAATCGACCATTACTTACACCCAAGCAATTTAAAGATTCGGCTCCTTTAATCGTAATTGATTGTTCAAACCAAAAGGAGGGTTTAAACTCGAAATCGGTGGTATTACGAATTGAATTTGAAACTAATGCGAATGTAGCGAATAATACTACAGCGTATTGCTTGATTTTACACGATCGGCTGTTTACGTACAACGCATTAACGAAAGCCGTAAGACAAATATAAAAACACCAACATAGGAAACGAATATACCACAACAAGAATGGTGGTCGTAGTTGATGTACAAAGTTTTAAAACTTCAAAAAAGTGTTTTTCGCCAAAAGAACTTGCAATTTATAATGGAAAACAGATGGCTTATTTTGTCTTCAAGCCTCCATTTCCTTGGAGCAGCTTAGATAACGAGTTTCAACGTCAAGCTAATTGGGTAACTCACAACCATCATGGAATTAAATGGGAAAGTGGCCATACACCGTCTCACCTATTTCCACTCATACTTCGTCATTTAATATCACCGTCAGATCACGTATACGTCAAAGGAAAGGAAAAGGCGGATATCATCCGAAAAGCTCTATCGCGGGACGTTATCGAGGTGGAAGAAGAACCAGCTCTTCCTTCATTAGAAGCAAATTGCTATTATCATATACGATCACCTTGTCATTGTGCTTTATCTAACGTCTATTACATTTATAACACCTATGTAATGCAGTAATTTTTTTAAATAAACAAAATATATTTTTTTTACTTTATTTATTGTACATTTTGATATGATTACATAATATGGGTTCTAACACAGATTCCGTGTTTTCAATTCTACATTTAAAACGATATCGATCTAAAGCAGCAGTTTGCCATTGGCCT
>NW_022170878.1:18278245-18293060 GCF_008802855.1 Photinus pyralis
CGCTTCGCACTAAATTGCAAGGCACTCCTACGGTCCGTGCTGCAAACAAAGTGCTCAGTGCGGGAAAATTAACTTGCCGAATTGTTAGGTAAATAACGTATTACATATTTGTTTTCCAACTGAAAATTTAAAAATGATCGTTTCCGCGTCCAAAAAAGTTCTCTTTTGAATCAAATTTTACGGGTTCCACGCGTGAGCTGCCCCAGTGGGTTTTTTCCTGGTGGCCAACACAAATTTCGCGGTTCCAGCCTTCGCACTGTAGCGTTGAATTTCTTTTTTTAAAGGTACTACTTCACCCCCATACAAATTTACTACCTTACTGATTGCGGGCTTTATGTAATGCCTTCTCCAAAATGTTTCCCTGACGCGCCCCCTACTCGTTTCTTAATTTCTCTTTTCTCTTTTCACGCTCTAAAATGTGCTAAATAGGTTTACATCGGGCATCACCAAAAACCCATCAGATTCAAGACGCTGAGTTCGCGTTTCCACGTGATATCTTGTTCCAACGCATTAGCTGAACCCATAACTTGGCTTTTGAATCGTTGTTTTGTTGAAGGAGAATATCCTGAAATCTTCAAACTCGCCAAAGTAGTCCCCATACTCAAACAAGGAGATGCTTCACAACCGAATAATTATCGTCCCATATCAATTATTCCGGTTATAAGCAAAATATTCGAATCAGTCATAAAGTCACGCATTTGCAATTTCTTCGATAAGTACAACGTACTAAACTCCAAACAATTTGGTTTTAGAAAGGGAGCCTCGACGGTGCATGCTGCGAGTTCCCTCGTGAATTATGTCATTGATAACTTGGAAGACAAGAAATGTACAACGGCAATTTTGTGTGATCTCAGCAAGGCATTTGATTGCGTACATACCGACATCTTAATGCAGAAATTGGAACACTGCGGAATTCGTGGATCTTCTTTAAAACTAATTCAGTCGTATCTGAGTAATCGTAAACAATTCCTCTATTATAATAATCTCAAATCTCGAGAACATTCAATTGCACATGGCGTCCCACAGGGTTCCATCTTAGGGCCGCTATTATTCCTCGTCTATATAAATGATTTTCCTCTCATTACATGCAACCTAATAAATGTGTGCTTTATGCGGACGACACTACACTCTTGTGTTCAAATAGGAGTTTAGATAATCTGAATAGGCAAGCTGTCAATATCTTGACAAAGGCAAACAAATGGTTCTCGGCCAATCACCTATTATTAAATGAAAAGAAAACTCAAATGGTTACTTTTTCAACAAACAGCTCATTGACTACCGGCAAACATGTAAAACTATTGGGCTTTTACATTGATGCGAACCTAAGATGGAACACGCATATAGATGTCCTGTGCAAGAAACTCTCCAGTCAGTTATGTTTACTAAGACGATTAAAGCAGTCCACGAATCTGACAGGCCTACTTACCGCGTACCATACCTTGTTTCACTCACACATTTCGTATGGTATCTTGCTATGGGGGGGGGTTCGCCGCATGCAGCTCGAGTCTTCATTTTACAAAAAAAAGCTCTAAGGATAATTATGGGTATCTCTTCTAATGTATCCTGTAGAACTCATTTTAAAAATTTAAATATTTTAACACTACCAGCTTTGTTTATTTTATATTCGCTTGTCGAAATTCACAAATGCAGTGCGACGTATCAAAAACACTCGGATATTCATAATTACAACACAAGATCATCAAAACTCTTAGTATTACATAACCATAGACTCAAACTCTCATCTAACAATTCAATTGACATTCAATTATATAATAAACTTCCGGCAATCTTTAAAACCTTGAAACTATCCCAATTCAAATCTTCCCTAAAAAAAGTTCTTACCTCTCATGCATTCTACTCAACTATAGAGATTGGGCCTCCATGTAGTCAACTAGTCCTGTATATTGTATGTATTGTATGTCATTACGTTTGTCGTATACTTTTATTTGTCTCTCTTGACTTGCCACAAACAAAATTATATTTATTGTAAAGTGGTTTGAATAAAAAAATTATTATAAATTATTATTATTTATCGCTGAGTCGGATGTTTTGGTGACGTAAAAGACATTAAAATTGTGTTATCGTCAGACTGTCGTCAGTAACTTTTCCTAGAAAATGAACCGCTTACAACATATCTGGTAGCCATTGACTCAAACAAATTCCATTAAGAAACTATTGGCTAAAAATTAATTTAAAATAACAAAATTGTGGATTAAAAAGCTACATAGGTCAAATGTATGTGTGCATTCTTTTAAAATAATCTCTCTGTATGTATGAATACAGTGGGACACTGAATATATCTACAATATTACATTTTTCGAGGAAGTTTTTTATGGTATCCAAAATTATAGAAAGTTTGCCACCAATCGACATACTTTAAAATTTGGGTCAATGGCGTACGTCTGCAGAGTCAAAGAGGGCAAATTTTTTTTATTGCATATTCTTAAAGTGCACACCTTTTTGGATATAGAAACGGAAAGAATTATTATATTACATAAAAAAATGTAATTTAAAAAAAATCAAATTGAAGTTGTTTTGTAGTTAACTTTAACGTTATCCTTTTGTTAGTTACCTATGTCCAAGCAACTTAATGTGTCAAAAATCATTAAAAATATAAAAATAAAAAATAAAAACTAAAAATGTTGTAATATCAAATAGTTTGGTTTTTTTATTTACATGTTTTTTCTTTAGTAGCTGAATTGAATACAGACGCACGCCACTGTTAATAATTTTTGTTGGTAGATACTTTAATAACTTTTAATAATTTTTTATACAATAAATTAATATGATAAGCTTTTATGCTGCTATTTCCAAAAAAATTCAGTATTATGTAATAAATTTAAATCAATTAAAAAAACATATGCCCCCTTGACCATGCAGAAGTACGCCACTGGCCACAAAAGGGCGTAGACTAGTAGCAAACTTTTTATAATTGTGGATACCATACAAATCTTTGCAATAATTATAATTTTGCAAATATATTCAGTGTTCCACCCTGTATATTATCATTGCTAGTGAGATGAATAATACGTTGAGTTTATTTATTTAAAAAAAAAACTTTTCGGGCAGTAAAACAAATTTGAGAATCGTGACATATTTAAAAGGTCAGAGATTGAAAAATGCTTCCAGCAAAGTTTTCGATCACTTAATTTGTCTACAATCTACCGTTCCCTCAGAATAAACGTACTTAAATATAATAATTCATCATTACAGATATACGTATATAAATCACATAATTACGTTTTATGTGGATTATTATACTTACCAAAATGCGTTTTGCGTGCGTATGAAGAAACAAAATTTCGTCTAATCGGCGTGATTTCGCAGTTCGTGGCGGGAGCAATATCTTACACAATAGAGAAACGGCCAGTCCGAGGTCTTTTGTTTTTTTTTTCAGGTAGGTATGTGTGTGTGTATATGGCATACTTTACGTACAAGCTTCGGTTATACATCATCGGACTGAGACGTTTTGTTTTGTGTAGCATTTCTGATGGTGAGACCCGCACTGAAGCGTGCAGTCCAACAAATTACCTGAGCACGATTACAATGAGTTCGTATGTTGTTACAGTAAATATAATCCTGTACGGACTCGTACTTTTGTTCTATGTACCTCTACGTATATGTACAAATTATAAAAATTAACCACAAAGCAATTTATACAAGAAGGTACATGGGATCGCCTTTTCCATCCTTATTCTAAGAATTGTCACGACAGTTACAATCATCTCTGGAGCACTAGTACAGTATTTTATAAATTATTGTATTTCTTTATTCCGACATCACCCACTCATTAAGTAGTAAATATAAATAAAATTTAAACGATATCACGCCAACGAGAAGGATTTTTTTTTCAAGTAACGTACCTGTTGTCACTCGAAATTGTGGTATTTAATTTATTTATTTATTTAACCAGAAACCATACAGAATAAAAATTCCAATTACATGGCACTGGGGCTCTGAACAAATATTAGGACTAGGATCTAATTTTATTTATTATTGAATTTAGGGGATCGTGAAAAAAGTCGATATCATTAACTGAGGATAACTTATTTAAAGCGATCAAGATCTTAATAAGTGGGGAAGTTGTGTTGTTAACTACAAAAATAGTATTATTTTGCCTTAGCTTAATTTCTTGAAGTAATTCGGAAGAGTATAACAAGTTGTGTAAAATTTTGAAGACAAAAATTGTGGAGGCAATGTACCGTCGGGTTTCTAACCTCGTTATATCTAAGCCGAAAGTACTATTTAAGTAATTAAGCTGGGTACCGTAAGAGATCAAATGTGGATAATTTTGGGTTGACCTAAAAAACATTACTCGGATGAACTTTTTCTGCACTTTTTCGATCATGTCTGAGTATTTGAGAGTTTGAGGAGACCAGATACATGCAGCATACTCAAGCTTGGATCTAATAAACGCATTATATAAGGTTAGCATTGTCTGTATATTCGTGAAATTGAGTGTATTTCTGATAACGAAACCAAGAAGTTTGTAACACTCATTTGTTAGGTATTCAATGTGCAAGTTAAAGTTAAGGTTGGTATTGAAAAACACGCCCAGGTCCTTAACGGAGGTGACTCGTAGTAAGACCTTTCCATTCATCTTATAGTCAAAAAGTAAAGGGATTTTTCGATCTAGTAAAAGTAAGGACTTTACACTTATTGATATTTAGTTTTAGTTTATTTTTGATACACCACTTAATTACTGAGTTAATGTCCTCTTGAATATTTAAACAGTCACTTGGGGATTGGACTTTATTAAAAAGTTTTAGGTCGTCCGCAAATAGTAGTGCTTTCGAGTTTTTTATCACTCGCGGTAAATCATTTATGTATAAGAGAAACAGAAAAGGACCAAGAAGTGTTCCCTGGGGAACGCCTGATGAGGGATAAAATTCGGCTGAATTCACACCATTGAATTTCACTCTTGTTTTACGGAGAGATAAATATGATTTTAAGAATTTGACGGTCGGATTACTTACGCAATTTAAAACAAGTTTACGGAGCAAGACTTGATGGGATACTGTATCAAATGCCTTCGCAAAATCTGTATAAACACAGTCCACCTGGGCTCTCTCATCCAAGGCTCCTGCTGAGAAATGCGTAAACTGCATTAAATTTGTAATCGTTGATCTGTTCCGCGTGAAACCGTGCTGTTGATCTGCAATTATACTGCTGAGATGGGAATAAAGTCTAGTATAGATCACTCTTTCGAAAATTTTCGCTATTGCTGGTATAATTGCAATTGGGCGATAATTCTCAACTAATTTTCGGCTTCCACTTTTGTGAATTGGTGTTATTCTGGTGCATTTCCAAGCTTCAGGGAATGTACATGTTTGCAAAGCTAAATTAAATAGATGTTGTAAGGGGGTTACCAATAAAGATGCACATCCTTTCACGATGTAGGGTGGGATTCCATCTTCGCCTATAGCCGACCTCGGTTTCAATTTTTTAATTGCTTCCAGTATCTCGGATTCATGTAACTGAGTCAAGTGCAATTTGGATAGCACCAGGTCCGATTCCACGTCATCTTCCGGGTCATCGTTCCTCTCCATAGTGTAGACTGACTCGAAGAAGGATGCAAAGGCGTCCGCAATGCTTCTGGCGTCCGTTAACGAGGGTCTTTGTACTCAAAAACTCCAGGTAGTTGACTATTCTTCCTCAACGACTTGATGTAGTTCCAGAATTTATTGGAATTCTTCCGCAGATCCATTTCAATTTGATTAATGTACCTCTTATGAGCAATGTGGATCATTCTTTTGAGTTCTTTTCTGGCTTCAATGAAGTCTTCCGATGGGCCCTGTAACCGAAACTTATTTTTCTGTTTGATTTTCTTAATAATGTCTATATTAAACCAGCTAGGATACTTATTGGCACTCCTAATTGTAACTTTGGGGACACATTCATCGAAAATGTTCATTACCGTTTGATTAAAGCTAGTTACTGCATCATCTACCGATTTGAAATTCTTCAGGATAAGAGACTCCTTCCAATTGATATCGCGAAAAAGGACGTACATTTTAACAAAATCTGCTTTTTTGAAATTGAAGTTGGTTAATTTGGTAATTCGCTTAGCTGGTCTATGGACTTTGTAGACTATTTCTAGTGCAGGATGAAGTGGATTAATTTTATCCAGTGAGTCGACAGCAGATTTAATTTCCGCGTTTAAGTTAGTTAAAATTAGGTCAAGGGTTCTATTATTGCAGTTTTTAAGTTTAACCGTATTAATGAGTTTTAAGTTGTACATCGAAGCTATATTTTTAATTACTTTGCATTTAGCACTCGCGTTTTCGAAATTATACGTGGCGTCAACAATTTGTGGTAGGTTAAAATCGCCTGCTATTAACACTTCCGATGAATGCAACATGTTTTCAATTGTTTCTAAACTTTTGGTAAAACTCACGTACTTATCAATACCAGATTTCGGTTGAAAGTAGACAACACCAATAATGTATGAAGTATTATTAATTTTAAGTTTGACCCATATTTCATTTAGATCACTTTGAAATTCCAATTTTTCAGCATTCAAATCGGTCTTGACTGCGATTAAAACTCCGCCTCCCATGGTGCACTTCATTTCTTCGTAATTACGGTCATTGCGAAAGACCGCATATTGATTGTTTAAATACTCAGCGTCATGAAAATTTTCCGTTAACCAGGTCTCAGTCAGTAGAATAATGTCGTAATTTGTAATTGCCAATTTATTTTTGAAAGATTGCGCTTTCGTTCGCATTCCACTTACGTTCTGGTAATAGATTGAGAGCGTTGATCCGTACCTATTTCCTTGCTTGATTAGTGTTGGGGATGGCCTAAAAAATCAATTCTGCTTCTTTCTTGATCGAGTCGTTTTTTGTAGACTGGGCAATCAACACTCCAGGCCGGGTGCTGTACATCCAGTTTCATTTTTAGTTTCTCAACGGCGTTGGCACAGTTACTGCATTTAATTTCCGCGTCCGAAGCTTTACAGCTCGCTAGGTCATGGTCTCCCGCACATTTGGGGCAGGTAGTAGTTTTGCTACAGTCAGTTGCCTTATGTCCGAACCCATTGCATTTGTAGCATCTTCTAGTTGTCACAGCATCATAAATTCTGCAACGGTCCCATCCTATGTTAAGCTTTTGTTCACTTAGAATTTTCCGGTAACTATTACCGTCAACCTCAGCGTAAGCCAAATACCTGTTAGGATTTCTTTTATCTTCCGTTATGTGTACGACGTTTATGTACGCGGCTTCGTCGAGGAATTGATTCTGCGCGAGAATCATTTCCTTCATTTGGGTACTCCCGATCTTGTCATTGAGGCCTACGATTTTAATCTTCGGCATCTTCTGTTTTGGTAAGGAAAGAATGTAGTCGGATCCCAGTTTCGTTTCGGCTTCCTCCTTAAGTTTGGCTGCAGCTTCTTTATTTTTACATTCAACAACAATGGTAGTGTTCGACATTGCGACAACGTCCACATTGTTTGACAATTGTTGCTATACGCGAGTTTTCATTTCGTATCGCGTTTTGCTACTTAGCCGATAAAAAATCCGTTAGTTTCATACGAACAAGTTTTAAAGCATAACTTCCGTAAGGTCTCACGTGTGAATATTCTGCGCCAGAATCAGCGGGTTTATGTAAGAAAAGTAAGCAACTTTCTAACCTCTTAGGCTCGATGCACACTTGCGTGTTTTCAAGTCGCGTGCAAGCTGCGAGCAAGTCGCATGCGCTTAGCTTGTTTCTGTCATTACACATTGGAGCGGTTTTGAACCGCCGAACGCTGCGACGCTGCTAATACCTATATAAAGACGCATTCCCCAAGTTCTTTCCAAGCAAAATGGATGACTATCAACGCGTTACGTTTGCTTTCTCAGTGTATGAATATTTATATGACAATAAAGAACAACACGGGTTCACCACATGGTTAGTGCTCGTTCGTTTCCCTATTTCAAGATCTTCTCAGAGACGAAACGAAATTCTTGTCTTTATTCTATCATGGAACGGTCCTGATCTTGTGTCCGATATTTGTTGGTTGGTTCTTAATAACATCGCAGGTAAATAACTATGTGTCGACTAAGTCGACGTTGACTTCCATCGTGCGATCAGTGTGTACTCGTTGATTGCCTAGCACAGGCACAGACTGCTCGGCGTGTTGTGGAAACCGTGTTATGCGGCGGCGTAGTAGAAACTGGCGTCCTCCAAAAACAAGTCTAGTGCACGCCTACTTGCAACGCGGCTTGTGAAAACACGCAAATGTGCATCGAGCCTTATTCGTTTCTAATCTATAGTTAGTGTTTTGAACGAAAAAGAGATATTGGTAGGTCCATTTATCAGTTCGCAACTTTAGGATAGGTTGAGTAGGTTACTTTAGTAACTTTAGTAATATCAAACGATATACGTAAAAACCAGATGCTTAACTAAATGGAAATTTAGTAAACGCAGCTGTAATGTAAATAAGTATAACGGGTTGCCTACAAGTAGGAAAAATTAAATTTGCTCTATTAAAGACGCAATCCCTAATGCAATTTCGAAACCATTCATTTTCTCTGTTAGAGGACACGGTACAACGAATGAACGAACCCACCGTAGGTATCTTCATTCTTCAATAATCTACAGGTTTCTCCTCTTTATGTTGGTGGATTATGAGTACATCAACACGTTGGATACGCACAGGTGTGCAGATCACTGACCCCTATTTTTATTTAGGTCAGTGGTGCAGATACGCAGCATTTCTCCGAACTAAGTACTTTTTAACTATTTATTTGTGTTGAGTACGCGAATCAAGTGCAAAAATACTTACAGATTTATTCCTTTTCTATTTAATAGGTAGATAAGCAGTTGACGTAGAATAAGGTTCCTAAACCTTTTCAGGTATAATAAGGCATTTTTTATTTGAACTGCACCTTCGATATTCAAACTACGGTACTGATAACTGTTTGTCTTTGTAATATTATTACCCTAATAATAAAAACTCAACTTTCCTATTAAAAGACTTAATTTATTTACACATGAAGATTATTTGTGGTGTATAATTCTTAACTTTGATTTGATATTGAAGAATATGGTCCATTAGCTGCTGAAATAGCAAACCCAGAGATATCAATCTCAAAAAGCCTTATTCGTCCAAAAGTTAGAAAAGATAAATGCGGAAATAAAAAATGTTATCATCAAGGGCCATTTTAAGGTTTCCACAGATAGCTGCGGGCCGCATCATAAAAAAGTTTACATTAAGAAAATTTTGATTTTTTATTATTAACATAAAAAGTAGGTATACAAAATAATAATACAATAAAACGAATAAATAGAAATAATCATAAAATCATTAGCACCAGCTCAAGAAAATGTACACGTACAGTGTCTTACAGAATCTATCCAACTACGTTTGTTTCTAAGTTACAGGGTGAAAACGAAAAGTTTGACATTTTGGGATGTATCATATCTTACTACCGATGTAAGATAAAAAAAGATAAAAACTGCGTATTTTAGATATTTTTACGTAGAATCCAGTGGCGTAGGCAAAAAACAATTTCTGTGATTGGACCCAAACTTGGAATTTTTATTTTAACGTCCATTTTTTGCATTCTTTTTCGTGATTACATTGATGTATCATTCTATATTTCTACCGTCAGCCATTTTTCTTGATTGGTATCGAGTCCCTTAGTTACCGTGGATACAATAAACAAAACAAAATCTCCATGAATTCATGGGACACGGTCAACTCGCCAAGGGCGACTCGCCACCGGACCACTCGCCCACTCGCCACCGACTGACTCGCCAACGGGACAACTCGCCAACGCGACAACTCGCCAACGGGACAACTCACCAACGCGACAACTCTCCAACGGGACAACTCGCCACCGCGACAACTCGCCAATGCGACAACTCGCCAACGGACGACTCGCCACTGCGACAACTCGCCAACGAAATATTTTTCCCTGTTTAATGTGTCATACAAATGCATCCCACAAATGCAATAGTCAATTTCCCTAATTTTGTAAACAAAGTTTATCGAAAAATTGTAGTCAATATTTGAATGAAGACCCAACCGCCTATACCTGTTTCTATTACTGCATTTTGATATAACGATGTATTCTGCAAATTATTATTTGAACAGGAAATTTGACAATCACATCGTTATTTGAACGACACATTAAACAGGGAAAAATATTTCGTTGGCGAGTTTGTCGCGTTGGCGAATTGTCGCGGTGGCGAGTTGTCCCGTTGGCGAGTTGTCGCGTTGGCGAATTGTCGCGTTGGCGAGTTGTCCCGTTGGCGAGTCGCCCTTGGCGAGTTGACGCGTACCGGAATGCATGGCATACTATTTAAAAACAGTAAAAATAAGGTTTTAATTGATTTTCATTGATAAAAAAAATATACACGGTTGTGAGTGTGATGCATAAATGTAATCAGGAAAAGGACTGCAAACAATTGACGTTAAGATATACAGGGTGTCCCATATATAAAAATGCCAACTTTGGGCCTCAGACCCTCAGAAACGGTGGTCCAAAAGTTTTTTTGCCTACGCCACTGGATTCTACGTAACAGTATCTAAAATAAACAGTTTTTACCTATTTTCTATCTTACATGGATAGTCAGATACGATATCATTCCAAAAAGTGAAACTTTTCGTTTTCAACTTTTCACCTTGTATCTCAGAAACAAAGCTAGATTGATTTTGTTTGTGGTTTCACAAAAAAGGGTCGAGAAAAATCGCAAACTTAACTATCTTTAAAAACAGCTGATTCTCAACCACAATAGAACAGGCGGTCAGGGGCGGACTGGGTAACTGCGGGCCAGGTGGAATTGCATAGGTTACGGGCCATTAAAGTATTAGTGTAGTAATGAAGGTGGCGGGGTAGCTCTGAGGTGCACCACAAAAACATTTTAAAGTACTCCTTTCTCGAAAATAAATTACCATACAGTTTTTTTTTAAATTGCAGCTGATAATTAAAAGTAACAAAATATACAATCCACACGAGGTGCGTCGCCTATCATTGTATTTCAGCACTTTCATGCTACGACAAAAAATGATAAATTCATTGTAAAACACTTCAATTAAAACAGAATTTTTTAACAACCTAACATCAACCCCAATTAGAGAAACGTGTTAATAATTTATTAATAGTGCAAGAAACTAAATACAGCACATACTTATAAATTTCCAACGGGTCATTATGATCTACAGGCTAGGTGGCAATCGCCCCCCCCCCCTGTGCCAGCCCGCCCCTGCATGCGGTACAATTCAATTACATATTTCAATTTTATAATCTGCAAACATCGTGACGGGTCGCAGATTGTACAACGGCGGGCCACAAGCGACATATGGGGGCCGCGTTTTTGACATGCCTGACTTACATCTTCAAAATCTACCGATTATCGAATTACCCATGAACCTGTGGTTAAAATATCTTTTGCGGAACAATTAGGTTGTAAAAAACCTATAAGAAATGGGTCAAATTCAATGACGTCGTAGGGTCACCCGAGATGCTCTGCCGCTTTTTTAGATCTGCTTTAGGGCCTTAGGGGTTTATTTCAATTGCCTCTTGCCAGAAATTGTGGATCCTCAAAACACCCTCCAGGAATTAATAGGTTTGCTTTATTATTGAAACGGTTCAGACAATCCGAGATTAATAAGGCCGTAAAAAAACTACTTTTCGGGGTGTTACATCTGTAGGACTGAATAACTTATTGCTAATTTTTACAGTTTCAACGAACATTATAGTATATTTTTGAATAATCAAAACTTAGCTCCTGTGGGACTTCTAAGATAAACTTTGTTATCAAAACACCATTCACAAATGTCTAATGTGTTTTATTACTAAAATTTTTGTAAAAACCCTCGTACATTCAACCAACATGGTTTTTATACTTGCCCGAGATATTATACTCACGCTAAATGAATAACGTTTTGAAATACAATAACTTCCTTTATTTGAAATTTGTCGTCGTATGATACTTTTATTACTTGCAAGGTTTCTATACAGCGTGTCCTGCCCCACTATGCAGTACCGATGTTGTCAAATCAAAGGTTTTTCAAAATAAGATGCCATTAGCCAATGAACGCAAAATTATCAAAGAAATTGTCCAGGTTCTTGAATTGTACAGGGTGGCCAACTAAGAATGCGAGGTACTGCATCTGAGAATCTATCCATCGTAGAGGCTTGTGGTAAAAAAATTTATTACTAAAACGGCCACGAGCAAAACCTAGAAAATATAAGTTTCTAAAATGGCCGCTAGGGGGCGTAACTGCAATCTGGAATCTAAAAAAGTGATGTTTCTGTGAATTCCGCTATATTAACCTAACAAAAAAATGTCCAGTCTTTGAAGTTGACGGTAATCTGCTAATCTAGCTTGTTGAAAATTTGTACCTAGGGGTTACTCTGAAGGCCCAATCGATGTAAAATATTTTCAAAATGGTGGCACTTCCGGAAATACCGGAAGTGGCTAGTAAGTTCATTATTTTAAATGGAAACCCCTATTTTTTATTGCATTTTTGGATTCTACGTGAAATTTCAGTTCTTTTGATACCCCCATATCAATATCTACAATTTATGGTTTTTCAGATATTTTGACTTTAAGGGAAAAAATGGTGGGTGCAGACGGTACCTTGAAAATTGATTACTTAAAAACGGTTGTAGTTATGGCAACCCATTTTTGCCAGTGCATAGAGAAAGAATAGGGCTTTCTTTTAGTGTACTTTAAAAAAAGTTAAGTTGCGCAAGACCGCACCTATGGAGATCCAAATTTAAGAAATTTCAAACAATAAAAAGTCAGTTTTTTTAAATGAAATGCCTATTTTCTTACTACTCAATTTGATAGAGAATCAAAATTGGCATATTTTGATATTACATGTTCCTATACCTATCTTTAACAATTTCTGACTTATTTCCATTTCATTGAATTGATAACATTTTTTTTAATTTTCTTTTTAGTTGTCGGCCATGATTTTATAACAATCGAATTTTAAACAAACCAAGGAAAGGATTCTTTGCTATCAATGATTCTAATCTAAATAATTAATTCATAAAAAAGTTAACACAGTGATCAGCTAAGTGGATAACAAACTTGTATGAAAATAAAATGAAATATTTTAAAATTCGCTTTTCAACACATGTTCAAAATGAGCGCCTTCGTGTTTCAAACACAATTCAATTCTTTTTCTTAACTGTTCTCCTGTAGAGTTTTGTATCACATGTGATTCAATAGTTTCTAGTGCATTTCTTACTCTTAAGATCATATCTTCTTTTGTTGTGGGAGGCCTGGCATAAACAGTGTCTTTTACATATCCCCACAAAAAGAAATCTAATGGGGAAAGGTCCGGGGAACGAGCAGGCCAAATATATGGCCCGCGGTTTCCGATCCAATTCCCTAGAAAAGTGGCATCTAAAAACTCGGAAATAATGCCTGCATTATGTGCAGGAGCACCATCTTGTTGGTAATACATAGCATCATATTCCTGTAGAGGCAGATCTTCTGTTGCAGGAACAACAATATTACGTAATATTTCCAAATAACGTTCTGCATTCAAATTTTCTTGATACACATGAAAACACAAAATCTTGTTTTTTTTTCAACGCACAAAACACATTAAAACTCCAACACTCTTGGAAGTGTACTTCTCGATTCAAAAAAGGATTTTGATCGCTCCAGTAATGTGAGTTATGACGATTAAACATGCCGTTTTTACTAAACTTGGCCTCGTCTGACCAAATAATGTTCCCCAAAAAATTATCATCCTCCTGATCCCTTAACATTAGCCATTCGCAAAACTCAATTCGTCTTGGGAGGTCCCCCGGTTGCATCGAATGCACATTATGGAATGAAAATGGACGATAATGGTAGTTTTTCAGGATTTTATGGATGCAACTAATATTTAATCCTAAAGCAATTTCCGCGTCTCTCAACGAATTAGTGGGGTACGCCGTGAAATATCCAAGCACGTTAGCAATATTATCCTCATTTTCAGCAATAGGTCTTACTCTAGGTATTTGTTTCGGGGGTACAAAACTTCCAAAATTCAAACAATTTCGTTCCAGTGTTCGAATGGTATGATCACTAGGACGTGGTCTGTCTGGATATCGCTCAATGAATGTACGGCAAGCACGTGCCGCGATTCTGTCCATTTCACCATAAATCACAACTAAATTCCAAAAATCTTCATTGGTGAAACCACTGCGAGCCATTTTTCGATTACTCAAACACTTATGTTAACTTATAACAGGTGACCGATTAGTGTCACTAGATTTGTTTAAAATTCGATTGTTATAAAATCATGGCCGACTACTAAAAAGAAAATTTAAAAAAAATGTTATCAATTCAATGAAATGGAAATAAGTCAGAAATTGTTAAAGATAGGTATAGGAACATGTAATATCAAAATATGCCAATTTTGATTCTCTATCAAATTGAGTAGTAAGAAAATAGGCATTTCATTTAAAAAAACTGACTTTTTATTGTTTGAAATTTCTTAAATTTGGATCTCCATAGGTGCGGTCTTGCGCAACTTAACTTTTTTTAAAGTACACTAAAAGAAAGCCCTATTCTTTCTCTATGCACTGGCAAAAATGGGTTGCCATAACTACAACCGTACAACCATAAATTGTAGATATTGATATGGGGGTATCAAAAGAACTGAAATTTCACGTAGAATCCAAAAATGCAATAAAAAAATAGGGGTTTCCATTTAAAATAATGAACTTACTAGCCACTTCCGGTATTTCCGGAAGTGCCACCATTTTGAAAATATTTTACATCGATTGGGCCTTCAGAGTAACCCCTAGGTACAAATTTTCAAAAACCTACCTTTTTTACTTTCCCAGAAACGTTTAACTAAAGCTCCCAAAAAAA
>NW_022170878.1:18293160-18420468 GCF_008802855.1 Photinus pyralis
TTTACATAAAAAACTAATTACTTTGCCAGTACTTCCCAAATCTGCAATAAAATATGGGGTGTTCCATTAAAAAAACACAAGTTTAATACGCCACAGGAATACAGCCCGCCCATGGTGATCAAACATATTTTAGAAACATGGCGACGATAATTTGTGTACAATTCTGTTTTCGGTATCTTTTATAGTGACGGTATTATGATCTGAGGGGTTTCGGATGCTACAATGCTACACCCTGTATATATATATTATATACTGTTATTATTACAGTCATAGGTAACTTCTTACGTACCTACCTAAAATGAATGAATTGGGAGTCATTATAATCACAAAACCACCTGCAACGAAGGTACAAAATTTCTAATTCTAATTAGCGGATTTTTTAGAAATAAAAAAATGTGCTATTGTTTGCATTTTGTCCGTCCCTCGGGACCCACTTCTGCCGTTTTGAACTACTTCTAGAGGAATGGTCCTAGAATCCTGGAATTTTTTGCAGTAGGTACCCTATACTTTGAAGGTGTGCCCCCCCCCTTGAATTATTTCCTGAGATGCTGTTTTTGAAATTTTGAAAGGGGGGGGGGTTAACACGTTCTACTCTTCATGGTATTCTAATGAAAGGTCTCATCGAAATAAAATGGTTTGTACAAACTATAACTAACCCCTTATCGGGATCGGATATCTTCCCTTATATCTCCAGAACGGATTGTCGGTAGAGGGTACTTATAAAGGGCGATTGGGACGTCTGGAAGAAATATATCTATTGGTCATGTCAAAGCTTTCAGAGCAAATATCTGAAGTGTCAGAGGATTTTGAATGTATGCCAGGCGGTCTTTAAATTTTTATGTGCAAAGATCCTCCTCCCCTTATAACCGAACCATTTACTAAGTTATTTCGGTTTTTAAAAAATGCGCTTTATCTGCGCAAGGGTTGTGCACAATTTATACTTATTTTGTATGCGCGTTAATCTTTCGAAAATATCTTAACTCATTTTACAAGACAACTGCAAGTTTAGCATAAGCTTTCACCAAGGCCCGCAATTGCCTCACCTTCATTAGCAAATAATAATAACCCCACCATTCTGAAAAACATGTTGAAGGCCCGGGACCAAGTATATATGATTTCTAAGAAATGTTGCTGTTAGACTTCTGATCTTTTCGATTTCATGAATTCAGCTTTCAGTTATGTTCTAAATGAAAACGAAATTCCTTATTATGGCTCTTACCATTATTACAATTTAACAAGAGACGCCTGTATCTTTGTTTTGCCCAATTTTTCATGCGAAACTGGAAGTATAAGTAATACGTGATAAAAATTACAAAAAGTAGTACGGCTACGCGTATAACCAAATCTTTAAATTGGGCGAATAATCCCAAAATTTATTAGCAAGCCAGCCATCCGTTACAACGACATGAGGGTTACTAAGTAAAATCGTTATTTCCAAACTTACAGGAGTAATCCCGGTACTCGGATTGAATGATAATTATGGAGCGTGTAAAAGTCGTCGTGAATTTTTATGCTTAATTAAAGAGAAAATGTTTAACGCACATACCTACCCTTTAGTGGCGCTGCGGTTGTATGTGAATGCTATCCGCATTTATACGGAAGTTTTTAATGATCTGTCCAAAGCCGTGAGAAGTTCTCGAACCGATAAAGTTCGAGTGATCCTTATTAAACTATGCGCAGGATCTCGTCCCTTCGACTTTAATTTACAATTTATCTTTATTGAGTGGCAAATTTCATTTAAGTTGAAAGAGTTTTCTCATTATGCCAACCTATAAAACTCCACCACTGAAGCCGTGCACCACAGCTTAATCTACATTTTCATATTTAAATTTTGAGCACGGTGAAAGTAAATTGTTATTCGGATCTACAGAAACAAAATATTTAATGCACGTAGATACCACAACTAAAAACGAAACATCGTTGTTTTCTTTTTGTGAGTGCCAGAGGTTTGCATAATAGAATTAGGTCGATTATTCTCGTGCGTTCCCTTTTTATTATAGGTTTTGCGTTATACGGGAAACTTAAAAGAAAGATGGGAAACAGGGACGAACGGAACAATGGCGGTATATGAAAACAGATTAAAAGAAACTACAACCGCTTCGAAAATGAAGCTATTACAGCTTTAAAGGAAAGAAATTCAATCCTCCCAATTGCTTTTATTTTCACGTTAGCCGGATAACTACGTTTTATACTTGTTTAGAATTTTTTAAGTGGAGGCTTACAGTTTTTCAAATTGGCTTATTTGTATATATTACCTTCGGAGAAAATGTTCTGTCCTTCGATAAAGAGTCTTCTAGCTCTAGCTAGTTTTA
This sequence comes from Photinus pyralis, assembly GCF_008802855.1. Classification (NCBI taxonomy): domain Eukaryota; kingdom Metazoa; phylum Arthropoda; class Insecta; order Coleoptera; family Lampyridae; genus Photinus; species Photinus pyralis. The sequence goes on from NW_022170878.1 coordinate 18,295,473, forward strand.
GCACTGTAATTTATCCCTACTACTCTTTGGGAACCTATGTGTTCCCCATAAAAAATATTGTCCAGGCACGGTTGTTTGAATTCGGCAATGGCGGCAGGCTAAATAACAAATAAAACTGTGGCATGTCAGTAGCATTGAATTAAATTCAATGTCAGTAGTTCTGATGTCGAAGTCCACACTGTGTATTGAACTAGCTAATTCATTCACTTTGCAGCTCTACCGAAGCACACAAAGTCGATGTTGTTAAAAGTGTTTATCTTGTAGTTTAAATTAGCTAACGTCCTTATTAACTGCAATCTACGTTGACGTGTAAACTAGCGACCAACCCTTTCTACATGACAGAAATCCGGGAGTATGTAATTATAAACTTTCAAGTCGGGCAAGAGTTGAATTATAAATAACTATTATCTTTGCGTCTACCTATCTCAAAGCTTTCATTTGTCTGAAATTATGTACGAGATAAATTTCAAGAAGTTACGATGTAGGGCAAACTATAGTTTTGTGAGATATGTAAAAAACTGAAGTAGCTTTTTCTGACATAACTCATGTAAATTTATTAATGCGATCCTCATTCTTTTTCCGTTTGTATAAAATACAAAGAGTTGGAGTGGTATAGTTTTATTTTGGCGCGCAACAGACCTTGCAACAAATTTATGAGGAATAAGACAAGCAAGCAGACCTATTTCGAATATACAATATATGGATAGTCGCACTTAAATGCTAATGCATATCTTTAAGAAATAGGCGCATGTGCACTTACATCATAGTACCTACATACACAAGAAATCTGACAATGTGATACCAAAGGCTCTTTTGCAATAAGACAATGGATGAAGTGTTAATATTTTCTGAATCTTCCATGTGCCATCAGTGAGATACGTTACTACAAACAAATCGGTGCTTTAATTCCATTGTTCTGACCGTTTTGGGCTTATTGTTTGCGGCGATTTTGAAGTAACATCAAATACGAGTAAGACGCTCTCAAAATCTAAAAATTAATCAAGAAACAACGACCTAGATGTTGTGTAGTTGGAACTTACGGTAACCAGGGTAAGAATACTTAATGGTGCAAATTTTCCCACTGTAACTCGCACCGATTTCTGCGCCTTTGACATTATTAAAATTAATGATTTTTGAAATGGCAAATTAGTGCCTACAAAGTCAACATTGTAGCACGAAAAAGCGAATGCTTCATTTTCGTTTAAGACTCGTTGTGTGAGATAGCAATCACCGAAGAATAAAGTACTTGCTCCAATCAAGTATATGCAAAGTTTAAAAAATTCAACGTTAAACTGTGAGGTCTGTAAAAGAAAGCATACCTATTATAGTGGAGTGTATTTGATTCCATACTTACATTTGCAATGCGGAACAGAAGGATGCAGATTATAAAAGATAAGTTAAGGAAATTGATTAAAACGCACTTGTTAAATATTTCCTCAGTTTCGCTTGCAATTCTTATAATATAGTTGTGGTGCACAATAATTGTCTTTAACTGTTTTTGTTGATAAAGCCACGGAACATTGTTTTTGCTGACTGATTTTGAAGCAATTTTATTTATTGAGCAGAATTCTCGCTTAGAATCATCAAGTAATTCATCGATGCTGATTCTTAGGTATTTGAAATGCGTTTGCAATTGCAACATCATGATCATTTTGATGGCTTCCGGGTTTAAATACTCTATGGCCAAGAAAAAAAATATGGACACTTGGAAAAGCAAACACGCGGTATAATTGTAATTCACCCACACGGGCATGGCCCCGAAAGGCAGACCATTTCGTTTATCTGTTAGTAGCCACGACAAAATGCCAAAAATATAACCAGAAATTCCTAGAGTGGCGGTAAGTCGGCCCTTAAAGTTTGTTATTAGTAATATGCCAAAATAACTAGAAACGTATACCACTACAGGCAACGGTCGCTGTAATTCAGACTGAAACTCGCCTGACCTCTTGATTTTATACTCCGTGGAGGTTTCTAGTAGAACCAGCAAATTTGCCAATTTTGATCTGTTTATCCTCATTATTGTGAGACAGGGCACAGCTAGAGAAAATGTCCATCATATACAAACCTATGGCTGCATGGTAATACTTACTGTTCGTAATTGCCAACACGTAGATACAGTCCTCCAGTTCAGTCTCAACATTAAATTTTCGACTTAAGTACAGCACAGAGTATAGGTAAACTGCGAATAGGTAGACACCTGAAGTAACTTTTTCACTTCTGCTCATATTTTGTTTTAGAACCAGCCCCGTTATTTTAGAAAATGTTCTAAGCATATCGAAAGAGACGGATAACGCGTCACTTGACATCTTCAGTGAGCAGTGTCAGAATAAACTTGTAAGTTACGTTGTGCATGTTCCCTTATATGCATCTGTTTAGAACGAGGAATTGATCGGAATGGTTTTTAATTCATAAGTTCTGCCAAGTAATTATATGTAGTTTCGTATATGGTTGACGTGGTGTGAACCTTCCAACAGGCGACTGCATTTCATCAAAGAATTTCATCTAGAGCGCATTAAATAATAAATATAAAAATGCTTAATTACAACGCTGATGCAGTAGTAGCCATAAATTATAGCTCCAGCAAATCCACCCGGTGTTTAAAATAGAATTTACATTGTCAAATGATCCTATATAATGATGGTGTTAATCGAAACCAATTAGAGCATATGCTTGTGTCTCATCTTTTACCTTACTATATTATATACTAGTTGACCCGACAGAATATTAAATTCGAACTGGAAATATTAATAAAAAAATTATTTCAAAAACATAGTGCTTATTGCAATGCTTTCTGATACACAACATTGTTAATTTTGTTTTCTGGGGTTTGAATAAAGGTGAAAGATTTCCAACGTGGAACAGGCGACATACAATTGGCCATGTGCAAAACATGGATTTTCCAGATTGATTTCACAAACACATCCACTGCCCTTGCTATTTAATTTGCGATATTTCCAAATGCAAGCACTGGAAATTGTAAATGTTTAAAGTCGAATGGCATATCGTTCACTCGTTCGGAATCATACGGATGCGCGGAATCAAAAGTCTTCGCCTTTATACTTCCCTTTTGAAATTATGACTTCGATCATGGTTATTAATTTCAGTACCGCATGGCGGGTGCCATTACTAAGACGTGGCTGGTTTATTTTCCGCAACATATAATGATTACCGATCCAAGTTTTAATTGCAGATTGGGTGTTGGTAATCTGCTCGATTCCAGAGAGTTTACAAATTCCCTGGGATAACGGGCAATATTAGTACAGTCAAGTTAGACAAAAAATGGGCATTCCGTGCATCAGATATTTTTACTCCTGAAAGACCGATTTTAATGCAATTATTGTCGTATACTTTTTTGAACTAGACAAAATTTCTGACAATTTAAGCCCTTAACGATCTCCGCAAGTCTAATAGTTTCCGAGATACGGCGCTTCAAATATTGGTAAATTTATTAGTTTTACAAGTTTTATCGTTTTTTTTTTCGCAGAAACTAAACTTACCAAACATGCACGATGAATTGTCGTAAGTCGTAATAAACTTGTTATTGAAGAAGTGCTAAAAATTGCGGATAATGAAAGCAAATTAAATATTGATTTTTGTCTTTTAGTGGAAAAATATCCATGTTTATATGATACCTTATTCAGTGATCATTCAAACCATAGTGTTGTGAGTAAGCTAAGGAAAAAATTCACAGATTTCGCAATCCATGCAACAGGTAGTGGATCTTGCTGAAGGAGATGACAACTTTCTTATCATAGGAGAAGCTGAGGACCCAGAGGATATCAACTTTCTAGTTCCTTCTGTGCGGATTTATGGAGACTCCTCACCACAAAGTCCCCCCAAACGAACAAAATTATAAAAATGTTTATGAGGTTTTTGTGCGAAAAAAAGGCAAATTTGATTAAAACTGAAGAATTTACGAATTTTTGAAACGCTGTATCTCCAAAAGTATTAGACTTACAGAGCCGGTTAAAGGCTTGAATTGTCACAAATTTTGTCGAGTTTAAAAAGTATACGACAGCAATTGCTTTAAAATCTGTCTTTCAGAACTAAAACTACCCAAAGCGCAAAGATAATAGAAAAAATGGCGTATTTGCGAGTGCCGCGTTGCTCGCACAGGCCTTTGGAGGTCGAAAACTTGGATTTTTGACATCCACACTCAGCCTAACAATTAAAAAAAAAATAGAAATGACACCCCGTTTTGAGTCGTTATAAGATGGATAGCTACCAATTGGACTATATAATCTTGTTTACGATTCGTATGTCATCAAGTCCTACTACTTTCGGAGATATCCGAAAAACACCGAAATATTGCAAAATCGTTTTTATTTTTTACTGAAGTTATTTAAAAGATATTTCGAAATAAATAACACATTATTATGGCCACTTTTTCCCTGTACAAGATGTTAGTTTTAAATTTTAAATCCGACGTTTCGTGTCCGGTTGACCATCATCAACTTTGTTATTTCTTTTGGAAGTCATTTTTACTTTTTGGGTTATTTGATAGAGAATTCAAAAGAGAGTTCAAAAATATCAACATCACATTTTTTTAAATTATTAAAATTTTTGGCCCAGAAAACTTTGTCTTAGATAGTGTCATTGACTAATGATTAGTCAATGATAGTGTACGTACGTAGTTTCTTGCGTTTTTACGAATTTAATAGTGCTATTTATGATTAAAAGATAGTGATTTTTGAAATTAGAAAAAAATTACTTCCATAAGAAAAAACATAGTTGATGATGGTTGACTGGAGACGAAACGTCAAACTTTAAAAGTAGCATCTTGTAGGTAGAGGGACAAAAGTGACCATAATAATGTATCATTTATTTCGAAATATCTTTTTAAATAACTTCAGTAAAAATTAAAAACGATTTTGCAAAGTTTCGGCTTTTTCCGGATATCTCCAAAAGTAGTCAGAACAGGACAACGTCTGTCGGGTCAACTAGTATATAATATAGTAAGGTAAAAACATAGAGTGGGACACAAGCATATGTTCTAATTCAGAGTGGTTTCGATTAACGCCACCATTATAGGATCTTTTGACAATGTAAGAAATGTAAATTCTATTTTAAACACATAAGGGTGGACTTGCTGGAGCTATAATTTATGGCTACTACTGCATCAGCGTTGTAATTAAGCATTTTTGTATTTATTATTTAATGCACTCTAGATGAAATTCTTTGATGAAATGCAGTCGCCTGTTGGAAGGTTCACACCACGTCAACCATATACGAAACTACATATAATTACTTGGCAGAACTTATGAATTAAAAACTATTCCGATCAATTCCTCGTTCTAAACAGATGCATATAAGGGAACATGCACAACGTAACTTCCAAGTTTATTCTGACACTGCTCACTGAAGATGTCAAGTGACGCGTTATCCGTCTCTTTCGATATGCTTAGAACATTTTCTAAAATAACGGGGCTGGTTCTAAAACAAAATATGAGCAGAAGTGAAAAAGTTATTTCAGGTGTCTACCTATTCGCAGTTTACCTATACTCTGTGCTGTACTTAAGTCGAAAATTTAATGTTGAGACTGAACTGGAGGACTGTATCTACGTGTTGGCAATTACGAGCAGTAAGTATTACCATACAGCCATAGGTTTGTATATGATGTACATTTTCTCTAGCGGTGCCCTGTCTCACAATAATGAGGATAAACAGATTAAAATTGGCAAATTTGCTGATTCTACTAGAAACCTCCACGGAGTATAAAATCAAGAGGTCAGGCGAGTTTCAGTCTGAATTTCAGCGGCCGTTGCCTGTAGTGGTATGTTTCTAGTTATTTTGGCATATTACTAATAACAAACTTTAAGGGCCGACTTACCGCCACTCTAGGAATTTCTGGTTATATTTTTGGCATTTTGGCGTGGCTACTAACAGATAAACGAAATGGTCTGCCTTTCGGGGCCATGCCCGTGTGGGTGAATCACAATTATACCTCGTGTTTGCTTTTCCAAGTGTCCATATTTTTTTTCTTGGTCATAGAGTATTTAAGCCCGGAAGCAATCAAAATGATCATAATGTTGCAATTGCAAACGTATTTCAAATACCTAAGAATCAGCATCGATGAATTGCTTGAGGATTCTAAGCGAGAATTCTGTTCAATAAATAAAATCGCTTCAAATTTAGTCAGCAAAAACAATGTTCCGTGGCTTTATCAACAAAAACAGTTAAAGACAATTATTGTGCATCACAACTACATTATAAGAATTGCAAGCGAAACTGAGGAAATATTTAACAAGTGCGTTTTAGTTAATTTCCTTAACTTATCTTTTATAATCTGCATCCTTCTGTTCCGCATTGCAAATGTAAGTATGGAATCAAATACACTCCAGTATAATATAGGTATGCTTTCTTTTACAGACCTCACAGTTTAACGTTGAATTTTTTAAACTTTGCATATACTTGATTGGAGGAAGTACTTTATTCTTCGGCGATTGCTATCTCACACAACGAGTCTTAACCGAAAATGAAGCATTCGCTTTTTCGTGCTACAATGTTGACTTTGTAGGTACTAATTTGCCATTTCAAAAATCATTAATCTTAATAATGGCAAAGGCGCAGAAATCGGTGCGATTTACAGTGGGAAAATTTGCACCATTAAGTATTGTTACCCTGGTTACAGTAAGTTCCAACTACACAACATCTAAATCTTTGTTTCTTGATTAATTTTTAGATTTTAAGAGCATCTTACTCGTATTTGATGTTACTTCAAAACCGCCGTACATAATAAGCTCAGAACATGAAATCGAAGCACACATTTGTTTGTAGTAATGCATCTTACTGCACATGGAAAATCCGTGAACTATTAACTCTTCATAATTATACTATACACTATATATCTGTTCTGTAAATATAGTTATCACTTTCGCACTCTTTATTACAAACGAGATCTAATAGTAGTTAAGATACTATACAGTTGTTGTGTGGGGATTGGGATTGGTAATTAACAGGTTGACTGCCAGAGTGGTCGTGTACGCCCGCTAACAAATTATCCTGGTATGCCGCGGCAGTCGTATACGCCCGCTGGAACCTAATAGTATATAGTCATTTTTCACATGCCAGCGGTCTTACTTGAAATGGATTGTTGTGTGACTTACCGCCGCTGTGGCATGGCTGACTGTCAAGGTAGCACCAATTTTTTGATAGCTTTTATAGTACCCATAAAAATTAATGTCAAAGTTTTTATTACAAAAAATGAAAAATCAAACAATTTACAAAATAAATTGAAGAAGAAAATAAGAAAACATCCTTGTTTAAATAAAATAATGAGCGTATTTGTATTCAATGTGCTGCATTGAAACAGTCCAAACACATATGTGGTTGATCTTCGCATTCATTACAATACGTTACGACTTTTTTTACTCGTGTTTTGAGTATTTCGCCCCGAATCTTTTTTCCATAGCACCCTTTGCAATACTTTCTAACCATTTGTCATTGCATTAAGGACGACCGCCGACACGACCGCTTGGCAAAAGTGGATTACTTATGCCTTCCTTGCCCGGGCGGTCGCATACGACCGCTCACTTAATTTTAAAAAAAAATAGTACTAATTTCAAAAATTAGGGTAAATGTCAAGCAAGGCTGCATTTATTTCACTATCAGACGCTTTAATTCACCCTTGGCGCCAGGGAACATTTTTTCTGTTTTAATGGTGGCAGTCAACCTGTTAATAAATTCTCAAATAGATCGACTTTCTTTGCAAACACTTATTCGAACGGTATACAAATATTAGTAGTAGGCAAAAGGTAATCCAAAAGAAAGACTTAAGAGAAACAATAAGAAACCTTGGAGGGAAGATAAACTATGAGGGAGGTAAAGTCCCAAAAAAATTTCTTAATAAAACTGCTGCTAACACACCTTATATTTTATTTATAGTTTGGACCCAACAGTTTAATTATTTCATTATTTAAAAACAACTTGGACATTTTTCAATATTTCCTCGCCAGTAATGTCATTTTTCTGACTTTTATGTAATAGCGACTTACCCTGCTATTTACATAAAAGTGAGGAAAATGACACATTACTGGCGAGGAAAGATTGAAGTGCGAGGCCGAGTGCTTTAATTTCCGAGTCAAGTAATGTCATTTTACTGACAAGTTTTATATTAAATTTTACCCGAAATCGTATTTTAATATATAATTTCAATTTTCATATAGAACATTTTTGTTTAATGTCAATCTGTCAGTGATGACATGAGTCATTATAGACATTTAGCAATGTCAAAAATGCGACCGGTAAAGTGACAGCTGCGGCCAGTAAAGTGACAAGCGGCAGGAAACGTAGTCTGATTTGCCTCTGTCATGGAAACTAAAATTTCCTGACAGAAAGTAAGCATGAAAATGAAGGTTTCAGGACGTTTTTGGGTAAAATATTTTTTCTGGTATATTACTGCATTTTAGAATTCTCCAGAAAATTCTAAACTTGTTTCATGTTTCATGTAAATCTCCTATACCTATCTTCAACTGTTCACGGAATATTTACGGGACGTAATTGGGCATATTTTTCCAGAAACCGCTGAAAATTTACAGCAGCAATTAATTTGATCGTTTGGGGCCCTCATTTCCTAGTCACATGATTCCCCTGAAAAAGTTTTAGGAATTACAGGGTCATTCTTGACGAGCGTCAGTTAGAAAGATATGGAAAACCTTTGAAAATGAAACTAAACTGATAAGTCCTTTATGGGTTTTGGCACATGATGAATTGAACTAAAATATTTTCAAGATGGCGCCACTTCCGGAAATACCGGAAGTAGCCATCAACTTTGTTATTTTAAATAGGGACCCCCTATTTTTTCTACATTTTCAGATTCTACGTCGAATTTGGAGTACAACGATACCATAGTTGACTCTTTGCTCCAAGGGTTTCGCCGATATTCAATTTTTTATGTCAAAAATTGAATTTGTAGGGGTAATTTTAAAAATTTATTATTCGAAAACGGTGAGAGATATTGCAAAACAGTTTTCAATGCTTCATTAAGGAAAGATCGAATTTTCTTATGGTATGCGTAACAGTCTAAAAAAGTGAGACTACGTCACTTTTTCAAAGCTCTCAACTTTTAAACGTTTAAATATCCGTAACTCCATTTTTTCAAATGGCACCCCCCATTTTGTTCTTCACCCTTGTTTTCCTTTTTCCCAGACCTTTAATTTGATACAAAATGTCAAAAGCTGCTTCAAACGGTTTCCGAGATATTCCATGTTTTAGTTACTTCTTGTGGCAAATTGATAAAAAAATTAAGTCGCTTGATGTTATTCTTTTGTTTTTATTATGATAATGTTTAAACGTCAAATTTTCGCTGCTTGAACTTATACTTCTCGTCAATAATGGCTCGTTTGGGTTACACTAATGAAGATTTTTTGAATTTAATATTAATACACGGTGAATGTAATCGAATAGCGCTCAGGACTTGCCGTCTTTTTTCCGAAAGATACCCTGACAATGCGCAACCCACAGAGGCTACAATTCGCAAATTATAAAAATTGCAGGAATAACGGTATGTTACAAACAAAAATACAAAAAAGGAAGCCTGTGGGTGACATTTATGCTTTTTGAGAATTCTTTGTGCACTCGTGTCTGATATGTCAATTTCTCTTTGGATATCATTAAGCGATGTAGTTGGATTTGTAGCAAAATACACCAGTACAGTTAATTCTTGTTCTTCAGAGTCTTCTTATCACATCCGTAAAGGACTTTTATTAACTGGTAGGACTACACAAACGCTGCCATTACTTTATTGAAACGGTAGAGGCCAAGTTATCCGCAATTACGTTCACGCATAGGCAACCTTGTCTTATTGTAGCGCATGGTTTAAAAACATTATCATAATAAAAACAAAAGAATAAAAATCAAGCGACTTAATTTTTTTATCAATTTGCCACAAGAAGTAACTAAAACATGGAAATCTCCGAAACGGTTTGAAGCAACTTTTGACATGTTGTATCAAATTTAAAGGTCTGGGAAAAAGGAAAACAAGGGCGAAGAAACAAAATGGGGGGTGCCATTTGAAAAAATGGAGTTACGGATATTTAAAGGTTTAAAAGTTGAGAGCTTTGAAAAAGTGACGTAGTCTCACTTTTTTAGACTGTTACGCATACCATAAGAAAATTCGATCTTTCTTTAATAAATCACTGAAAATTGTGTTGCAATATCTCTCGCCGTTTTCGAATAATAAATTTTTAAAATTACCCCTGCAAATTCAATTTTTGACATAAAAAATTGAATATCGGCGAAGCCCTTGGAGCAAAGGGTCAACTATGGGGTATCGTTGTACTCCAAATTCGACGTAGAATCCGAAAATGTAGAAAAAAATAGGGGGTCCCTATTTAAAATAACAAAGTTGATGGCTACTTCCGGTATTTCCGGAAGTGGCGCCATCTTGAAAATATTTTAGTTCAATTCATCATGTGCCAAAACCCTTAAAGGACTTATCAGTTTAGTTTCATTTTCAAAGGTTTTCCATATCTTTCTAACTGACGCTCGTCAAGAATGACCCTGTATAACACGCCCGAGATGCATTAGAGAAGCTGAAAAATAAGGGTGAGTAAATAAATACCCCATCTGGTCATATGGTTCTTGTTCGTTTCGGAAAAGGGGTTTTACATTTTATCAAGTCTCAAAACTGCTTAACATGCGAAAATAAAGTGGCGCTGTTTCAAAAACTTCAAGGCGGGCATAAGGAAATGTAAAGAGAAAACAGTGTTACTATACCTAAGCGGATCAAGATCAAAGCTCGTTTTGCCACAATGATTATCATCACAAAATCTGCTCACTTCCCCACTTTCAACAAAATCCCCAACTGCACATACAGTAAGTACAATTACCATTTTCGTGTCAGTCAGTTAATGGCGATATCTGTAATGAATGGCATTGTTCACGGTACGTGTATAAAGCGGAAATAAGTGGAGCGTGAAGTAACACTGAACTTGGGATATTATGCTACGTTTAGGGGGCTAATCCAACCTCGAGGCGTCTGCTATCCTTGAAAACAAAAAGGAGGATGTCAAGGCGAATCGCATTAAAAATGACGCTGACCTACATTATTATTACAGCCATAACTTTCTTTGTATTTATTTATTGCGATCCTTCCAGAAACATTCATCCAAAGTTACTTTCTTCCGCGTACTTAGCGAAATAATTCGAATTATGGAAGCAAGAGTCTAAATACGCGTCGAAGTTTCTCTCGTAGTTTGTCCTAATTTACTTTTGTTCGAGGGAGGATTGCTACACTCAATAAATTTCAAAGTTCACCGAAAGAAATTAAGGTGGGCGGAACAATATAGGAATTTTCCTTTCAAAGTACTTAGTGTTTCGGTAAATTAATGAAAAGGAAAATTAATTTTAAAATGAGATCGAGGAATTACGCTAATGAAGTGTTTCAATTTGTCATTTTTGCAATTTTTATCATAAAAGAAGCAATTACTGCCCTAAAACTTCTTTGATCCCACCGCCTTCAGTAAATAAACATTTTGAACCGGTCATTTTTAAGGAAATTTTACTAGGAACTACCATGCGAATTGTGTATTACGGTAATATTACGGTGTATGTGTAAAAATGCCAATCAATGAATTCAGTTTTCCATTTTGTGTGTATTTTCATAAGACTTAACTGGGGGAAGGTTCTATTCTTTTTGAACTAGTTGGATTATTTATTGTTGTCAGATTACAGACAGAACCTACCCTTATTTAAGGTCCAATTTGTACTAAATTTTCAAGATCTTTATAATGCTCAAGTAACGTTAGGTGTAAAAGTGATCACTTAGGAATACTACTACTTTTTAATTTCTCAATCGAATCCATAGAGTTCCTATGAAATCTGATTTTGATTTATGTGAGTTAGAACCTTGGTATATGTAAACCAACAAAAAACAAGTATAAATGTGCACAACTCTTGTGCAGATAAAGCGCATTTTTTAAAACCTAAATAGCTTAGCTTAAATAGCATGCTATATTTATCGATGTTTTCTTTCTTGGTAATGATTAATGGGGAGACTTCGCCAATAGATATATCCCATTTTGGCAGACATTGATGGTACGCCACTGATTTCTCTGAAAATGAAAATGATTCTTGAAATCCCCAATCATTTCTAAGCAAATTTGATCCCTGTGTCTTTTTCAATCCGATGCACGGTTTTAGCTTAAAAAACAGAATTAATAATTGTGACAGGCGCAGCCTACTACAATAGTAAGTAATAATTCTTTTTTACTTAAGTAGTTTTCTTAATGTTTTATTGAAAAAGTTCCAAAATTCGAAGTAGGAAGTATGTGCAGCTTTGATCGCTTGATTTTTTCAATTCGACGCGCGATTTTAAATAGAAAATCTGATATTGTCATGATCATGCAGAGAAACGGTTTTTATTTTGTTAAGCGAAAACCGTGCATCGGATTGAAAAAAAACAAAGGGATCAAATTTGCTTAGAAATGATTGCGGATTTCAAGGATAATTTTTATTTTCAGAAAAATCAGTGGCGTACCAGTGGAGCCTATGATTCGACATTATACTAATTTACTTGACAACCATTATTTATAATATGCATTCGTGTCATTACAGACAACTAATTTTGCTATAAAGTTTAATACTAATTTGCTAGCTGGTTTTTTTCTTGGTGAGTTCTTTTTTTCCCCAGCCTATTCTTATATTTGTACTCGGTGAACTACCATTTTCTAAATTTAATCTTGCACTGCGATATAATTTGATTAAATATCCGTTTTTAAAACATGTACTTATTTCATTTGTATTCTTTATTTGATCCTCACTCCGACAGGCAACACATATCTTGTAGCGACTTGTAAAAACACAACGTAGGAAGTGTTATTCAGGTTAGGTAGCTTTGCACCCAATTTGTGCCAAAATCTTCGGAACAATTACACAAAGCCATCGATATTTCCCTCATTAACTTGCGGAGCCTTCATTTTCCATGAAACAGGAAATAAAATACGCGGACTAGTTGGTTCTTTTAGAGTCCGTTGTAATATAGAAATTTATGAACAAATACGTTTTTTTAAATAAATCAACAGCGCCATATTTACTGTAGCTATAATTAACCATTTGTATGAGTTCTACACTCAAATTTGATTACATTTTGTGAAATACTAGCAAGTTTGTTATTTGATGTATACGTTTTGTGTAAAATTCCCTTTTTTGTTCTGCTTTTCAAATATAGCAAAGTCTCCTAACCCTAAAATAGTGTACTTCATATCTACTGTTAGAATGTTATATTGCGGTTGAAGTACCTAGCTCATACTTCTTAACAAAAGTAAATATGAACCATTCTGGTAGGTAACACTGTTTCAATAAGAATAAAAACTATTTCGCCATTCATGTAAACCCGATTGATATTTCTACAGAGGCATTTCCATTTGTTGCGAGACTAGTGAATAAGAAATACAAATTTAACTCGTAAAAGGGTAGGTATCCTTTGAAGTTCGAATGCTGTTATTGGATTCATGGGATTTAAACCCCACCGAACTATTACGTCAATACTGCAGTTAATTCAAATATATTCACACTGAGAATACTGTACTTACATTATCGAAGGGAAGTCTTACCTGAAACAAAGAACAGTGTTAAAAATCGATATCTGTTGAAATTTAAAAGAAATTCGCTTATTACTGAATTAAAAAATAATCTAAACACACACCAACAACCACAAGTAGTACATTAAACCGAGAGATGACGACAGATTTTGTGCGATTGCATTTTTAACGTATGTCACCGCAATTTTCTCTTTACATAGGTTAGAACTACCATGTAAACGCATATCATACGTCTGTTCAGCAGTCCGTTCTATTTTTATGTTAACTGCGGCATTGCTAGGGTGACAAACTAGTAAAATGGAATAAATATAAAATGATGCGCGTAGAAAAATGTATAATGGCATGAAAGGAATTCTTAGGAAAATGTAATTGTTATAACCTGTCAACTCTTTTGTAGTTTACATAGTGGGTATAACAGAAAAATATTGTCAGCACAATAGGCACCTAGTTTACACAAAAATGGATCGATGGACGTTGTATACATATACAATATAGAGGTGTAATGAACTCTTGTTTGTCAAATTCATCAATGGCGATCGTGTTATGAACAAATGATTGAGTGAAATAGGACATTAAGATAAATTATATATTTTTTTAAATAATGAGACTGTTCTCGATATCTTGACGTAGAGATTTATTACTTCAATGATTGGGGTTGCCATTACTCAAGCCTAAGCATTTACCTTTCTGATGTAATTTCAGAGAAGGCATCTAAATTTATCTAAGAATTTATGCTTACCATAATGGTTAGGGTCGTTTCTATTATTAATAGCTTGAAGATCGTATGGTGGCTTCACGTTGTTGTTTATAAATTACCCGCGTATCGTTTTGCTTTGCTTAACATTTACTCTACGTCGATATAGGAGCTTAAATTATAAATTCATTTATTCAGAACGTTTACGAAATCGCTTCTTGTGTTTGGTCCAGTGTAGGTTACAAATACGTAAGTGTGGTTTGTTAAAAATTAATTATTATTTATGCACTAACGATCTAGAAAACAGACCTTGCAGGTATTTATCACCAACCCTTTGAATTTTTTACACTCGCATTCCGAAACCAGATTTCTAATACGGCTCATATTCAATAGCAGTGATCCTTGAACTCGTAGAAATCAATTACAGAAGGTTTGACACCGCTGTTTCTTTTCTTTCTTGAGTTGGATGAGGAACAGACGGACGGACAACATCACATAAAGCGAGTTTCTTTCGAAAAATTACCCTAAAAAGGGGTTTGCAAGGTCTTAAAGTAAGAGAATTCTTCCAGAAAACAGAGGTTCTTATTAATATCTACCTAATTTCGTTCAATGAGAACTAAAGACCTTTTTTAAATTGTTGTGATTAGATTTCATTTCGAAAAAGTCAAATATAACGGCTTTATTGCAGAAAGTGGAAGATCTCTAAGACGAGGAATGGTCAAAATTTAGGATACAGATGGAAAAGGATGGGTCTTACGGATTTTATATATTTGACTAGCTATTGTCTCCCGCGGCTTCGTACGTGTGTAAGCATTAAATCAGTTTTTTCCCGCTCCTGTACTCAGTTCCTGTGGGAATTTCCCGAAATTACTTTCTGGGTGCACCTTGTTACGTTAGAGGCCATCTGTATGTTATAGGTTTCATTTACAATAGTTCTTTGTTTCGCCGCCAGGTCGTGCAAATGTTTTTCAATGATAATTCTAATTATCCCTCCTTCTTTAATGTGCTCTTGCGTACAGTCGTATTTTTTACGTTCTTTTCGCACAGAGACCTGGCCTTCACAGTGGTTGAGTGCAAATTTTTCTCGATACGCTATTACCTCACTTGATTTATGTCTACCTGAATTAGGGCTTATTGTTTTAGCTATCGCCATTTTAAAAACTTTCCACAAACTTTTACTACTTCACTTGACGGTAACTTAAGTCTTCTTTTACGCACTTTCTTTCGAAACCGAAGAACTGCGTCTTCAACAAAAAAAGGTAGGGCTGACTGCCCGAAATTTAGCGTAAACAAATTTACACGCTTTTGTTTACCGTCGCGAAGCAACAGCCTCGTTTTTACGTCGTCTTCAATATTAAGGGAACACCATTTCCACCATAAAATAATCTCCTTGTTCCGGATTTTCAAAAACACCGCCAATCACAATTAGACTTAATAACGCCAGCTTCAAAGGAACGTGTCCCGCGTCCCCACTTACCCCGAAATAACGCGCAATTCTTCTAAACACTTTTTTTCTTAACCGCAATAAATCACGTGGGTAAATTAATTTTCGCCTGCTAAAACTCCTTATCGCAAACGAGCAAACGTGCATATACTAAAACATCTTAACTAAATTGGATGAATTAAAAAAGCGACAAAATTCAAACAAGAAAATAGTATGCAATTCCAATCAATTCAGAAAGGAAAAATAGACACTGAGATATATATTCAAATGAAACGAACAAACTCTGTGCTTAGTTCGTAAATATTCCACCAGATTTACTTAATGAATTGAAACTCATATACAGGGTGTTCCGTCATTATTTTTGGTGTTCAGACCCCAAATAACGGCTAGAATAAATAAGGTGGCGAGGAAGGTCAATGGATCCTTAAATCATGCAGAAAAAATTCAAGTTCACCTTAGGAAGTTCAAGAGTTTAATTCAAAGAGCGAAGAATGAAAAAAACCTATCACAATTGTCAGAAACTTACTCCCGAAACTCAGTGTCTTATAGAAAACCTACCACCTCTGACCAAGTTATCCCCTTTGATTCCTTCCATGCCCTAACACACAATAAAGTTCTTCTCTTTACGACTCTTTTTCCACAGAATTGTAAATCTCCTCTTGAGCCTCACCATTTATTTCAATGAGCTTTTATCCGCAAACGTTTTTGCAGTCAGAAAATTGTATGTTAACATTATTGAAAGTAACCTCATCATACGTTACATAGTAGGTATTTTGTTACAGATTTCATAATAAAAGCTAACTTCGCAACTGCAATAATTAAAAAGTTAGCAATAATGAGTACTTTACTTTGAACACATCGTTTATATGATAGTAATACCAAAACCCCAGAAATCAGCGCACGAATTGCGTGGACAACGCAATTTAAATTTCGCAGAAATTAAAACGTTTAGACAAACCCGACAAAGTATACATTAAGCACGCATACAAAATTTAATTGAGTTACCCCTGCAAAATGCCACCGACAATATCTAATTTTGCTTCCGCAACATTAAGGTGATAAAAATAACGCAATTAAGATTAAAGTGTTATCATAAATTTTCATGATACACATTTTCAGTGAAATTACGGCAACACGCGAAGGCTAAAATAATTATCAGAGTAAATTAATGATAGATTTATCTTCCTGGCGTTATTCATATTTTAAACATGGCGGAGCTTCAGTTTAAAAATTACTACAGTAGATTTTGCTGAAAAGGTATCCGAAGCGAGATCTCAAGTGCTACGCAAGGATTTTTTTGTAATTAAAAGCTGTACAGTGAGCGTTCAAAAAGAACACCTATTTGCATTACTTTGGTAAATAAAATTGAGAGTAATAGATTTTTTGCAAAATTCTTAATTTAAGTTTCACGGCTGAAATTAAATTGGATGTATTGCAGTCTTCAACAAACAAAAATGAGAAAATCTAGTAAGGTTTCATAAATAGTTATTTGTTTCATTAGTACAAAAAATGTCAGTTTTCGGGACGAGGAAGATAGTTGCTGGACGACGCGTTAGCGGAGTCCAGCAACCTTCCGAGTCCCGAAAACGCATTTTTTGTACGAATAAAACATAAAATTTTTTCTCCAACCCCCTTTACTTCAAATTATATTCCAATTTAGATTCAGTTACAGTTTCACTACTATAGTATAAGAACTTTCTGCTTTCTTGTCCTCACGTGTCATGCCACTCTAGTTTTTAGGTTAACTTATAACCTATTCGTTTTTACCTCTTACTTCTCACCTCTCGCGACTTTGTAGGGAGCAAATCTTGAGGTAGCATGTTCTGCCGTTTCTATAATCTCTGACGGAGTGCAATCCATGTCGCTATCAGTTTCAGTCATTTTATTGTATACACAATTAATATTGTTATATTTTGTATTGAAATAAAAAACTTACCATACAGTTTTTTAATTAAAATTAATTGCAATTAACTTTTTCAAATTTTGAATTCAAAATGACAGATAATAGTGCAATGGGTCTGAAGTAGATGGCGTTACGCGCGACGGCGGGGTGTGTACGTATTAAAATTACGTTCACCGAATATGTAAATTACGTTACACATGGTTTAAATAAAAATAGCGAGCGTAAATCATTTTCAATACATGTACATACGTATAGGTAACATCATTATTTGCATTGAATCTGCAAAAATATTTGATTTGTATGTATAGAAATATCTTACAACCTGCAATGTAAAACGATGTCAATGTGACATATCTCCGTGATTGTAATTTTTTAATTGACCAACTTTCAAGGTCAATTTCTTTTTGGTACTAGGACCAAAAGTATCCACTTTTTGTACAGTTGCCATGGTGAAAGCGATTAATCCGCAAAACGTCAATTTTTTTAGGTACCGAACACTGTCACAAAATAGCGTCTTATTCAGGTGGTTGGAGAAAAAAAAAAGTGTTTTTTTTNTTGCGTAAAGAAGTTTAGAATTCTAGAAATTAAATTGAATTGAAATGTCACTTTAATTAGAAATCTCACGTTTACACGTTTTGATACACGTGCTTGTATTCAAGTTAATCGAATGTAGAGCGTTCGTTCTAAGAGATTCGAAAACTGATCCTTAATGGGATTTGCAGATCAGAAATATTTCTCGAACATGCACGAAAAAGTTATAATAGATACTACTTATAAAACCCTAGAGAAATTAAAAATGGCCAACACAGAAAAAATCACAGTACCTTTTGGCAATGAAATGATATATTTTGTGCCAGACTTTAAAGCAACACCTGTTAATTTCAGTGGTATTTAGTGAGTGTTTCGTATTGCTGAATGTAGAATTTCATTTTTCATAAATTACATACATTAGAATTTTAGAAATCGTCGTCCGATGATGCTGAAATTTAAGGTTAGGGTTGTTTTTTTTACCCTGAGATTTCAAAACCCTTGAATTTACGAAATAGCAACACATCAATAAAGGGAATTTTTACAAACTAGTTGTCAGGTGAACTGCTTTCGGACTAGGTACTTATAGTATAGATAGGCATAGTATATTTAGTGGTGGAGTAGCTACTGCCCAGAGAAATTGCCCCCTCATACATCCCCCCTAACCCTTTTCGCCCATTCACCGCCAAATTAACAGCTTGACAGGTATAATGAAAACATATATGTGCAGGGTGTTCCAAATTGCGTGTTTTTGATGGTTTTCGGCGATATTTTGAGACTAAAAGAGTGATGCGGTTTGCACTTTACGTAGGTACTTTTCAAAGCTGCATAGATCGACGCAATTATGACGAATGCATGAATTTCTTAGTAAGGGAGTATTTGTACATTTTCCATAGCCTGCTTAGTTTTTAAGATACAGCACCAAAGTTTGCACAAAATATCAATCAATCAATCAATATCAAACAAGCAATTTGGAACCCCCTGTGCAGTTGACGACATGCTTTTATTTCACTAAATTTGTCTACTACACCTACATAATAGATTTCTAGGGAGGTTTCTTTCTCTATGGATAACATTGCGGGACCATTTAGTCTGATTTTGCTTATTGTAGAATGCAGACAAGTTTTTATTAACTTAAGTTTCGAGAAGCGCCCTTAGAAGTGACGGCGCTCGGGGCGGACTGCCCCCCCCTTTCGGCCGCCTCTGGCACCCTTATTTTAAACTCGCCGCAAAAAGTGTATTTTTAGCGCATTTTCCAACGAAGTTGGGTGCGCTATTGCAACCACTTTCTTCAGTGTGTTTCTTTCAGTGTGAAATTTTTAAGTATCCTGGGGTTCATAATTCAGTGGGCACAAAATCATGTGCCCAAGTTCGTGCATTTAAGAGATTTCTTATTAAGTACATCCGCATCGATTTGAACAATCTCGCTTGCAGATGCATTTAAGCATCTCCTGACAAACGTTACTTGCTTGGGGGTTTGTTGTTCACTTGGGAAGAAGCCTTCGATTTTTCTTTTACCAACCATGTTCAAGTGTGATCTGACGCGCTAATTTCTGCCTGATACATTGCTCGTCTTCAGTGTAGAAGTAGCGCATTTTTGGTCGGAGGAATCATTTCTGGATTCTGGTTTCGATGGCAAAATATTAATGTCCGTAGTCCATTAATTGCATCCGCTCCACCTCCATAGATCTTTCGTTATACAAAGTCAGTCCAACGCCGTAAATTCGGCCAACTCTATCTCAAGTACCGTAAATGGTCTTCTAAGAGTGTGATCATCCCCTGTGTCGTCGGTTCGGCGATTTACAACCTTCAAATATATCGTCGAAGCTTAAAAAATGACGAATCAAAATAACTACGACATCGAAATCACACGTACGGGTACGGTTTTTGCTCCCTCGGCCAATCACATATTATAAAACGATTGTCGTATGAGCCTCCTCGTGGTCAATCGTATCCAGCATTTCTTTCCCAGATTCGACATGATTAATAACTTTATTTTTTATTTATTTATTTATTGTCCCTCTTGTTCTAGGCCCTCAACAGGCTTACGCCCAATTACAGAGTGACCCGCATAATGCTTTTTTAGAGGTGCCCCTGCAGAAGGTCTTAAGTTGTTCTATACTACTCCGGTATTTACCTTACGAATTAGGAAAACTGCAGGAAAACCTAATTCGGAGTAGCCGGCGGAATGCTCGAAACTGATCTAAGGAAAATCCCATCTCTGTCACAGATGAAAAATTCACCTCAAACCAGGTTCGAACACCCGACCTCCGGATTTATACCCCAGCGCTTCTACCACTGAGCTATAATGCCGGTATGTAATGTATAGGTGTGTGATGTATAGGTCACAATTTGGTAGCTACAAGCTTGAAATCCAACTCAATTTTGTTCTCTGGAAGGTGTAGAAATGTAGACCAACACTTCGGAATTCAAATATTTGAACCAATCTTCAGTTGAACACCGTTGCCACGGTCGTTTCTTGTGTCTCCTTTAACAGAATATTCCCAGTATTAGTCCCACACTATGTGTATAGTCTGCTTGCTTTCCTCGGCTCATTGTCAATGTATTTTAAAAAACATCTGCTACCGTATTCCTTAAAAGTTGAATCACCTCGAGGTAGGAGTGTGAATGAGAGTACCTCCATCCACAATAACTGCATCGTGCACAGAAGGACATCCTGTCACATCATCTCTGACCGATAGCAATGCTTGAGAATCGCCTTCTTGATCTATTTAGGTTAAACTTGCCAGCAATAAACTGTGAAAGAACGGATGTTGAATTTTTTTCAGCCCTCAACGTGAATTGAACCCCATCTCGCGTATAATGGAAGTAGTTTAGTGCGAACGCAGACATCCTTTCCACATATGGGTTGAAAATACTCTCTCTTTGTGAGCGTATAAAGGCTAATAGTAATCTTTGAAATTGGAGTACTATAGCATCCAGTAGGCAAAGGTTGGAGCCTCTCGTCCTCGTTTTATCCAGTCATCATATGTCATAGACGTTGGTTCTGCAGTAAACGCTACAATCTTCTTCCTGTAAAACTTCCTTTGCAAGAAGACCATCTTCCTTTTGGATTGTCTCTGGGTTTACAGATTGTGGCCCCTTCCTCAGACATGTGGCAAGTTCAGGAATGAATGTGAAACTTTCTGTGAGTTTCAGCTTGCAGGGTGCTTTGTTATCATCTTCACTTTCCCTAGCTTGAAAAAGAGAAATTGCAGGTTCCATGAAGGGATTCGTTGGCTGTTGTAGCTGATGGGTTGTGGTCTATGTTGTCAACAGTTCCAACTGTAAAAAGATCAAGTTGCCCCGATACCTAGAATGAATAAGAAGTCCAAGGGAAATTGGCAAGCGAGATTCGTGGTTTTGCTTCAACTGTGAATTGAAGTAAATGAGCTAAACAATACTGAGCGCTGCCTGTTCATTCTCAAACTGTTCGTGGGTTGGATCGTGCATGATAAGACTTATTAGAAATTTAAAGCTGTCGCATACGGTAATCTTCTGGCAGTTTTCAGGAAATCTTTCTTTCAGGAAATCGTTCCTCTTTTGATTAATCATTTCTCGATGACCCTGACAAAACACTGTGAATGGTACTTCAATTCGTTAGCTACCACATCTCCAAAGGAAGTGCAGTAAGGACATTGTACTCATCCATGGCGAGTGCTTGTGTTGCGTATCTCTTCGATTAGTTCGATTTTCTGAAAGGAACGTGGAGCCTTTCATTCTTCACCAGGGTTACCACAAAATAGACATGTATCAGAAAATCTGGAAGCGGCACTTTTTCTGGTACTATGTGGATGTGTATGTGGTTCGTTTTTGTGACCACGATAACTCAAAAAAGGCCTGATCCGATTTGGACGATATTTGTGCATATAGACTACTACGGAGCATCGCAAACGTCCTATTTTAGTTTCGATCTTCATGGTTATTGAGAATGTCAAAGTTTTAAAAGAGTCATAACGGCTTGAACAAACATTTTTTAATTTTTTTTGCATACAGTGGCTAATGTGGAATAAAAAAACTCTACAATAAAGTTTATTTTCTTAAATTTGCATTTCTATGAAACAGTAAGTAGAATATTTCTTAAACATTTATTTAGCAGTTTGAACTGCACGTTCTGCTTGACCATCACTACGTGGATATTTAGAAGAGCTTGTGCAAAATTGGAAATTGTACTCTTTGGAGAAGTTCTTACATTCAAACGAAGAAAAAGGTATACCGATTGTCACAAATATCTGCGTTGGGAATACCAAACGTCGCAAACTATATTTTGAGGGATTTAATAATTTTTGGCGAGGTTTTATTTTTTAATAAAATTATTTCGAGGCAGTTAGTCTATTAAGCAGACCACAGTTTTCAAGAAGTATAGGTCTAGAAACGTCAAATAATGTATTATTGAAGAGTTTAACATAAATATAAGAAGAAAAGCGGAAATAGAATTTAAACCCCCAGCTAATTTGTCACTACAGAGAAATTTAAGTGAAACCCGGCTTAAATTTAGACAACATTTTGAAATTTACCTGAAAGCTTTCGATAAATCAACAAACCGAAATTATAATCTGTTTCCAAAACCAATTGTGTGAAAGAAGAGCGGCAACCAGGTGTGCCAGGTGCCAGACTGTTCATGGAGTTCGTGAATGTCCTGGCTTTGGGAAAAGCTGTAATAAATGTGGACAGTTAAATCATTTGCTAGATTTGTTTGAAGGTCTGAGTAAGTTGACGGATAAATGTGAAATCCAAAAAATAAATTAAACAAATATAGCAAACGAGCTCCTGGGTATGGCTATAGCATGTGCAAAACCAAATTTTAAACCTGATGTTAGTTTTGCATTTATTTAAAGTGTATATGTATCAAATTGCATTTGAATGCCTCCATAAATAAGAAAGTTGGCAATTCGGTCTGTACATGGTCGAGATGCGCAAAGGGCACTGTGAATGCTGATCGATTAGGTTCAACTTTTAAACTGATGTTAAATTTTCTTTTATTCCAAGTGGCTATGTATCAAATTTCATTTAAATACCTTCATAAATAAGAAAGTTTGCAATTCGGTCTGTAAATGGTCGAGATGCGCAAAGGGCACTGTGAATGCTGATCGATTAGGTTCAACTTTTGGAATTGTGTTTTATATGGCTAAAGCTGCATATTGAATTTCATGCAATTCGGTTCATAACTAACGGAGATGTCAAAAGGGCCTACTTTATTTTTTGGGCTACATTGCCAATTCACGAACTCCGATCTACAAATTTGATAAAGAATCCACCTGCAAAATTTCATCGTAATCGGTCTATTCGTTTATGAGTTATCGTGCTAACGGACGGACGGACGGACAGACACAACAAAATTATAAACTCCCTAGGAGCTCGTTAATAAATCATGAAGCCATAGCCATACCGGTTATCAATCCACCTTGAAGGGTACCAATTGCTATTCGTGACAAATTAAAGGAAGCCTTTGACATACTTAGAAAATAGAAAAACTATTTCAAAAGTTGATAAACCCTCTGTTTAGGTTAATCCTGATTATTGGAAAGGGGGATGGATCCATTTTTTTTGGATCTCCGTGATTTAAATTTAGAGATCCGAGATGATATCAGTTCATATTCGCTAAGTTGATGTGAAGTTTGCGGGATTCCATCATATTCTCAAACGGAAATAGTATATTGAAAGACAAGTGTTACAATGCGACCTATTGTAATACGACTATCTTGTGGCACGAGTGGCGACGCGAGTGTCCGCAAGATAGGAGTATTACAATAAAGCATTGTAACACGCGTTTTTCATACGATTTTTTCTATTTCGGTGCTTTAATTTAATAAAAAAAATCATTATCAGAAACTATAGGGAACATTAGAACTAACATGTTTTATGTTGGGAAAGCTTTTTATGCCGTTAAGTTTTAGGTTGGCAGCGTAGTAAGACTGACATTTTGAAGTTCAAACATGGAAGTACCCAACGAAGTACCTACTTGTACTAACTAGTAACTGCCAACTTAAGAGATGAGTTACCAAAAAAAGCGACTATAATCACTGTCTTTGTACAACTGTTTTCGGCCGAAAACAGTTGTACAAAATCATCATTGTGACACCGAAATAGAAAAAAATTATTGCGTTTCGTCATATAGTGTTATCTTATACCTAATAGGTAGATTACACATAAATACCTCCTGGTGTGTTGAGAGTCAGAAACTACGAAAACCTCAAAACGTTTCAATCAGGGTTTTAATGTTCTGTGCCATTTTGAAAATAAAACAGGGAAACAGTGTCATGACTCATTTATATATATAAAGTCACATCCCTTTCGAGTTTTTGAAATCCTCATGTTAAACATTAAAAAACTCCCCCTTGTATAGTTTGAACTGGAAAACATTACATTGTGGCCATTGCCGGCCGTAAAAGAGATTAACCTTTTTGTCTTTTAAATAATTCTTTTTTGCTCGATATTCATTTATACAGGAAAACTAAATTTTTTTCAGAAATATTCGGATTACCACCACTCGGGTTTTTTTAAACTATATTATGTACAATTAAATGGGGTTAATTTAATTTGAACGAATGGGATGAAATAAATGGTAACCAGAAGCAGGTACAGTTTTACCTTGCAATGTACTCGTAAAGCTTATACGATGTCAGCCCTACTTGAATGTATGTACAAATGTTAATTTCACAGTGTTATTTTACGATCGAAAACATAATATTGTTAAAGTAAGCGTGAAATCTTCGCCTTAGCTCTCTAAATACAAGCAGTATAGGGAGATTTATATCCCGAGCACACATACTTTTTTTATTAGCTTTGTATCAATGGGCATTTTACCAATTCAAATTTTATTGCCCTTGCGTTGCCGCTATAAAATAAACATTTTAGTTGTTAGGACAATTTATTTGCGTATAGTGTATTTTATTTGACCAAGACCAATGTTCATTAAAAATAATATCGGCCAGTTTTACGCAAATGCAAATCGTCTGTGATTGTTTTTTGTTTTAACATAAAGTGGGCACATTATTATTTTCAGAGTAATGTTTTTAGCTTTTATTATGGGTTTAAAAATATTTATGGTGCTTTTAATGTACAGAGAGATCATTAATCCATTGCCTGTGCCGCTCTTATTTGTCTTACTTGACATGACATAACATTTGCCGCAACACAAATGATACTGTAGCATAAAATGTTTTAAGCAATCATGTAAATAACATTATTGGTTTCGAAATTATTTGAAATTACATAACAAATATTATTTTGTAACTGAAACGTGATTTTTTCGTCGACAAATTGAATAATGGGCAACAGTTGCGAATTACAATAAATCTTCGAAGTGGTCACCCCCGTTAAGGAGACACAAATCCACTTTCTTCTTTATGTTTTCGAAAACTGTATGGAGTTGCTCTTTTTCTATTGCTGCACGTAATTCTTCAATGGTGTGTAAACAATTTCTATAAATAACGTTTTCTATTTGACCAAATAAAAAGTAATCCCAGGACGTTAGATCAGGTGATCTTGGCATCTTTGGGAATTAATGTATCCACTAAGGTGAAACCAAGCCTCATCCGAGAAATCACTTTGGCCGAATAATTTAAACGTTTTTGAAAGTCGTCCCGATGAAGTTCTTGTAACACGTTTACTTTATGTACGGGTTGAAATGCAACTTTCTTATTTCAAATGGCACTATCTTTTCTGATATAGTATTTTTGAATTCCTCATAAAAAATCAGTACCGTATATTTGGGCGCATAAAAAATAATCAATGCTGTGGGCAATGGCACGAATTCGTTACACCAAACCAAATAACACACACCTATAGTTAGCTCAAATTTATTTATTTATTCTATTTTATTTATAGTCCCTCTCTTGTTATGGACCCTCAACAGGTTTTCGCCCAATTATAGAGTGACCCGCATATTGCTTTTTATTATTATACACATTAACCCTTGTAACACAACCCTTATTTTTCTAAAAACTTCAATTTTGCTAAATAAGAAAAATCTTGGCTAATAGTTGACGAAAATTGTATTACACTAATTTTTATTGAAATATATTAGTTGGTCGCTATCGATTTCGGACGTGCTTCGTCCATCATCAGGCGATACGTCAGTATAGTTAAAAAATGAATCATGAAAATGTAATGAAGAATATAATAACTAATATATATTAGCCCACACACTAATTGCATAAAATGGAGCAATTCATCAACAACAAAAATCTTATTCTCAAGGTCCAGCTGGGTTCCGAAACGCTGGAAAATTTCGACTTATCCAAAAGTAGTAATCTCGGAAATCCGTAATTCAAATTAAACAGTGCTGTTAAATTTTGACTTGAACTTGTAATGATCAACGATTAACCTGGCACAAGAGAAATTGACAGTGAGCAATAAAAAAAATGTTTATTTAAAATTTAGTTTCACTTTGATAACGTCGCCTGTTTATGCGGGCGGTAAACTTTATTTAAGTAGATTGCGGAAACTATTACAAATAAATTTTGAACTCACACACAACGTGTTTGTGCTCTTACCTTTTGGGTTATACTTGTTGATACGATGCAGTTCGGCGCGTAAAAGTACGCGCGCAATTTTAAACATCCCCTTATCAGGATTGCTTAATTGATTTTCGTAAAGACGCAATACATTCGTTACCCAAATGTTGCTTACCTTTTACTTCTTAAATTACAAACAAGATAATTACAACCTATTAAATTCTTGAACAATTTCTGTAGTATTAGTACAGCCATGACTAAAGTTAAGTAAAACAATTATATAATTAGTTATTTAATTATATAATAAACATAATTCAATAAATACTAAATTAGTTATTTTGAATTCAAATGCGTTAACATTTTGTCCATTACAATTAGCTGTATACTGCACAAATAAGCTATCAATTTCGTGGAACTGTTTGTAATTAATATTCGTGTCATTAAAACATACACTGACAGGGTTTGGGGAAATGAAATCAAGGAAACATGGACATTCTACAGACTCGCTTCACCCGTTATTACAAAATTAATTGACCTCCAGTTTCATCTAGTAGTAATATACATAATTGAGCACTAAGATCCCTCGGGACATAATCAAGACCACATTTTAATTATAGTAATCAACAAATCATCGTCTAACATGACGCCCCAGGCAATTTATTTATGCCGAAGCTTTTTAGTCACTCTACTTTCTCAGCATCAAAATGAACGCGCGATCCCTAAGAAATTCCCTTTATATAAAATAAACCTATCACTTTTAAACACGTTCACTTAATGAACATAATCTGTAAACGTGCTTGATGGAAGAAAAATTTAATTTAGTAATGTAAACGTGTTGCATGGGGATCGCCAGTGATGTAACAAAGCAAATTTTTACTGACATAGATCCCCCATTTATAATCTTTAATTAAATTGTGATTGTTTTTTATTGGTATGATGTTTAAAGAAATCACTACGAGGATCTGTAATAGCGTGATCTTTCTCAAAATGGGATATCATATTGCACAACGAATAGCACGAACCCCATAAACTCAATTAAGCTCAGATTTATAAAAGGCTTCATGTTTCAACGCCTGAAGATGACGCAGATCAAAATATGTGCCCGCATCCTTAATTCCTTGTTTAGTTTTGTACTATAGACTTAAATTTTCTCTTTTGTTGTCACCGCTACAATTTGCATTAGTGGTGTAACAAAGTCGTAAAAACAAAAAGAGCTTTATTACATTATTAATTTCGATTGGAAATAAAAAATACCTAGGAAAGCTATTCGACAACACTAGAATGCGAACTACCAAGTCAATACAAAGTTGGACTGATGCCAGGTCCAATGCTTTAAACTTGAAAATTTTTATTGATTTCGAATATTAAAAATGAATAACCGACATAAACTTTTAGTACCTTTAAACGCTCCTCAATTGTCATTTGATATTTAGGTTTAAACATTAATGTCTAGCACGAAGGCACATAATTAAGAAGCAAACGATTTGTAAGAGACCAATGTGCATTTTCTGTTGTAGAGCTACGGAAGTTTTTACGACTTTCAGGTGGGTATACCTTTTCGTAATTGTTTACAATTTACCGTTAGCAAAAATTAATAGTATGTTACAGTTTGTTTTGTTTAAAGTAATTTAAACAAGTTGTAACGGTTTATTTTCTCCATTACAAAGCGTTATTATTGTTTACTTGTTGAAAGACCCTCGTAACTTTTGAATAGATGGCTCTATCTATGGTTAGAATTTTAATCACGCCATTTTACCGTAAAGATTGCCGCCGCCGTGATTTTTGGTTGTCGATTGTCGACCTTTTTTCTGTCGAGAACTGTATCACTTCATTAAAACCAACAGCCGAGTCGTTAGTTGAGAACACATGGAATTTTAATTGCCATCATCCATATTTTATTAATCTCTGGAAATTGACCATTCTGGAATAATTGGTGAACGGATACATAGAAAAACACGCTTTTTGCCATTATATCACGTGAGTGATTTCTACAAATAGATTAACTACTGTACGGAAAAGAGTGTTCTGGTTCCGTTGGGAAAAAAAAGAAATGGTCCAAAGTATCTTCAAATACATTAACGGATCTGATGTGACACATAAGGGTCCCTGAAGTTAGCAGCACATTGAAGGCACAAATGTCGAGACTAGGTGGGTTGGTTAGTGCTTCGTTTGTGCCGGTTTGTGCCGTAAAAAGTTTGCCAGCAAAACATACCGTTTGGAAATTATTTCGATTTTTAGATGTGCTGCTAATAAGCATCCATTAATTCTATCTGTGGCTAAATATGAATAAAATTGGGTTGTTTAAACCACCCCTAGATTTAAGCATTGTAAATTCACTTGTTGTCAGAATTGTTTTTTATGTGGGCAGGACTGTGAAGCTTCGACTCATAAAATATGTACCTACGTGAAATCATCAAATGATAAAATCGCGTCGAGTTCTTTACGTCATCATCTAAAATTGTACAGCCTCCAAATTCTTGTGTTTTAAGCAACTTGTAAACCGAAATCTTCCCGCTTTAGTTAAAACTCAAATTTAATTCAACTATAAGGACCACCTTGAGCTTCGGAGAGCATATATGTGGTTTTATGTAGTAAATTTGAGCGACGGCAAATTAATTTCGTTTTACAATCGTGCAACTAATAATATAAAAGTTGTATTTGCACATAATAAAATATTCTATGCATGAATTTCGTGTTTTAAACCGTGCATAAGTTAGGGATTTTAAATTCAACTGAATTTACACTATTATCAACAAAAACGCACCTTGACATCAGGAAAGTTGAGGTCGTGTGAAACCAGAGCGGAAGTCTTTTCAATCTGGGCGGAACATAAGGCAAATTCATCTATAGATTCTTGACAATTCTCTATCACTGTCAACGATATATACCACAAATACGAATCGCGAACTAGGGGATCCTGAATCCAGATAATTTCCATGCGAATTGAAGAGTGGTGTCTGACAGGTGGAGCAGAATGGGAAATCTTGGTGTATAATGTGATAAAGATGGGTAGCGGAGGCGATTCAAAGTGACCTCCTCAGATCGGGATAGTCTAAGTCGCAAGAAGTTAGGTTAGGTTAGGAAACGCCGAAATCACGAAGGGGATACATAGGTACCCAACCTCGGACACCAATTTGGACGAAACTCGCTTGAGTAACCAAACTATGCCCTTGAAAAACCCTAAAATGAAAATGCCCTACAACGTCCCAAGTCAAAATACAACTTTAACCCATGTAAAAAAAATGTAAATAAAATTGCACGCCTCAAACGCTCCATTTCCATTTTAATATTTGGCAAACTGAAAATAATATTTACGAAAGGCTTGTGGAAGAAATAATTATACATTAAATTCATCAGCTTGCGAAAATATTCAAATAATTGTAACAATATTTTGTTTCCACCCACGCCTTTTACAAAACCGTACCCCTAAATTAGGAGAATAAATAACCCAATTACCTTTGATTGATTGTTGCTTCATTTTCTTCCGGTAGCTTATAAATACATCCACTTTACAATCTTGAGTCGGCTGCTCTACGCTCCGGCATAAATAGATAGTAAAATTCAATTTACGATAAAAGCGTTTACCACTTGTATTCCGTTTTGCGACAATATTTCCTGGCGCGAGTACTTTGAGCGGCAATGTTTCCCGGAAAATACGGTTCATTGTTACAAGCACTTGATTAATTTATGTACGCGAGGAAATATGTAGCTACCATTTTCGTTTTGGGTTCTACAGATTCTGTCGTGTGACCAAAATACACTTACTGGGTTGTCATTTCATAATTAATTGCTCTCTGAGAATAGTATCCGAGATAATGCATATTTTATGGCTGTCATGAACAGAATAAATAGAACAGAACTTATGATATCCATTGTTATATTTTATTATATAAGAGGTACCATGATACCTTTATGCTTGTTCTAATAGAGCAATGGTAATGAAGAGAAATGGAGAATCAAAGGAAAGGAATTGGTAACCTAAACGAAATCTGTTCAGTTTACCAAAGTGAAGTGAATGGTGATGTTATTTATTGCATTTTTTACATGTAGCTCCTCTGCAATCGTAACTGAGATGATTGTCCGTTAAACAGTTTAAGGCATAATTTTTTCTTCCCACCTCCTCCGTTCGTTGATTCATAGTCAATTTCAGAGGATTATCACGAATGTAAATATAATGATCATTATTCCCACAAAAATTGCACGTTTGCCTACCCTTTACCGTTACCAATGTTGTAATATTTTCCCCGTGCTTATTGCCCAAGTTTCATTGATATTATTTTATTTGAACCAGAAGCAATAGCTTCGGTTCCTTGGTTTTCTAAGGTTTCCAACACCTCGCACATACCCTTTTATATCTTGTATTTAAGGAATGCAATACCAGGATCGCGGGATCCCGAAAAACCGGGATCCCGCAACATTTTTGCGGGATTAATACCGCACATAAATGGAGCGGGATCCCGCGGGATTTGCGGGACTGAGGAATTTGTCGACCAAGTGCTTGCTTTGTTAATAAACTGCATAGCGAAGAAATTATTTTTAAAATAATTGTTAAACTTTTTTCGTTAAAAATGTACTACGATTTTTGAGGCACTTTAGTTCACCTTTTTGTGCTTTGCAGGTGATTTTTTTGAGTTTTAAGTTAGGCTGAAGGTACTTTTTTGTTGAATACTTATTGTGATAATTATCGATTTATTTTAATACAGAAGTTAACCGCACAGAATTGCTTATTTGCCAATTTATTTAAAATTTTGCGGGATCCCGCAAATACCGAGATCCCGCGGGATTAATATCTAACGATCCCGCAAATACCGGGATTGAGATTTTGCTGAGGGATTACATTCCCTACTTGTATTGTAGGAAAGTTCTGACTTAACCTACTTGTCCAGTTCTGTGACTGTCATATAAATAAACAAAGAACTCCACTCTTGGACTTGGACTTGGACCAGGTCAGTTAATTGTATAATTTTTCTATTCGCTTTATTATTATTATTATTATGCGAAAAATACTAAATTCAGGCATACCTCTCGTAACGGTTGTCTTCACCCTGTATGGATGTTATGTTTTTGATTATCATACTGACACATCATTAGCAACTATTTTCAACTTCAGAAGGTACAGCTTTCACAAATAATTGCGAATTTATTATCAAGAGTGATTCATCCAAATGTTATTCACTTAATTCCTATAAATTCCTGTTGTAAGCATATTTGATTTTAAATTTTTATAAAGCCGAATAGAGCAACTCTTTCTTAAATAATATGATCAAAAAGCGGTATAGTACAGTCATTTTATTGTAACTTATTTTATTTTAACATATTCGAAATCCCCATCAATCCAGGCCCAGGAACTCAGTCAAAATCCAAGATGACGGATTATATTTGTATTTTTCATTGAAAAACATATTAAACTTTATTATTTCATCGAAATTTGGCAAAAATGTTTAAAATCCAAAAATAATTGATCGCAAAACTCTTGTGAAAATAAACCGTATTTTTTAAAAACCGAAATAGCTTAGTAAATACTTGGGTTATAAGGTTATCGACTCGGTTATCGATGTTTACCTTCTTGATAGATGACTAATAAAGTGGGGGATCTTTACACATAAACATTTAAAGAAACCTAGCATACATTTCAAATCTACGCGTAAATGCAAGAAGAATCAAACCCAAACTCTCTGAAATATTGCATTATCCCTTTGTAGGTATCTACTTTGCTCTGACACTTCAATTTCGAGATATTCGCACTGAAGTTTTAACATCGCCAGTGTATATGTCTTCACCAGACATTCCTTTTAACATCCAATTCCTTCCCCCGCAAACTTACTCTAAAATCGGCAGATTGTTCAACAATCATTATAAAGAAACATTTTTCTCTTTTAACTAAAAAAAATATATGGGCGGTACTATAAAGTATTGAGTGGGCGGGGATTCAGCTAAGGCTGCTCTACCAACCCAACCCAGAATACATTTGCAAATACCCATGTCCGTACCCGGATTCGAACCAGGGACCCTTAGTACGGTAGTCCAGCTTCAACTCAACTGCGACACACAGGCCGGCTTAAGAATGATGTTATTGTTTGTAAAAACATCCAATCAGTTGTCATAACAACACTGTTAACTGACAACATAGTTAAGTATGGCTTTATAATACGGACCGATAATTAACAATTTTGTGGTTTTCCCTGTATTTCTTACTCGAGCGAAAATTTTGATTTTACCGTATTAAGTTTTAAAATTTAAAAAGAGCACATGCCACCAATATTAGTTTAACGGTAGCACTAACAACCATAAATACAAGGTTGGCCAAAAATAAGTTATTACCAACAACTTTTTTTTAATGAAAACACATTTTTATTTTACTTTTGGAATTTTACATAGTGTTTCATGTACAGGGTGTCCCATGTTCGACACTTTTATAGGCGTTATCGGCTCTGTTTGGGTCAAACTTTAAATGGTAAAATCAAAATTTGAACATTTTTGCTTCAGAGATACGGAAATAAATCAAACAATTTTCAATTTCAGAATGACCCTATATATTCTTAGTAAAAACAGAATCAAAAAAATGTTTCTTGAAAATTATTGATAATCTGCTTTTCTCAAAATAAATAATTATACAGTATCGTGTAAAAAAGTTATTGGATCTAACTTCATTTTTTTTAAATGGCATATCCTATATATTTTAATCTAAAAATAGCATATTAAATTCTTTTTTTAAATATAACACTGAAAAAATTCAATATCGATTCAAAAAGGTTCACAAATGATTTCTTAAAAATTCAAAAATTCGTTTGTAGTAATTTCTATTTTTTTCAACGTCAGACAAAAGGGCGATAGTTCATATAAAACAGTTCCTTTTGTTGAGACCTTTAATTGGAATACCATGAATGGTAAAACGTGTGGTCGCAAATCAATAAATGGTGTTTCCTTTTGAACGTCTTCCTGAAAAAGTATTCTCGAATATTCCCCTAACTCAAGTGCCCACAAAAACAATTATTTTCGCTCTGGACAAAGAATACATTCATCGAGACGTTAAGAAAAAGAATTGCGTTCCGAAATCAAGGGAATGATCGACCCATAACCTCATTATAACCGTACTGGGAACTATATCTTCCGTTAACTAAAGACAATTTCATATAAAAAAAGTACCACCAAGAAAATTTTCCTTTGTACACATTACAGTGAGATTTAAAAGGCTTCAGGATTCAGGTCTTTTCACGTCTGTAATAAGTTACAAAAGACAGTTCCTTGGTTGAGTAATATACAATAGAGCAAGTTCCAGAACGTCGTTAGTCGTGTTGTTTCCATTTTCGAGTCCATTTTGAGGCGTTCGAAGGA
Organism: Photinus pyralis; assembly: GCF_008802855.1. Taxonomy (NCBI): domain Eukaryota; kingdom Metazoa; phylum Arthropoda; class Insecta; order Coleoptera; family Lampyridae; genus Photinus; species Photinus pyralis. The sequence continues at coordinate 18,329,377 of NW_022170878.1, forward strand.
CTAATATCAATTATAATAATCACACCCAGGGCTATTTACGCGTTCCAGTGTGGGAGTCTGAAAAACTCGCCTCGTGCCTATTTCAGTTAGTAAAGAAGACAGTCCGAAGTTATAAACCAACGCGTTCATCAGTAAATTCCTTAAAAAACTTCCCGCGTGCTGTCAGTGGAATAAAGTAAAAGAAAGTTGAATTTTAGTTAATGTGCAATCCGAAATTACAACAAAGAAATATTCAAGTTCGTATTTGTGCCGCTAAGAAAAAGGCCGTTAGTGTAAAAAGTTTATCTAAGAGATTTCGTAAAAGTCAAATCAAGTTTTAATAACAATTTAATTAAAGCAAGTGTGTACACCACTGCACTTTGCGCAACAAAATTGTACTGACCAACAGAAGAATTAGCATCACGAGATAGTCTGTACTTCTAAATACAATCCTCAAAACATTCAATCCAAAGAGCCATCCATGATTTAGAAGTTATTTCAAGTCGGCAAGTTTTAAGGGCGGGAGAGAGAGTTTCTAAAAGCCAGTTGGAAGCATTTTTAACTAATTTTATGATATAGTTTTCTCGTTGCAATTTTCCATTTAATAAAAACCGAAAGAAATTGTCGACCGCTTATTTGCAACGGAGGCAATGTGAACCATATCCATATAATATATTAAACAATTGCTTTACGTAGGTTTCTCGGAAATTTTCTTGCAATTCTGTGTCTTTTTGAACCAAACTCGCTCAGTGGGGGTCAATTTTTGAGATGCGATCGTTTTTTTGCGAATACGCAAAGTTACGTGTACGTAGTTACGAATGTCAAGAAAACAATCAATTTTTGAGTGACAGTTTCTATTATTCGCAACTTTACTTACGATCATCGTAAAGATGCGATTGATAGATTTGACAACACCTGAATTAAAATTGACATTTCGCAAAATTAAATCTAATTTCGTATTTATTCTCATTCCATCTGTTCTATGGTTAAAGAGGTGTATATAATTGTACCTCGTTATTATAATGGACAGTTTAAAAAAGAGAGGTGCAAATGATTCCGAAAAGCAAAAAACTATGCTGGTGGAATATGTGAAAAATAAAGGGTACCGCTCACTAGAGCGAAGCGGCGCGTCGACTGGAGTATAGGTATAATGAAGAAATCGATGCTTTAATAAAAAACGAAATTGCTTCTTTAACAAACCATTACATCTCTATTGTTGCCTTTGTTGTTTTGTGGAGATTATTGTAACGGCTTTCTGGAGTGTTTGGTTCCACATTATTAAAAGGTGTTAACAACCAAGAGCGAAGGGGATATCCCGAATCTCCTGTAAAGAATAAGTATTTCCCCAAAGTGTAAGGAACTACATTTATTAATAAATGTGTCACACACCCAATACTAATCGATGTAATTGCTGCATAAGACCATGGACATTTGATTGATTCCATAAATAGGAAAACTCAATTCCTCAAAACCTTCCCCTTTGAGGAATTGAGTCGTCTATTTCCTATATGGTTCATCACCCCATTTAGAGAATGGATCAACAACGAGTTTTTTCTGATATAGGTATATCTATATGCATCGTTAGTACCTACTTACCGGATACCTTGCTTTCACATTTAGAATGTTGAGGCTGCTGTCACATATCTAACAACATTTTTGTAACGTTATCCACTCATCTTCCATTCTTTAAACTTACCGACTGCACATTAATAGAGTGGTAACCATTTCGGTTTATATATAAATATTCAGGATGCTCCGGATCCTCAATTTTCGGAGGAAAAATGGGCACATGCGTGCAGTCTATGCACCCTATAGTTCCCGGAAAACAAAATTACGTAAAAAATCTAAAATCTTGAATGGCCAAAATGTTTATCAATTCTTCTATTTTCGATAAAATTTTTAAAATTGACGATCAACTGGTCACTATACTTTATATTCAAAGCAAAACGCATTCGAATATCAAATTACGCCAGCTATCTACCGCTCGCAAAAAAGCGAAGGATATTTTAAGAGCGCGCAAAGAAACGTGCTGTCAAAATTTGAAACAAACTACTATTCGTATTGTTCCGTATACGTTTCCCATTTGCGAGCGCTCAAAAATTGACCCCATGGGCCTGTTAAATAAATTCAAACATTTTACAAACAGGATATCCTGATTGATATTTCAAATGCCTACACCAGTTGACAATACGTAAATGTTTCATTACAGGGCGATTCGCTCTCATATTTGGTATTATTTCAACCTAGAGAAACGACACCCCCTGCAGTTTACCTTTACAAATACTGCATGCGCATTTATCGTACTGTGCATACGATGAGTCCTTGCCCTAAAATCGCACCGTATTGTTGTTTAATTTATGCAATAATTGTTATCCTACTACCTTACCACTTAATTAATCTGTTCAATCCAGATTATTCGGAAATTGAACAAATTAAATTTCATAACCTAATTATCTTTTAAAATGTATCGAATTGGTAGAATTCTGTGCCGCCTAATATCCGAAATGAATTACCATCTTCTGTACCTACAGCAATAATTGTACCACACTACTTTAATGTGTATGTTGATATTTTTTTGGATGCACTTTGAATGCAATTCAGTGCGTTTTGTGTAATGTCACTTTAGTAAAAATATGAGAAACGCTCCAAGACTGTATATCAGGCAGGAACGTCCGAGAAGGCGCCACTTCGTCCGTCGAGACGCTAATTTATACTACCCGAGTTCTTAACCTACTTTGAACAGTTTCGAAACTTATAGTTGGGTTATTGAACAAAAATATACAAAGCGCTGATTGCCGTGAATATTGTGAGATATTTGCCAACTTATTGGCGAAATTTGCGCCTAACGAGGACTGTCATAAATACTACGCCTTTGTTATACTACACATTGAAATATGAGAGAGAATAACTCTTCCAACCCTTACGCCCGCCCCTCAGAGTGGATCACAAAAACGTAATGATCATTTAATTTCAATTATTCTGTTATTATTTAGCTTCTCTGTAAATCACATTTAAAGCCATTTAATTAACTCGGTCCTTCCATAAAGTTAACGACTTTGCACAATTGGCAATAGCAAACTAAATCATGGAATAATGTATGTAAATAAATACAACTTTCCGTTAGTTGTTTACCTTTAATTAATTAATCTCTTTGTCGTTGTTTCGAGCTATTCTCTACAAGCTAAACTGTAATCTATCCGCGGCTATCAAAATATACTAACCGACTTTTCTCTACTTGCTAAACGAGGAAGGAGTAATTTGGATTAATTTTCACCTTTAAATTCATATGAAAAAGTGAAGATGATCCTATGATCTTATAATCGCAAGATAGTATCCATTACAAAACTTGTGAAAATTCAAGTGCTGTAAAGCCAGGGCTGCTTACTACTTGAGGAATGAAAAGAAGTGGGCGGTAGGTATATTATGCAATCTGAAAAAGCGGGTGTGGAACATCACACGATCTGCCTACCCCCGCAGGTCATGTCAAGAATATTCTGGTTTCTAAGTTGTTTTCATATTGTTGTGTAAACGACGTCAAAGCACCGAAAATATTAACACCCTGTAAATGACAATATTTCGATTTATTAGGTAAATCTGGAAGATTACTTACGAAATACGCACAGAGTTGGTTTGTTTTATTTCAATTTGTATTTCAGTGTTTGTAGATTTAATCGCTTTTGTAATTTATTCAATATTTAAATAAGGTGTTAGAAGTAAGACACATCTATTCATTTGCGATAAGAAGTTTTTTTATAAGGAGAAAAATTAATTTTGAAGAATTAAGAACTTTGGGGGAGTTCTGCTGTAATTGGAGAGTTTTTTGAAAATTTCACGAGGAACGAGTTTATTTTGTACTGCAAGTGTTATCTTTAAATACTAGAGACAACGAGTAAACGGGGCCAGGCTACTGTTCTCACTGCTGATAGTTTTCGCGACGGTAAATGAGCGTGGAAATTTGTTTACGCTAAATTTCGGGTAGTCAGCCCTATTTGTTTATTGAAGACATTTCGTTTTTTATAATAAAGTGTGTAGAAGAAATTTGGAAGATTACTTACCAAATACGCACAGTGTTAACAATTTTTTTGAAAATAACTTCTCAGTTACGCATTTCATTACAGTCATTAAACACTGCCGTGCCCGTGATAAGCTTGGTCGATAAATTTCTCAATCCCGCAAATCCCGCCCCATTTACGTACGAGATTAATCCCACAACAATGGTGCGAAATCCCGGTATTTCGGGATCTCATGATCCCGCTGCATTGCATTCCCTAATCAATAATTAAGAATTCTGGGTTCGAAATAAAAAAATGTAACATGAGAACTCTTATCTAGGTCGTAATTGGGGCTCGATTAAACATTAACCATTTACGGATGAAACCAATTTATCCATCAATCAATCAAATTATCTAAAAGGAAGAATGGAATTCAGGACCGGATAAAACACACCATGCAACAAGCGATTGATTAAAAAAATTAAATTTAAAAATTAAAATTACTTTAACTTAAATAATACTTATCATCCAGTCATAATTTCGACTGGGAACTTCACTTTTCTTCTTTTTCTTTTTTTTTTAAAATTCCTCTCAGGACATCACTGGATTTTGACACCAACAAAAATCTGAAAATCTGATTTTAAAAAGTTTTGTTTGAAAATGTAATGAAATTTAGTCAATTCTAATGAAGTCACTACTTAAATTTTTACAACCCGTTTACAAAACGGACAAATAAAGAAGAAAACGAACAATTCAAGAGATCTCAAGAAAAATAAGTACTTACACAAATCAAATTTATGTCTAAATTATCTGGTCCGGACAGTGGGAATACGATGAACGACAAACCAAACACTTTACACAAGATCCAATAACTTGTTGATGAGGTTAATCAAAAATTATCATGGCTGATTAGGTGATAAACACGACAAGGAGACAACCAAGAATACATGACATTACGGTGACATGGTATGGAAGTAAACAATTTGAAACTTTGCCACAAAATGTCTGTCACGTACCAGCAACCAATCAAAAATGAGACACCTTTGTCGCCACTGTCTTGTATAGAATCACTGTATTTACAACCATGAAAAAACCGAGGAAAAAACACTATTTTTAATTAAAATTGCAAACTTGCAGAAACGATTCCTTTTAAATAGTTTACCTTACTTCACTATAATTGAATTGAAACCTGCAGCCTGTATGTACCCTTATATCTGCTGAAGCGGAAAAATACTCTACTAAAATCCCACATTTAGATGAAATAAGCTTACTAGTATGACATGATGCTTTAGTTTCTTGAAGATTATATATTCGCTGCAACCGTCGAATGTTAGGTACCTACTTACTATGTTTAATGAAAATCCGTTATACAACCGTGGTTTCGTTTGCAATATACACTATACTTTGATAGAGAGACCTGTGTGCAACGAAATTAAATCCGGTGAAATGCAAACACTTAAATTTAATAATAGGGTTATGAACTTGCAATTTCAATCTTGTTTGGGCAAAAATTGATTTTGTACCACCCCAGTTAATCACATGTAGAAATAACAATGAGTTCATAAATTAAAAACTTAAACACTTCACTTGTTGAATTAATTGAGAATTCATCCTTGACTACACACTGAGTTTATACCTATCAAAAATTAATTAAAATATAAACCGGCTGTTTTCTTGTTGCAGTTGATTTGACCATATGAACCCTTCCATTGAATTAGGCATTAAATCAGAAGCGAGATTCATCGATTTCTCATTTTGGTTGGATCATTTACGAAAGCATTAGAAGATCCAGACATCGCCTTGTATACTTATACTAGATTTAATATTACATTTTGTAATACAGCAGTAAAATATCTCCATTGCTTGTATTGTTTTGTAATGCTTCCATTAATTTTTTAGTGGTCAATGAATGGAATATGTAAATTAACATCATCAAGTTTGAGTTAGTAAATCAATTGTATCTCGTAAGGTAATGAGTATCAAATTACAACAGTTTAAGTCTATGGCATGGCATCTACAAGAAAGAATCTGTCATGATACATCGGTGTGTGGAGGGTGTGTAAATTTAACAGGAAAATAGGCCTAAAAAAATCAAAATTAATTTCTTGTTGTATTATTTACAACCGAAAAATAATTTGCAAATGATTTTATTTGAAACTTCATAATGAACATCATAAAACGAAATTAGATAAACATTAAATTAGAAGAACAATGAAAAAATTATTTTACAGCTCTGCTTTCTTTTTTTAGATGCTAACTATAATGAACTAAATTGAGTTTACGTTTTGGAATGAAAAATTTACAAAGGAGATTTATTACGGAGCGAAGCAAAAGGGAACGCAAATGGGAAGAGTAAGAGAGAAAAAGTGGAGAATTTCTGTAACGATCAACCTTATTGCCTGATTATTAAATGTATTGTGCATACGGTTTTTAGAGACGATTGTATTATTAAAAATGCGATGTCGCTATAATTTTGATATTCAAGAAGACGATGAGCTTAAAATCTGGGGACTATCGATTTGCCACGTAAAAAGCAAGGGGGTTTCTCATTTATTATGATGACAAATGTGTAAGTCTTTCATTTGGTTACCATCGCCCTTTATTTATGCAGAAAATCGTTATTCCAGCATTAAGCAATTTAGAAATCCTTAATTGCAAGTAAACGGCCCTCTCATGCTGATGATCAATGACGTAAAAATAGTTTATTTTATAGCGTATGTTAAATTGACATTTTAACAAGTTTGAATGAGTAAGCTAAGCTGTTCTTTAACCGTAAGGATCAGTGATCACTTTAACCGGAAAGGTAGAAGTGAAACAGATGAGTGTGCATTCTAATGACATCTGTCATTCTTATTTCAAATGTACGATATAAAATGACGTTCAGAACATATGACAATTCTGTTTCTATCGCGACGGCAGAACTTAATTTTGCAATTTTTGACGTCTCTAAATTGAATTCTGAATTGTCAGAAGATTTACAATGATTTATATGACTTCTGCTATAAAATAAAGCTTTGTATTATACACGACGATAAAGAGGAAAACCAACCATCTCGTCAAAATCTTTCACTCAATGGTTAAAATATCCCTAAAGATGCGTTAACACGTATTATTTATCAGTTTTATCACATTTTATTTAATTGAAAATAACCAGGGGCGGACTCGGTAACTGCGGGCCAGGGGGGGGGGGTTTACCTCTGAGGTGCACCACAAAAACATTTTAAAGTACTCCTTTCTCGAAAATAAATTACCATACAGTTTTTTTTAAATTGCAGCTGATAATTAAAAGTAACAAAATATACAATCCACACGAGGTGCGTCGCCTATCATTGTATTTCAGCACTTTCATGATACGACAAAAAATGATAAATTCATTGTAAAACACTTCAATTAAAACAGAATTTTTTAACAACCTAACATCAACCAAAATTAGAGAAACGTGTTAATACTTTATTAATAGTGCAAGAAACTAAATACAGCACATAAATTTCCAACGGGCCATTATGATCTACAGGCCAGGTGGCAATCGCCACCCGCCCCCCGGGTCAGTGCGCCCCTGGTTATGCACTGCCTTTTTTTGAACCCCGAAAAAAAAATTGTCTCAGATCGACCGGGAAAAAAAAAATTTCTTATAGAATGTGCCCTGTAGAATCCATAATTTCAAACAGTTCGAAGATTGGGCTACTAGTTCAAAAGTTACAGCCCTTTGAATTTTTTTTCGAAATTGGTTTCTAGTCTTTAACTTTTGATTGAGAAGTCTGATCGAAAAAGTACTAATTGATTTGGATTCTACGCATCCAAATTAATAAGAAACAGTGTTTTCCCGAGAAACTTTGGTGTAGTCGATTTTTGGTAAAAAAGGAAGGTTGTACACTGCCTTTTTTTGAGCCCCGAAAAAAAAATTGTCTCAGATCGACCCGGAAAAAAAATTTTCTTATAGAATGTGGCCTGTAGAATCCATAATTTCAAACAGTTCCAAGATTGGGCTACTAGTTCAAAAGTTACCGCCCTTTGAATTTTTTTCGAAATTGGTTTCTAGTCTATAACTTTTGATTGAGAAAGTCTAATCGAAAAAGTACGAATTGTTTTGGATTGTACGCACCAAAATTAAGAAAAAGTGTTTTCCCGAGAAATTTTGGTGTAGTCGAATTTTGGTAAAAAAGGAAGGTTATACACAGGGGCGGACTGGGTACTTACGGGCCATTAAGCCATTAAAGTATTAGTGTAGTAATGAAGGTGCCGGGGGGGGGGGGGGGTAGCAACAAAAACATTTTAAAGTACTCCTTTCTCGAAAATCAATTACCATACAGTTTTTTTTAAATTGCAGCTGATAATTAAAAGTAACAAATTATACAATCCACACGAGGTGCGTCGCCTATCATTGTATTTCAGCACTTTCATGCTACGACAAAAAATGATAAATTCATGGTAAAACACTTCAATTAAAACAAAATTTTTTAACAACCTAACATCAACCCCAATTTAGAGAAACGTATTAATAATTTATTAATAGTGCAAGAAACTAAATACAGAACATACTTATAAATTTCCAACGGGCCATTATGATCTACAGGCCAGGTGGCAATCGCCACCCGCCCCTCCGTGCCAGTCCGCCCCTGAATAAGACATTAGCTAAAAGTTCTTGTAACAATAAATTGTGAGTAAAAATATACCACTAATCACAAAAACGTTTAAATTTACCTTTCCATTATTTTAATCATTAAAACATGAACTCATAAAACAATAAGACTGTCAGTTCCGCAATTTAGACGAGCACTACACAAATTTAATGTACCCGTATTAAAATAAATGGAACAAATTAAATTTAACGTAATACTGTAATTTTGTGTCGATTCGAAGTAAGCCGAAATTACAGGAAAGGAGCTTTTCATTATATCATTAACTAGTAGTCCCGATAAAAGACTCAATTTTTCAAGCAAACGATGTTGTTATATGTGGACGTCTACACATTAGAAGCTAAACGTAAAATACGTTGCCGGAAGAAATCCACTTCACCCACTTTGCCTTGAATTTCCGTTTGTGTTAGTAAAGAAAGACCAAGAAGTTTATTTTTATCTTACGCGATCACTCAAATAAACGTCCTAAATTAAAAGGCCCATTCCGACTAAATGCGCAACCTAAACCCTTATCTTTACTCGTATTGTCATTCAATTTACCGCACGAATATTCCCAATTTCAAGCAATTGCTTTCCTTACAGCTCAGGGAGCGTAGGTAGTGTTTACTTTTCCATTACTTACACTAGTTGTCAGCAGTAAAAAGTCAATAAACTCTCATTCCTATAGAATCCTCACAATACTCGAATAAATGTTTAAATTTCAGACCCGCACATGATTTGTTTTGTGTATTCTGGGGTGTAGAAAACTCAATACGCTGATTTTAAGTAAATTCCAGAATATCAAATAAAAAAGAATGTGTGGTATTTGCAATAAAATGTGACTCCACTTACCAGTATCTAAAAGAAATATGTGTTGTACGGGTGAGTCAAGTTCCGTGTTTATTATTATGGTTTTTTAATCATTAATGTTTGCCAATAACATATTACCTTAACTAAAATTTTGTCATATACCAAAAAACCCAATGATGTCTATGTATCAAATCCTTATTACACATTTGTATGATCTTAACTGCTAGCAGTTTCACACTTTTATTTCACACTTTTATTTCTAACGGTTGTTAAGAAAGAAGTTAAATAAGCGACACCTATTTAGGTAGATGACTAATATTTTTGCACTACTTTCATCATCTCAAGGCACAATTAAACCCAAAGGCCCGAACCCCCGGATGTGGTGAGGGAATTTCAAATCGCACGGATAAGTGACAGCATTCAGGATCGATTCGCTACGAGAGCACGGGCTGGTATTACGGACTGAAAGCGTCCGAGCTTTGGAGAACCAACATTTTGGAGTGAACTCTGGCCTTAACTGACAGCTACAGTAAAATAAAACCCGTTTATTTTGGGTTTAATAATTAGGGAAACCTGCAGTAAGTCTCGCAACCACCCCAACCAGTACAACATTTCTCTAATTATTCCAACTATGTTCATCGAGTGATAAGACTAAAATATTTAAGCGAAATAAAAAAAGAGACAAACAAAAGGGAATAATTAATCCTTGCAGTTTAATATAATTAACTTTAGCTCCTCTCATATTTGAGTAAACTTAGTTACACTTACAAATAATTAACGTACCTACCTAATCCGCACAATTTCGAGCAATTTAATTTTAATTAATAGTAATTAACGTTGGCTGGGAATGTAATTTCGCAAAGGCTACATCTTGGGTAAAATGAAGTAATGAACTTGAACCCAACGCAACAGCCTAAATTTAATTAAGTCATGTCCTTAAATTACGTTCCCGTTGCTGTACACTTGTGATGGAATTAGTCTTATATATTCAATTCAATTATTCAATGCTAAATGAAAAGTGATTTGAAGTACTCTTGTGGTGAATTTAAACTCAATATAATTAATGAATGAACTTTGCACATTTGTAGGAACTTCACCCTACTATCCAGTTTCAGTGACTGACCTCTGAAGTTCCACGCCTTATTTGTTTGATTTAAAAAAAACTAACAAAGCTAACTAAATTACTTACGTCCTGCAACGGGTTGGCCGGAAATATATTCCGATAGTTCTTTTTATAACTCACTAGCCGCCTACCCGTCTTGTCTTCAAGCATAATTAAACGGAACAAGACGCATGTTATAATATTAACCATCTACAAACGGTTCGACTACGAAGAGTTTTCATTCTGATATTAAAATCTTGCTAAAGTTAAGGTGTCTTAACGTTTTGTAAAGAATTTGAGAGTTTTTAGTTATCTTTTCGACTTCTTAAAAATCTTTAAAAGCATTTAACAATTGTTAATACTCCTTAAGAGGATTTAAAAGAGTTTTATTTTATAGCAACTTTGAATTAATATTTTAATAGGTGCGAATGAGTAGGCTAAGTCGCTCTTTAACCGTACGGGTAGATACCGTGATTACTTTAACCACAAGGCTACCCTTGAATGAACAATTTGAATGCACAATCAGCTGTATCACTTTATCCACATAAAGTGAAACAGTTGACTGTGCATTCTAATGACACTGTCATTCTTATTTCAAATAGGACGCAGAGCACAATATAAAATAAAGTTCAGAGTGTAATACAATACTGTTTCTATTATCGCGACGGCAGAACCCAAGCTTGCTATTTTTGACTTCTCTAAATTAAATTCAGAATTGTCAGAAGCCTTACAATGATTCATATGGTTTCTGCTATAAAATAAAGTTTTGTATTATACACGACTATAAAGGGAAGCTAAGTTCAGCTAACCATTCATTGAAAGATGTCAATTCACTAGTAGCGCATCCCTTTATCGTCTTGTATAATATTTGAAAAGGGACCAAGAGCCTTCCAGAAGTTTTTTGTTCTTGAGATTCCTTCCGATCTTTAAGAGTCGGGGCTTTAGGAGATCTTAAGTATTTTATGGGGTTTTTAAAAATCTTTAAAGGCCTTTAAACACCATTCAAGCCTTAAGGATTGAGCATTAATTACTCTTTGAGACGTTTTAAAAAATCTGCACGGTGCTTATAAAACCATCGAGTGAATTAACTTTTACGAGATGGTTGGTTAGTTTCCCTTTAACGTACAATACAAAACATTACTTTATAGCAGAAGCCATAGAAATCATTATAAAACTTTTGAAAATTCTGTAGGTATTTAATTAACACCAAAATCCAAAATCCAAAATAACAAGCTTTTAGTCTCCCGTTGTTTCCATCGAAATAGTATGGTATTCTGGTTCTGAAGTAGCTTCCCAAACAAACTTTTGTCATAATGATATGAAGAATTCAGCTGGATAAGTGGAGTCAATGAAATATGTGTCATTGTTACGCAGTGATTTTTAATGAGCTTTTATTCTGAAATGGGTCGTTGGCGTCAAAATGGCAGGAGTAGAGTTCACGTTAGAACCTTTTTAGAAGCAACATAGGACTACAATTCTTAATCATCATGAGCTAGGAAAAATACAGAAAAGATAGATAAAATGTGCCAGGCAGTGAAATCTACCAAAGAATTGTTATCGGATCACTCATTTAGTCTGTCAATAAATATATCCGGAGTATTATTTTTTTCTAGGCACGGAAACCTTCCAACCAATAGCGTTAACCTAGTAGGTGAACAATTTCCAATTAAAATACAGGCTAAATCCTTGGGATTAATTTTAGACACTAAACTGGAAATGTCAAATAGGTGTGAGAATAACCTAATTATGAGGATATTTGTGCTAAGGGTTGGGGTGCCGATTATACAGTACCTAATGTTAAAACTGTACAGAAGCCTTATACGGCCATTGTTGGATTATGGATCTATTTGATCTTGTTCAGCGACAAACTCGGAGTTAGAAAAACTAGATGTGAAACAAAATAAAGCTTTAAAAATCAGTGCGGGGGTTATGAAAACATCTCCAGATGAGGCTCTCAGGTTACAAGCTCTGTTGACGACAAATAAAACATTACTTTTGTACCTTGTGAGTTCCTAAGGGCACGTTCAATATTTTCTGTAACAGAAAATAATACAACAACAAATAAAAGGGGTAGTGAATAGCGCGGCACATAAAATATTGCGTAAGCAATGCTAACGTCTGAGCCTGACACTGAGGCAATCGGATATTATAACTGTAATTTTTTTTCTCAGCGTTACAAAGATAGATGTGTCGTCTTTGAATAGGTTTTCGGGTATACCCTATCAGATTTTGAAACAAAACTTTCAAAATTCCTACCACGAACCAGATACGCAATGAAGAACGGTGCTGCTCTGTCAGTCCCCGAACAGCAAATTCATTGTTTAAATACTACAATGGTTGTGGTTTAGTGAAGGATGGAAGTAAAACCGTAATTATAGAGAAAACGATTTTCATTACATGTACTATTTGCTAATGGTGTCGTTAGAGGTGGATGTCTGCAAATAAGTAACAATATAAAAAAAACGTTTCCGACAGGAATCAAACTTTCCCCTCTATTTACGTTTCCGTTACAAAGGAGTGAGAAGTTGTTTGTTGTCTTACGCGATCAATCAAATTAACGTCCCAAATTAAAAGGCCAATTCCCAGTTAAATACGCAACCGAAAGCGTTATCTTTATTCCCTTAGTTATCCAATTTATCGTGGGAATATTCTCAATTACATTTGTTTTGCTTTCAACTTACGCGGCGTAGTGTTTACTTTTCCATATTTTCAATGTCTACGTTTATTTATCGCTCTCCTGATGCGAAAGTTGGAACGTCTGAAAGCGGCAACTGTTATCATTTCACCAAACCAAAGCAGTTCAATTGGCTCTTGCAGCGGGATTAGATACAAATGAGATGACTCGCTCGAGTAGGATTAGGATTCGGATGCTCCGAAGAGACCGTATTATTCCGGGCCGTTTGGCCATTTGTTCAGGACAATTCTACTTCTAGGTTATGTGTTACTATCTTGACGGCTCGGCAATTACCCTAATTTAGATATTTATCGATAAAACGCTAAGTTTTAGTTTGGAATTTCCTTTCACCTCTTGTTCATCCCCTTTGCCACATCTGCTGTTTTTTTTCAAGCACTTGGAGACCTAATCCAGTTTTAGTGCTCAGTGTGGAGAATTGTTATACTGTTAATCAAAGTATAAAGTCCGTAGTGGGTATTTTAGATGGAAAAGGAAAGCAATCATTGCTAACATAAAGAAGCTAATTGATAAAAAGTAATTAATTAATCTTAACACTTTTCTTAAACTAGTTTTAACTTATGTAAGACACCAAACCATAAATTCAAGGCGAAATTTATAATGTAAATTAGGAGGGTAAGCTTAACTTGCGAATTAAACCAAAGCTGAACCTTAATTGAATAATCTCCATTTCCTCCGGCCGTCTTTAATTGGAAAAAAACACACTGAGAAAAGCGCGAAAATGTCTCAGTCTGGTAAAAGTAAAAGAAAACATTCATTTATACAAATTTATTACAGCAATGGTTTTTACATGCAGTTTTACTAACGCTTTCGTACAGTTTTACGAAATTTTTTCCCTTGGTACAAAGCAGTCTCGGGTGATAAATTGGGTCTATTTATTATATGCGAAGTAGACCTTAACTTTGTCGTATCTAACGCAATCGCGCTCTATTTTTATTACATAAATAAATCCAGAATGCGTGTACATTGTGTAAACTTTACATAAATTTAAATGACATTTTTTAGACGCAAATAAAAAATGAACTAAAAAGCTNCCTTATTTCCCTGGCCTATGTGGGAAGCAGAAACTTTGATAATACAATCGAGAATGTTTGCCAACTATAAGCGATCTATTAAAGGGGATAGGGACAGCTACAATTTGCATTGCGCCAAGTATGTAATTTGATAGGCAACCTATAGTGTCTCTCATCTACAGGGTGGGGCATAAAAGCACTCCCCTATTAGGGAAGCTAATAAAAACGAAACTTAACCAAGAATGCACATAATACTTTTTTAATCATGTACAAAAAAATAGTCACATGAAAATACTCGAGCGCATATTGATAGTGTATATGCTCCACGTACCTCTGATATGTTGTGTCGGTTTCCATGGTGGTGATAGCTGTACGAAAGGGTAGAAACTCGGATTTTTTCGAGCGCGTCAGATATTTTGATCGTTGTACGTATAGTTTATGACACAACTGCCGAAGATGTCAATCAACTGCTGAACGATTTGTTCCACTTTGGCGTGTAAAAATCGGCAGATTATATTACTCCTGTTATTCTTGAAAAATTCCTTCAAAATAAAAAACGTGATCGAGAATGTCAATGTATAAAGTTTTTTCTGCACGTTTGTGAGCCTCCCACTCCCTCGGGTCACACTCAAATCGTCAGATTATTGAAATGCACACTTTTCAACACGTAGCCAACCCACCTTACTTTAATCTGACGCGATATAGTGGATTCAAAAATCCCCTATTAGACTCCCCTACTATGGACGAGATTAAAGATTTTGACGAAATTTGCGTCATTTTACACTGTTGGTTTTCTATGGGCCTTTTTAAAATAGTCTCTAATCATCAGTCACGCCTCAAAGCTTAAAAGGGGCCTGAACGACCGACAGTTAAAACTTTCAACTAATAAAAATGCGACAGCGATTAAAGGCATGTGGAGTTCGAATAGGTCAATTATTTGTGATGGTGATCCAAATATAATTGCCGAAAAAATCTGTAAGTGAGGTCAATCTAACGACTTGTAGCAAAGTTGGCGTGAAAAATGCGGACATTAGAACAGACGACACGTCAAGAAAGTTTTGAAAAGCAGAAAATCTACTTCATCGAGTTTTGCGGAGTTTGCAAATATAAATACAACACCGGAGCACTTTTGATTCACGGAATCAATCATTCAAAAATGCGCACGGAAAAACCGAAACGGAACGGAAAAATTTTCATCAATTAAAAATTTAAAATGGCGGAAACAAATCCAGTTAGTACGCCATTATGTCAATTAACAAGGGAAGAAATTAAGTTTGAATAGACGAAAGCCCCTTATAGAGAGGTAGTAGAGTGCTTAATGTATTTAGCAGTATCTCCTGTTGATATTCCGTTTGCTGTGAATTAAGTTGCACAGTTTCTGGGGGAACCAAGGGAACATCACTGGACAATGGTAAAAAATGGTCATGAAATATTTCAAGGACACGGATGAAATGGAAATGGGCCAATCCATTGAAAACACACAATATAAATATATTTTGTTGCTCAACGTTTTTATTATTTTTCTGATTTTTATCTCATGGGTTCCCTATTGGTAGGCGATCACAAATTACCATTTGAAAAAATGTTATCAGCCATTTTTAAAATGGTGGTTTGGTGAATTTGATGAAAAAACTGGGTTTGCAAGAAGTTTAATTGCAAAGTTGTTTTTTAAGATACCAAAATAATTCAAAAACTCGTGTGTTCAGCATGAAATGATCTCAAACTTACATTATTTTAATCACCCTATCGTGCAAGAATTAAGTTAGTCAACCGTTCTCGAATAATTAAAAAAAAATAGTGAATCGTTACATTTTAAGACCATACATTTTTAGAAAGGAGAAGTGGCTCACTCATAATATATTATTTATGTGTTGAGTACTTATAATACTACCTGCTGCAAAAGTTTTAGTTTTGAGAATACACTCCTTTTTTCAAGGGTTTTTCAAAAAGGATCTAAAGCATATTAATGTCAATTTTCTTCGGTAAATTTCTGAAAAGGGACTTAATGAAAACAAGTGAACATTTTACAGAATGTTCTTCACACTAATCAGAATGTGTCACAAAAAAAATACAAAAAACAAAGTGACATTCCTAAAAAAAGATGACGTTTGCGTTGTCAAATACGAGCGCAAATGCCTACTTTGGATATCGATTGTAGAAAAATATGATTATTTAGGTACACCTTCTAGAAGAGGATGAGATTTTTTAATAAGTTATCAAACTATCCTCTACACTCTCAGTTTTTATCTAAAAGTGAACTATAAGTAGATATTGTTCAGCGTAAACCCCGAGAACAAACTTTCGCAGAAACCTCTAATAAAGCTCCCAAAGAACCTCGCATGTACGAGCGAGTAATTTCCGAGGTGCTGTATTGCGAATTGGAGACCCTACCTACTTTCTTTTACACTAACTCCTGGTAAAGTGGTAAGAGCATTGGGTTATAAATCCGAAGGTCGGGTGTTCGAACCTGGGTTGAGGTGAATTTTTCATCTGTGGCAGAGATGGAAATTCCCTTAGACCAGTTCCGAGCATTCTACCGGCTACTCCGAATTAGGTTTTCCTGCAGTTTTCCTAATTCGTAAGGTAAATACCGGAGTAGTATAGACCATCTTAAGACCTTCTGCAGAGGCACCTCTATAAATAGCATTATGCGGGTCACTCTGTAATTGGGCGCATGCCTGTTGAGGGCCCAAAACAAGAGAGGGATAATAAAATAAAATAAAGGAAGTAGTTCTTAGCTACGGATCATCGCTTCGTTCTAGAAATTCGTCATATTAATAATTTAAGGGGGAAATATACGGCTGCTATAGTAATATTCTTATAAATAAATAAATAAGGGTGCATTTTTAACTAAGTAGTTAAACGAACCTCTCATACTTCGAAATCTATCAAAAGTTAATTCGAATTTGAAACACCCATTGTCTTTAAATGTTTGTATATTCGCACAAACCGAAATACTGTATAAGTAACTGTCGTAACTCATTATTGGCTGAGTAATTATAAGACGGTGTATAGCAAAGATTAATGATACTGTCAATAGCATGACAGATCTATCACTCTACTCCATTCTCGCTGAAAGCTTGTCGGAATTGCAAATTACGTATCATATAATGGAAGGGAAACGAATTTTTTAAATTCCCGGATGAATATAGTGAAAAGGTAGATTAGATAACCGCATACGTTAAGGGGTAGTTATATTGTTTGGAATTTGTAACTAATTTTGTTAGGCAAAGCATTTGGAGATATAACGGATTCCAAGTGTTAATGCTATCGAATAACATTCCTTTTCGTATTAAAGTATTAAAGAGTTGGTTGGTAGTTTGGGTTGGAATTATGTACTTAGTTACTAAATCGATACGTTATGGCATAACAATCTAATGTACTGATTTGGTATGTATAGTAGTTACTTTTTACGTAACGTAGTGGAAAATCACGAAGTTCGGACATAAAATGCAAAAATGTAAAGCTTCCTTTCCATCCACGAATGCTTATTTGTGAAGGGTTGAATTATTGACTACTGCAGACAAGAGGTTCGAATCGAAGAAATGAACATACCTACGACAAGCTGAACTAGTGGTTTTCATTAACGGAAGCTACCAATGTGTTTATGTGTTTCCTTTTAGATTTAATCTATCGAATTTTTGTAAATCGCAGGACTTTCTTATAAACTACCTCCTTCGCCACTTAAATATTAAAGATTGAATACTTACATCAACTCGAATAGAAAGTATGGAACGGAAACTCACCTGTAACAAGAAATATTACATAATTAATAGTTCTTCTTTATAATTTTCCACTTAAGCTTACTATAGAAATATAAAGTAAATGACATTAGATGGACATTCTATATAAAAACTACTAAATCGATTACGTATCAAATATAACGTGATTTGATCATTAGTTATTTCTATGTCTGTTTACGCTCTTGTTCATAGAATCTTTATGGACAGATCTTTTTACGGCTTAATTTAAGAGAAAAACTGTTTAAATGCGTGCGTTTGGGTTTAGGTATGTGAAATAATAAACCTCGTAATAAACCTTTGAGGTGTGTAAATTAAATTAAATTAAATACAATTTAACCGCAATGCTTTCATATCCAGTATCCACGTTAATGGAAGCTTTTATATTTTCGTGGATGAAACTGATGTACGTCTTACTTACGCAAATTTATTAATTCTTTATCACTACTCGTCTTTACGTACAATCGCCTTTTTAATTTACCCAGCCCAATAACTATAGGACCAACCGCTTTAAATACCTAATTGTTAGGTATAAAATTGCATAATTCATACGCTTACCTTTACGTGACGGTTACGGGGCGAATGCTACTAATACTTTATTTACATTATACCTACTTAATGCATTCATAAAAAAATTAAAGTTATTTACAACAAACGCGATGAAAATTAAAAATCTTCAAATTCGAAATTCTTTCTCTTTTTACAATCTACTTGGTTTCTTCTCATCATTCTCTTAACTGGTGTGGTCTTAAAAATGTTATCAGAATCCTTCACGCTTTCTTCTTCTTCGTACACATCCTCAATTCTTCTTCAAATTGTCGCTAACTCTTTTTCTCCTAACTTTTTCATGTAATGCGATTTCCGGTCGGTTAATACTAGCTTCGTTTGAATACTGGCTATTCTCTCTTCATGAAACTTAATAACTTCATTTCTTAAATCTTGCTCTAGACGTTGGCTTAGAGTTCTTGTAGCGATGCCAAGTCCCTGATGGTATTCAATTCTTTCTCCTTTAGTACTAGCGGTATAACGGAAATTCTTGAAAGATACTGCATTTTTTTATACCAAGGTGCCACTTGGTACAGTTGTTCCTTAGAGCCATTTAAACGATTTGACCCGAAGAACACTTGAAATTTTCCGTGTGGGTAGATTTTAGAGGGGGTGGGGGTGATTTACCGTAACATTTTTTTTAAAACTAAATATGGCCTAGAGTCGAGATCTGGGTGTCGATTTCGTAAGATTTTAACCCGAGGAATGCAATGGTAGCGCCAGAAATGTAATCTGGATACAGGAAGTCCGTGAAAAGCCGCCATTTTTAGAAAATGACAGACTTTTGATCGAATTATATTTCTAAGGCACACCGGGTCGTGTAAGGTGTCCAGACTTATGTTTTTGGGGTCAGGGAATTCATTTATGATAACAAAAATACCTAGTCTCCTGTGGACTGATTGTAGTATATCCCTCACAAAATTTAGAACTTCTTCCCCTGAACGAGTCTAGGTTTTAAATTCGTGACATTGTTTAGAAAAAAATAGGTTCCTTGAACTTAATATAAATACCGTGCCGAAATAGAAAGAAAACTAGGTGTAAATACTAACCTTGCTTAATCCTCTGTCTGTATAAATAGCACTCAGTATATTTATAACACTTTTTATCACGAAACATAAAATCACACGCGAATTCGCAGTTCCGATTAGCCTTTCCCGCACACCGACGTGAAGGACTGTAGGTAACCGACTGATTAGAATATTGTTTTCATTTGCAGTGTTCACCTGCAACATTTTGAATATATACAGGTTTTCAAGGGGTTATTATCACCGCATTCCATACTGGCGAATCATTAGAAATCAATGAATCTACTTAGATGAATTTTCTTTTGGATAACGTGTATAATGCAAAGGGTCAATAATACACTATCTGTTCAATTTAGTAGATAGTTCCTATTGGAATGAACACATGCCTATTTGCAGGTATTTGTCAGTTAAAAATGGATAGATAGGGTTTTAAGAAAAATCAGTTATTGCACGGAATAGAAAAGTAAGCAAGCATGCACTATAATTAGGGTTGCCATCCGTCCGGATTTCCCCGGATTTGTCTTAGTTTAGGGAGCCTCCGGGCGGGTTTTCAATGGTAGTCCGGGTTTTGAGGTACTGGAGTGGGTGAATTAAAAATCTTTCTGTCAAAATTCACTAGTGGCACAACAGTGGACAAAATAAAGGAATTTATTGAATATTGAAACAGTCCTTTGGAGTTCTTTTAAGAAGCGAAAGTTAAAGAAAGTACAAAACACTTTAATGAACACAAGTGAGAAAAAATATGGAAAAAGTAATGACCAAAATGAAACAGATTCAATCAGCGATTTTTGTGTTACTACAACACTACAACTAACTGTTCATGGCAATGAAAAACAACTCCCTGCTTTTTCATTAGTACCTAATTTTACAATAATTAAAACTAAATCAAGGCGTTAAGGAAAGCAGACATTTTCAAATATCTCAACACAGTCTCGTCAGTGATAAAAATAAAGTACAATTTCAAAGATTATAATTGTGTAGATTTTTATAAATATCTTTTAAGTAAGGAAGATATTCTAAACGCTATTGGAAAGACGGAAAATACCGAAGACCTGAAAAGTAAATAGTTCCCTTATTCCCCAAACATTTTATTTTACCAAAGGCCAAATTTTTGTTGCATTTAAAAAATATTGTTATTAGCTTCTTATAAGTTGTATTTTATTTTGTTAAAAAAGTGTATTATTGCTTCATTTAAAGAATTTAAAAATATAGATAAGCCGTTGCTGATTCCTAACAAAGAAGATTTTTGTTTCGTGATAAAAGTACGCCTTGTTTTATTTAGAAAAATTAATTGTTTGTTTTATTTCTTTAGATTAGAAAATATTTTTTCTAAAATTCAGTTGATACGTCCGAGTTTATAATCCCTAAATCCGGGGTTTTCACGCTTCCTGTCCTAGTTGGTAGAGTTTTGAGATGGCAACCCTAACTATAATCATATAATCTCTTCTCAAAAATTAATATTTAAGGCACTTTTTTCTTTAATTCCATAAGTTCATAGAATCACTGATTGTGTAGGTTGTATCTACCATGGAGGTACAATGTACAATAGGTATCTTTTACCTCCATGTTATCTACCTTTTTCCAATTCCACAGTCAGAAAAATTGAACAACTTTGGATTTAATAAATAATAAAATAATTAGGGAAGCCAGTATTTGAATATCACGTATTTAGCATTATAAATCCTCAGATACGTCACCACGCGATATAGATTTACGTCGTCAATTGTGTTGAAAGCAATTAATCTAAAAATGAAGCGTTTCAAAGACTACTACCCCATAAATCGCATTGCGCAATGAAAACAAAATAAATGTTTATTGGACTACTTTTCCGGCGGTTTACTAATGGACCAGACAATAGTGCACCAAGTCATTCGCTCGTAATTACATTCGAATTTTGACAGGGACAACAAGTACCTACCTATAATACTTTACAGGTCTCTAATTAATCCAAGGAGCCATCTTAATTACATAGGGGTTGATGTGAATCAATTATAACCTAATCGAATAAATATTCTTGAGTAATACAAAAGGATAAAATACGTTGAAATACATGGAATTGGGAAAAGCGAAGAAATTACACCTGTTGAAAAATTTAAACAAATTACTGAAAAAATCCGATGCCCTAAAATTACATGAAAAACGGTAACTAAAGCTTCGTTAAACAAGAGTGGCGAGCTTTTATTAAATTAAATAACGAAAGTAACATACTGTGTTCTTAACAAAGCCCGCCAGTGGTGGTATGAAATAGAAAACGAAAAAAAAACTAAAACCACACGTTATTTTAATGAAAACCTTGCGCCCGTAAACCGAATATTTCGCTAAACGCGCGTTAAAGAACGTGCGGAAAATTATAAATTTGTGTGGACAAAAAATGGACGCATATTTGTGAAAGAACACGAGAACGAAACGCTTTTAGGGATGACTTCCATAAACGATAGGTACTAAGAGACATTTAGGTTAATTGTTGATTCATTTGAAGAAAATATTTGTAAAGTCATGTTGAATTGTTTATAAATAACCTCTCTTAACGATAATGTAATATTGTTTACAACTTTTTTATGTACCGCACTTTCCATTTAGGGGAATACATGTAGTCCATGGGCCAATCAACATCATGACGGTATAATTTGGGGGTACCAATTTTCCGTATAACCACTGTTAGGTTATACAGGTTTATTAGGATGCCAAAAAACAATGATTGCCATCTCACAGCGGTAGCTAATAGAAATGGCGGTTAATCAAAGATGGCGGATGTTGAGTTTTATAAAATCAACCACGGGCGGACTGGCACGGAGGGGCGGGTGGCGATTGCCACCTGGCCTGTAGGTCATAATGGCCCGTTGGAAATTTATAAGTAAGGCTTGAATTTTGATGATTTTGTATCTTTTTTTCTGAAAGTCTGAGACATTGTTCTGTTATATATAAACGTGTTTCAGGATAAATTGAATCAAATGACAGCAACTTGTTTTGGTGCATTTTTTTACATTCTTTGCTATTTTTGAGCAAGGGGTCATTTTTTGCTAAATTTACGGTATTTTTAGCATTTTTTGTGTGTTTACTTTGAATTTTTTGCATTTTTCAGGAATAGCGCTAATTTTTTTTGATATTTTACGGTATTAACCTTGGGAAACTTATAAACCTTTGTTAAAGTTTTATTTTTCATGCAGTCTTATGTTTCTAAAACATAATGCAATATTTTTTCTTTTCTCGGTAGTTCCGGGTATTTATACCTGTTTAGAAATGAAGCCTAAAATCTCCATTGTAAGCTAAACGCATAGTTGACGTTTTCTTGGAACGTGCTTAAGTCATCCACAAACGAATGCCCACTAAAAGGGATTAAATTTCTTTGGGATGCGGTAAGTGAGTCAGTACCTTACATACCTATAAGTTTCTACGACTGGCCTGCAGAGGGTGCAAATGAACCACCACTGAAATTCCTGTCTTATCTTACTTAATCACTACCCTTCTTAACATAATTTTGCGGTCTTATTCAGTTTCATCAATAAATTTATTTGTTATTTAAAATGTCATCTTTTTAGCGCATTTCCACAAAAATAAAAAAAATGCGCTATTGTGGCCACTTTGTCCGTCCGTCCGTCCGTCCGCTCGTTTTGCGACGCTACTAGTTCTTTATCTTAAGAGCTATTGTTCTACTTTTTTCGTTATTTGGTTCGTTATGGTGTCGAGTCTTGTACCAAGGAAGGAATTTTTTCTGTACCGCTTACAAAAAAGTTATTGTAAAAAAAACAAAAAACCGTTTTTTACATGTTCCATAATTTTACACTTTTGCCGTTTATTTACGATCCTAGAGATCGTTTATAATTTTGCATAGATATCTGTCGCCTGCCGGTTGGTCTCTCCGTCTGTTCCTTTGTCTGTCTGTCCATCTATCTGTCCGTGTGAACGATAACTTTGTTTAGAAATGTTCGATCGCTTTTACATTTCCGTTAGTTATGAACTGAATTGCATGAAATTCAATATGGGCATAGATTTAGCCATATAATACGCAATGCCAAAAGTTGAATCGAATCGATTCAAAATTCACAGTGCCTTTTTCGCATCTCGACCATTTATAAACCGAATTGCAAACTTTTTTACTTATAAAAGTATTTGAATGAAATTTGATACATAGGCACTTGGAATAAAGGAAAATTAAACGCCAATTTCAAAATTTGGTTTTGCGCATGCGCAGTGCCAACTTTTTTATTTATGGAAGAATTTAAACGAAATTTGATACATAGGCACATGAGATAAAGGAAAATCAAACGCCAGTTTCAAAATTTGGTTTTGCGCATGCGCAGTCCAACTTTTTTATTTATGGAAGAATTTAAATGAAATGTGATACATAGGCACTTGGAATAAAGAATCATCGAGCGCCAGTCTCAAAATTTTCTTTTGCGCATGCGCAGTGCCAACTTTTTTTATCTATGGCACCATTTAACTGAAATTTGATACTTAGGCGCTTGGAACAAAGGAAAATCTAACATTAGTTTTAAAATTTAGGTTTGCGCATGCGCAGTTCCAACTTTATTATTTAGAAAAGCATTGAAATGAAATTCTTCTCATAAACTGAAATTGAAGTAACACGTCAAAAATGGATTGCCCATGTGCAACGCTATTTTCATATTTGTGGCCGGATTTTTACGATTTTAACAGAAGTTGCATCTTATAAATGGGAAATGAATGCAAGTGGAAATGCGCTTTATGTAAATCGTTTACGATTACTTTTTAACTTGTTTTAAATTGTTATGTCATTTTTGCGAAATTTTTAAGTCACAATTGCATTTTTTATTTTGCATTTTCGCTGATTTTTAACGTCATTAAAATCCTAGCCCTATTTATAAGTATGTGCTGTATTTAGTTTCTTGCACTATTAATAAATTATTAACACGTTTGTCTTATCAGCTGCAATTAAAAAAAACTATATTCTAATTGATTTTCAAGAAAGGAATACTTTAAAATGAAGCAAAAAAATTGGCCCATGACCTATGCAATTCCACCTGGCCCGTAAGTACCCAGTTCGCCCCTGAAATCAACTATATCTCTGGAATTATATTGATCCAATTTCATTATTATTGTTTTGTAATGAAAGCTCTTTATATGTGCTATAAATATTGTTATAAGTAGTTTTTCGATAAAATCAACTGTTAATAAGCGATTAAAAAATGCATACCTTAAAGGTCGCTCAGTAGACACAGCTTTTGTAATTTTTACTGACACCGTTTTGAGAGCTTTAGATGAAGGTCGGCTGGCAGCCGGGCTCTTCGTTGATCTTAGTAAAGCCTTTAATAACGTAAATCACGACTTGCTGCTGTCGAAACTTTATAATTATGGTATACGAGGTGTATCTATAAACTGGTATGCTTCGTATTTGTCATGTAGGTCTCAAAAGGTTGTGCATACCAAAGAATGTGTGCAAATATATTCAGATGAATCTCCTATCAACAGTGGGGTACCACAAGGTTCTATACTTGGTCCCACCTTGTTTTTAATTTTCATAAATGACCTTCATAATTATGTTCAAAAGGTTGATAACAACACCACCATTGTATCTTATGCTGACGACTCTAACTTCCTAGTTACAGGTACTACTATAGAACATATTAGACATAAACTATGTGCATTATACAAAACAATTTTAGACTGGGCAGAATTAAACGGACTTACGGTCAATAAAGAGAAAACAGCTTTTATACTGTTTCGATCTCTACGTTCTAAAATCGGTTCCATAGAGGCACTACCGCTTAACGAGTTACTTGTCAACGCAACTGATAATTGCAAATTATTAGGTTTGTATTTTGATCAATTGTTAAATTGGTCTACACAGATCGACTTCCTTTGTTCTAAGTTATCTAAACTATGTTATGCACTCAAAGTAGCTTCATCGCATTGTAGCACAGACATACTAAAAAATATGTACTATGGATATTTTTATTCCACTCTTAAATACGGAATTATGTTCTGGGGAGGTAGTGGAATCAATCGGTTAGCCAGAATATTTTTATTACAAAAAAGAGCGATTAGAATTATATACAATGCAATGCAATGTACCGAGACAGTTGCAAACCAATTTTCAAAGAACAAGGTATGCTGACCTTGTATGGTATTTATGTGTATACAATCCTCTGCTTCGTATACTGTAATCGATGTTACTTTACAACCGACGTTGCAAATCACAAATACCCTTTACGAAACTGTTTACTTAAGGTTCAAAAACATAGTAGTGCCTTATATCAAATAGGTGTTCTGTATAAAGGTACTACTTTATTCAATGTTTTACCCTCTAACATCAAAACGATTACATCGTATCATTTATTTAAAAAAGCTGTGAGACGTTTGCTCATTGATTGTACCCCTTATTCACTAGAAGAATATGTTATTCATTGCAAGCTCTATGACTGACTTGATTAATTGGTGTGTCTCCTTTTAATCTAATATATTATTATTATTATTAAAAAAATGTTTTTTTTAACTTTTTTCCGAATTTTCTTTACTACCTGTATTAATAAACAATAAATGGTAAAATATACGCTCATATATGCAGAATATTAGTGAAAAATACGCAAACAGTTTTCATCCTGGTTTTGATGTATATGAACACATGCAAAATTATATATTATGTTGTATAATTTCTAATAAAAAAGCAATTACGATAAACACTAGCAATAAGATGTTTCTCTGCACGAAATGATTGCCTCCTGTCGCTAAGAATTAATTTATAAGCACTAAGCAGAGAAAGTGCTCTCTACATCAACCAAGGTGCATTAGAAAACGACAAACTATTGGGAGCAATTCCCAAACCTTCCACAATCTCACCCATCAACACCGTAGGGAAAGAGAAAGATAAAATAGTTTGGAAATGATGAAATTAAACATCAATTAAATCAAAAAATCTTCCTTCATTGCAGTATGTTTCATAATCGCGTCCGTTATAAAAATCCGCGTATTAAAAATTCAAATTAAAATCCAGGTTAAAATCGATTAAATTTAACAAAAATTTAAATACATCTTTAAATATGCAAAATATGCAACTCTATCATGTAAATGCAAAGAATATCAAAATATGCAACATACGCAAAAATAAATTCGGTTTAATCGCAAATGTTGCAAATCGAAAATACACAAAATCTCATACGAGTACACCAAAAATAAACGATATACATTTTGCATATAAGTATTCACAGCTTTAGCTGATCAAATTGAATTAAAATACAAATAAAATAGTGGTTCCAAACATCAAGAACATGGTGAAAATATGTAAAACTATATGTATCATATGTGGAGAGATTTCACCTTTTAGTGAATTGCACTCTCCAAAATACAGGTACACTGTGAAATAGGAGTAAGCAAGAATTTGCAGGCTTCTTCTCTATAGTGAAAGTCATAACAACCAATCCAAGAACGAAAATTATACCGAGACCCAAGTATCATCTCCATAGAGCGGAGACAATGCCCGAACGAAATTTCCAGTCGCATTTTTTAAGAAAAACGAACTTCCACGAAACCACACCCGCTAACTATCCAGTCCTTCCAATCAGAGGCAGGAAAATCGGGAATTCAAGTCGGTGTACTTTTTTGCTAATGTGATTTTCCTTTGGTTCGGTCACATGTCTTACGGGGAAAGCAAAGACAATCGCGTTTGTAACCCATGAACATTATGATAAAACGCTCTCTGCTCGAAATAATAGCCATTTACAATTTTTTTTTTGAGAACCTGACGTGCTACATTCATCCAATTTATTTTAATTATTCTTATATCATTCTGGAGACCAGTAGCTTCGTATTAATCAATTTACATAGACCTGCGGGCGATATTTATGCAAATATTTCACGTCCGCTAGTTATTAAATATTGAATATTCATAATTCTTAAGACCACCACTTTAACGTAAGCTGCAAGCTGCACTTTACTGTATACGAAATTGAATTTCTGCGCTCAAATTGAATTTGGTATGGAAATTGTTTTTGCAAGAAATTATTTTCAGTTCGTTTCGAGTTTAAAGTGCAAATGACGGGAAAGCCAGTGGGTGATAGATATACCCGCATTTGGTTCAATTTTGCAATTGATAAAGGTTTTATACCCTTAAAAGCACGGTCATTTGAAATTCACACAACAGGACGAGCACATACAACAATAAAATTTGTTACTATTGCCATAGTGTACTTTACACTAAGCTATTACTTCCAGTCGTATATATGGAGAAGCAATTTGGCGGATATAAACTACACTATAGAAATACAGTATGTGTACGGGTGTAAACAGGAGACTACACGTCAAATTTGTGGAATGAACACTATTAGTGACGATCACAGCAAGGGAATATTTTATTACTTCGTGCTTATCAATCACATAGTGCAGCAAGTAATCGTATAATCAACTATGATTACCATAATTAATTTAACAATAGGGCAAATATGAAGGCGGTGATGTATTTAATTCGCGTTTGTGTGTATTTAATAGAACTTAAGCTCCTCTGGGTATATTGAGGTAGTTGGCATTAAATGCAGTCTGTTCTACTAATAAAGTTTTATGTCTGCACGTAAAATGGTTAACAGAGTAAGTTTATCGGATTAAAATAATATTAGACACGTACGCTTCAGTTACGTGCATCTTAGCATTAAATTTGATAAGGCACCTGCCTACAAATTTTCATGCTTCTATTTTTAGTGGAAATGGTAATTTCATGTTCTACTGCACAATACGTCTCTGTCCGACAATAAACACAAACAAAACGAGTTCAAGTGATCACAAAATATAGTTCTCTTTAAAGCCATTTGAAGCCTTCCTTAGTGAAGTTCAAACCCAACCCTTGTCATGTAAACAAATATGTTATATGAACTGATTACTGAAATGATACGAGCGCCAGTTTGAAATGAAAGTAGACAGGAATAAATTACCTATACACAATAATATTTTTTTAAATTTACTACGTAGAAATTCCATTTCGAATGTAATGAAATTCGATACGTTAAAAATTTGTTTTTTTCACTACTAGCGTCTGATGACATGATTATTAACCTTTTTTCCACTTGTAAAGTAGGCTTTCTCGGCATTTGTTCAAAGTGGTTAATAATTTTTTATTATTAACTAGTACTCAATAATGAGAACTGTCACGCTGTCACTTTTAGAAAACACAACCCGAAATTTCGCTCAATGAACGTTTAGACAAGTTCTCTAAAACGAATAATTGCCACCATTCGCAATTTCCAGAGAAATTACATACCTAAAATTATCACATTTTGAAAAATTCGAACGAAATTACTCTTTGAAAAATCTCAATGACAGAACAAAATACGGCCTGTTTGACTTGTGCTTCCACGTACTTGACTGACATGTTAAATTAAGAAACAAACAATTCTGTCCAACCGTTAACTCTCTTATCAATATAATATGTTAATTTAGAGGATTTCAAGTGTTAGTAGTGAAAAAAATAGTATATATACCACGGTAGAGAAGTCTCTTATTGCCTTCGCACCTTACACCCCTCGGCGCAAGCGCCTCGAGATGTAATCTTGGTGCTCAGGCAATAATACTATACTTCTCTACCTTGATATAATAATATACTATTTTCACTACTAGCGTCTGATGACATGATTATTAACCTTTTTCCCACTTGTAAAGTAGGCTTTCTCGGCATTTGTTCAAAGTGGTTAATAATGTGGACATTATTAACTAGTAGTCAATAATGAGAACTGTCACGCTGTCACTTTTAAAAAATACAACCCCAAATTTCGCTCAATAAACGTTTGGACAAGTTCTCTAAAATGAATTGCCACCATCCGCCATTTCCAGAGAAATTACATACCTAAAATTATCACATTTTGAAAAAATTCGAACGAAATTACTCTTTGAAAATATCTCAATGACAGAACAAAATACGGCCTGTTTGACTTGTACTTCTACGTACTTGATTGACATGTTAAATTAAGAAACAAATAATTCTGTACAACCGTTCACTTTCTTATCAATATAATCTGTTAATTTAGAGGACTTCAAGTGCTAGTAGTGAAAAAAATAGTATATATACCACGGTAGAGAAGCCTATTATAGCCTTCGCACCTTACACCCCTCGGCGTAAGTGCCTCGCGATGTAATCTTGGTGCTTAGGCAATAATACTGTACTTCTCTACCTTGATATATAAAATTGGTACTTATTATTTATTCCGAATCAGTTTTTTTTGGCCACGGCCGTATTTCCAAGTGAGTCGTGGAGTGGTGCATTTTTATTTTTGTAATTGATTAATGTAGTTTCACAGGTGTTCGTTCTCAGGTTCATCAATTCTGCAAGCTATTGTGCATTCGGGAATGGAATAATTAGTAGTAAAGGGTGTAGTAAAAATGCACTTAACCGCTAAATCAATAACATTACAATTCATAATGTGCAGCAGATCTATCAGATAATCGCGCGCATGTATGTACTCGTAGTTATTACTTTAAAATTTTGATTCCGTACATTGCCCTTTTTACACACGTGTCCTCACGTGTAGTTAAAAATCTCCTATTTAATCGCATTTATGAACCAAGAGAAGGTGTTTCGTGTACTTTTTAATTAATTTCTGCTACGCCACCCTTTGTTTATCATTGAATCAGGAAATGAGCCCTACCCAGCGTCGGTCTTCACAATTTAATGTTCGCTTATTTAGTATTCAAGCTAGAAAAGCAACTAATGCGGTCCCCATAGGTACATTTTTTCGTAACAACTTTACATTTAAAAGCCGTGAGAAAATCAAGAGGTACTTGTAAATGAGTAGTTTTCCACTTGCCCAGAAATGGCAAAGTTTGAATCGTTTGAGGAAAGTAAATAAGTACAAATGTAGCTATAGCGCTAGGAACCTTCTTAGATATGGTGGATGTACTTCAGGGTAGCCTGTTACAGTGTGCTTGATGATACCGCAAATTTCTAGAAGTGCCATTCAGTCCAGCTGAGTGCGGGTGATAGCGGACCCAGTGCTGCCAGGACGAACGATTACTCGAAATTGATCTGGAATGCCATCCTTAACAGAGCTCCTTTGTCTACGGCTCAAATGCCAATTTGTGTTGTTCGACGGAGGTTGGTAGAATACTCCCTCTGGTCGTGGTCGGTGATTGACGTGGTCGAGATTTGGCGGCAACATATGTGGGAGAGGTGAGAAATTCGGAATCAGCGGAGTCGTCCGCCTGTAACAGGTGGTCACTTTAGGCTTGAAAGAATTTCTGTTGAATTTACAAATTTGCAAGTACAGCAAATTTTATACCTGTACCGCTTCATGGAAAGAGAACTAATATTCGGGATAAAGAAATGAGTATTCAAACAGATAAATGTCGAAACGCTAACAGTGTTGCCGGTTCTAAAAACCGTCGTGACGGAGAATAGGAGACATGTATAAAAAACCAAGTGAACGCTTGGGTTTCGTTGGGGTTGTTTCGTATTTGAGATTCGGCGAATTCGTAAGTAAAAATCGGGTGGGAGAAAGACACTGTTAGTACAACTTTCCAATAGGTCGCGATCGCGTATTGAATTCTTAGTGGGATCTTCGAGGCAAACCTACGTAACGTAAGGGCGGAAAATTATAGATCGCGTAAAACGAAATACTTCGCCACTTCATTGTTAATTAAACCGAAAGCCGTATAACTACAGTATATAAAAGTATCGTAGCCGCGCAACCGAAGATTATGCCACCATTTTCGACGAATTTATGGTCGTGTGTACTTTATACATTCAGTGGGAGCAGCTCTTTCGAACAAA
This sequence comes from Photinus pyralis, assembly GCF_008802855.1. Classification (NCBI taxonomy): domain Eukaryota; kingdom Metazoa; phylum Arthropoda; class Insecta; order Coleoptera; family Lampyridae; genus Photinus; species Photinus pyralis. Next base: position 18,360,617 of record NW_022170878.1, read on the forward strand.
ATCAACACTAAGAGGAAACAAGAGAACTTTGTAGTGTACTGAAAACGAATGGACGGCGGATTTACATTAAACTACAACCGGTAAAAAGGTTAAAGACAATTAATTCTTGATTTTGTTGGCTGTCAAAACCCTTCGTTATAAAGGTGATTTTGTTCGTTTCCATACTGCGGAATGTTGGTAACTATTCCAGTGAATAAATCAAATCTCAACTAATAAACTGCGTAAAACCTGAAGCATGGTTTGTTCTGGATTCAAATTCGTCATCCAAATTTCGAGAATTCAACGTAACCAAATTTTTACCCGGCGACACCAAAGATCAGATTGTATTGTACCAGGCGTTCCACCATCCAATTTTCCAAATTGTTGCTACCAGGAAGATCAACTATCGACTGGAGAAAATATTGACTCATCTATTAATAAATGTAGGTTATTATGAATTTGTTTGCATTGTGCAAACCACGAGAATTTATCCCGTGAACAAATTTGTCATTTTTGTGAATGATAAGTGAGCTCAAATCAAAGATAAATTTTTCTGATTAATTTAGAAGTTAAATTTTAAGTTCAGTAACACCATTCTTTTGGGTGGGTTAAATTTTATTTAGTATCCAGAGGCGTGTAAATTTTAATTTATTTTCGTTGAATGAAGTACATCAATATTTTACAACACAACACAAAAAGTGTAAAGAAAACTAGTGTTGAAACGAGATTATTTTCAGCAATATAAGCACACAAGTCACAAGTCATATGAACATTTATTCGAGAGTGATCAAACTAAAGCATCAAGCATCATCAAATTATAAGTGGACATAAAGAACTAACCTTCCGCAAAGTAAGATCATTACTGAGCTAGCCGTGGTATTAATTATTTCATTACAAAAAATTAATTGTTACAGTAAAATTTTTACGAGTGCCGCAGAGAATTAAAATTTGACCCCCTGAAACGAAAGTTTTTTTGTTTGTGTCATTTTCTTAGCTAGGTAGATAATTTAAAAAAAGACGCAATCGTATTATTATAGGATAGCTGATCAACTAGAAATAAGAATTATATTTTACGCAAAATTAAAATTGTGTTAGGTTGGCATAGTTAATATTCATTTATTTAAAACCGCATTATGCATTCACTATACTTGTTTTAGTGCTTATTCTAGCAATCTGGAGCGAGACCTAGGCGCCCTCAGGTTGCCATCAAGTCGATAAAGGTCACCGGCGATGAGGAATGCAAGCGGATGTCACACATTCTTTCTGGGAGAAATATGATGTTTGCAACGTAAAATGTTCGTTGTTATTTGAGATTTAACACAATGTTAATCATATCATTCGAATTTGAAGCCAATGTGATTCTGTTTAAGAATTATTTAATGTTGTTAATTTTCTCTAAACAATTGCTTTTTAATTTGTTTATTCTATTCTCTCAGTCAGTTAAAGGGACGAATCAAACAATTGCAACATTTTATTATAATCTCCATTATAACTAGTAGTTATAGTAGGCTCTGGACAAATCTTGTAATGGAGGTTATAATAAAATGTTGCAAATGTTTGATCCCCCTTTTTAAATGTTGATTTTTTACAGAAATGTTTAGATTTTCGCCCAACAGGTGCCTACGACAAGCTCAAATGTATAGGAATACTTTGAGTTAATTACATTGGGAAAATTGATTTAATTCTCCCAAATCTGAGAATTCAAAATAGTCTCTTCTGCCTTCAACCACTTTATATTAGCTTCATTGACATTCTATACCAAAAATTGTATACTAGGATTTTATAAGTGGCCACTAATTTCATAACCCCCTAAATGGGTAATGAAAAAATACGGAATATCTGATTTTTAAAAACAAATCAAAACCCCAAAATTCATATATTTAACTCAGTTAGAAGACTCGTGGATATTGGTATTGAATTCTAATTTAAAAAAATGTCCCTTCTTGTTAATATTTTTTACGGTGGAAAATTCCTTAAAAAGTTAAAACTGGTTAAAAATAAATAAACCGAGTCTTTAAAGAATGCTTCTATTTACTGTTTATATACCAAAATTTCAACTCGTCTAAATCCTTATTAAAAGAAACGGCCTGTATTGATCGCAAATAGATTATTACACTTTACCTTAGTTATACAGCGACTAAAACTACCACTTGGGTCGTCCAACCTTGGAGTTCCACCTCCGATTGTCACGGTTGATGATGATGATGATAAAATGATACGTAATCCAAATGTAACCTGCGTACAAAGTTATCTATGGCAGATGATAAATGCTGACGTCACTTAAATGAACCGTCAAAAGCGAATCCCAAGCTAACTTCATTGACAAATTAATTGCCTAACCTCCAGTCAGTTTTTGTGATTTGCGACCACGAATTAAATATCAATAAAAGGATTGTAAGAACCATATTTTAGGGTAGTCCTTAATAACGAAAAAGTAAAATGTCAACGCAACCCCTATTTGATAAATGTGGCAAGCTGACTGGTCAAGTATGCGCGATTCTGCACATATGGGTGCAAGGGTCTTAAGGGATCGTGTTAACTGTTAAGGCAGTTAAGTTGCGTACGCGCTCTGGTCACGATCGTATAAGGGATGCTAGGTAGAGCATCGGACGTTAGTGAGTTTGGTGTAATAGCTCTTTATTGTGAGTGTCTCCCACGCGTAGGTGGTGAGTGTCTCCCACGTGTAGGTGGTGAGTGTCTCCCACGTGTAGGTGGTGAGTGTCTCCCACGTGTAGGTGGTGAGTGTATTGTGCAGGCCATCGTGCTGGTCGTGCATTGTTGTTGGGCTATGGTAAAACCCCTGGCAGATATCCGGATATATTCCTAGGCTTTTAGAGTGCATTATGTGCATGGGCCTATGACGCGGTCCCGCGGGTAGCTCCCGTTGATTATACCGCTGAGTGATCTACTCGCTCGAGTAGATCATGGTGTCGACCCAATACGAAACATAAAGGCCTCATTGTTAACACAAACAGTTCGGGGGTGAACTCGACCTGGATGTCGTTCCCAGGTAGGGCAATGAGTGACATAGATCGACGTTACTGATCTATTGGCCGAGGGTCCTAGTCAGAGGGCCAAGGCGGGATGTGTATCCTAAATAATACACGTGCGCGCGGCGTAACCCTTTCCCAAATAGGTATGAGCTCCATCTTATCCCTTCAGGAAGCCATCTCCAACGACGCATTCACCCCAATCGCCAACCGGAGTGTTCGGAAGTCCAGGAGAGCTTAGTGACAGTTCGGGGCTAACGCCCCCCGGTGAGTTACCTAATTGATTAGCGAGGATCGCGGTTAAGCAGTCGCGATGTTTGTTTACATGACCCTTGAGCGCGGAAGACGACCAGTCAGACTGAATGCTGCCATATACCAACCCCTTACGCGTAGATTACAGAGGGACGTTTCTAATGAAAGGTGAGTTTACAGTAGTTTTGTCGCATCTTAATGAGTTCTGACCAACAATTAGCTCCAATTTAATTAGTGACTTCCCTTGTTGTTATAGAAAAATACCCCCCCATTACAGGATGATAAATGAAAGCTAACAAAAATGGAAGAATTTATACACGTGTTGGTGGCTAACCCACGAATATCCAAATCCGCACATGTTTCGCTTAAGAATAAGTCTACCTACATTTCACCGAAATTGTTAACTTTTGGAATCCGTACTGGAATACGTTGACCTACGGACTTAATTATTTAAATAAGTAACCTAAAATTTAATCGGTGCCGTCGAAAAAAAAAGTTTTCTATCAATAATTAAGCCTTTAACCTTCGGCAATATACTTTTAGCGCCACTTATTCAGTGAAAGCCATCCAATAAATCACAACTTATTTGGTTATGCGTAATCGTCATTTATTGTAGTTTGTATTTGCCAAATGCAATAATTTCCATTTATTTTTAGCGCTGACCAGAACATTACCTACCGTTTACGTCGGTTCATTTATAAACCTGGGAGGGTAGTCTACACACATTTCACCATTGTGCAGTGTTTTAAACTGCTCCTAATCTGAGTGAAATATTCTCCACTTTCAAGAATTGAACTTTTAAAATAAGCAAGCCCTTCTCTCAAACCAAATTTTCGACTAATAATTATAATGGGCGTGATAAATCTGTGTCAAAGAAATGTTCTTTTCAGCGCGTACAGACAAAAGTGTCCCTTTTTACGGTTTTCCGCACATAAATTTTTGTAGACTTTTTTCTGAAACTGAAGGTCGTACGAACTTTAAAACAATAATTATTGTAATTCGGTTAAATTGTCTAAAAAAGAGCAATACTCAGGTTGCATTCAGGAGCATTCGTAATTATTACGCGACAGTGCAAGGCAATGGAAGCTTTATACCTAAGGGAGCCGATCCTGTCTGTCCGTCTGTGAACCAGATAACTGCCAAACGCTTGGGCCGAATCGGTTTCAACTTAGCACAGTTGACCTATATGCCACATGCGCCAAGCTTATAATTGAAAATGGGTCAAATCCAATGACCCCGTAGAGTGACACCGAGGTGCTTTACCTCTTTTTTAGATGCGCTTTAGGGGTTTATTTATATCATGTAACCAAATTTGGTAATGTAGGTAATTGTGCCTATGAATGCTTGAAGCAAACCTGTGGTATATCATCGTTATCCAAGTTGATCACCCAATGAATGTTCACAATAATTTTCACCTTTAGATTTAATCCGTTGAAATGCAAATTCTGACTAATATTTTATGCAATGCACATGCTTTCTTTTAAAGTTACATACTTCAATAGTGAATACTGAACACGCATTTCGTTCGATTTCACCAGTTAGCTGTTAATCTGGCTTTAATCTAATACAAAATTTTTTTTTTTTTTTTTTTTTTTTTTTTACAAGTTAAGCATTTTTATTAATAAATTTCATGAAAAGAATTACTAAAAAAAGGTAAAGTTCCTAAAACACATTCGGCGTTGCCTTTTTGAATTTCTATACCTATCCGTTGGTAAATAAACTGGGTTGAGCGGGACTCTCCTGTTTTTTGCCTGAGTCTTTTACCAATTGCCGCTGTCATCATTTTGGCTTCATTTCCCCACGGACCCATGGTTTCTACAGCGAATCCGTTAAAAATAAATGTAGGTTCTAAAGCAGCGTAAGTATTTTTCTTTCTGCGTTCAGCTAAAGCGGCTGCAGAACCTGCTTTCTTCACCGAGGAGAAGAGATATGAAGGACATAAGGTATCAACACAAGTAAAGTCCCATGCCAGACATCTTCCTTCCATCCAAGGTGTTAAAGTTCTCCCATCGGGTCGTTTTTTATCAATTCCAAAAAGATGAGGAGGTTCTAAGATGACTGAATAACCAGCCTCATGGAATGCTCTTTTCTGACATTCTAAGATGTTTCGATGGCGACTGTACTTTCCTGTGTTCTTCTGACAAGATAAACCATGATGCCCAAACTTATCCACATTGGCACCACATTTACAAATATGAGGAGTACAAACTGTAGCACCTAAGCGTAAAGCAACACTTATCTGCAAAACAGAATCTTCAAGATGTGTGGAGATTTGCCTTGCAGGAAGAGCTTGTAACCAAGCGCCTGACTCTTTTTCTTTCAGTGCTAACAGCCTTGCTTGGTGTACTGGATCATTGACGAATTTATTGAACAATTGATCGAATAACTTTTCAACCAAAGGAGTGTCCCAAAATTTTTGGATGTGACGAATTTCTTCAACAGGTTCTTGAGATTCAGCAAGTATCTTCCATTGGTTAATTGTATCAGAAATCCATTCTGCATCATTGAAATCAATAATCTGAGAAACGACAGGAAGCACGTAAAAGATCGAAGCCAAATAGGCTGGAAGAGCTAATCTTTCCGTACTTCTGACTCCCAAACCACTATTATTAACAGGCAGACTGGACTGTAACGATACTGTATCAGTCATTTCAATATTACAAACAGATCCAATAGCTTTTATAAATTCATTATCAAGAGCAGCTAGGCAGTCAGTAACAAGGAATGCAGGAGATGTACGTAAAACGTACAACAGCTTTGGTACAGCTAGACAATTCTTGAGTAAAAATAGTCCATGATGAGCTGATATTAATTTTAAACGAGTCGACAAAATTTTGAAATTTTCTAATTTGGCCATAAGACAAGTCTTTATAGAGGATGTATTCAGAGGAGATCCCAATAACATAAAGGATTTCAGATCTGGAAACTGAATACCTGGAGCTGCACGAAGGATACGAGAAAAAACCTCCTGTTTCTGTTCTTCGGATCCGCCTGTACAAAAAGCTTCACATTTTGCTACATTTAGATGCAGTCCTAATTCAATAGTTGAATTTTTGATGGATTAGAGATCATCTAAAACTGTGTCAAATTCACCACCTAAAGTCCAATCGTCAAGGTAGCCAACTTTAAAAGGAGATTTCAGGTTTTCAGTTTATCCAAGCACATTAGACAAAATAACAAAGGTCCTAACGGGTCACCTTGTTGTACTCCACAAGCTGATAAAATGACATTCTTGCCGTATGATAACGAAGATGGAAATCCATAGGCTTGATGTATAAATTTGTAGTATGCTGGGAAAAGGTTCATCCAAGCAGAAAGAACTTTGTCACGACGAACCATATTAAAGGCATTAGTAAAATCCAATTTCAGTAAAACCTTGCAAGAGTCAGAATTAACTTCAATGAATCTTCTAGCACCATGAACAACTGCTTCTGCACCTCCCTTAGTTCCAAAACCCAATTGGTAAGGTCTACAAAACTCTCCAGCTCTCTGATGTACACGGGAACAGATGATTTTCGCAACTAAACGCCGTAGAGTCATTCCAACGGCAATAGGCCGTACTCCTCCATCCTTTTTATTCAGAGCTATCAGTGAAGCTCCAAAGAAAATATGACGGAAGAATTCAGGTATTTCCCCTCGTACTATCAAATTCACAAGTCGTGTTAGTGATAATCCAAGCTGATATGACGGATGTTGAAGATCCAATGACTTTCCAAGCAAATCTTTAAAATGTTGTGGTCGAAAACCATCAATACTTCCAGCGGAATCGTGAGGAAAACTTGCTACAGCAGATAACAATTCTTTCAAAGTAATTTCCGGAAATGGTGGCAAATCATCTGGAATAGGCAAGAGATCAATATCAGGGGGAGACAGTGGATGTTTCATTTCCAGCATTCGAAGGGAATCCTCAGAGTAAGCAGCGATAGAGTCATCTGAACATAGAATACGTACAGCTCCGCTAATATTTCCAGCTTCAATTTTCGAAGTAACCCGACGACCTAAAAGATTATCGCCGTGTCCAAAAACTCTGTTTGCAGATTTACCCTCTCCAAAAAGATCTGATGTATCACTTAAATTAGAAAGATTCTTGAGGTTTCGTTTAATCACAGTAGTAAGAGAAGTTTTTCGGTCAGTTTTTTTTTATCCAGGTAATTTGAAAACCTTATATGCAAACAAAGACAGTTGCTTCCAACTTTCAAAAGAGTTTTTATCAATGCAATTATTGATAGTGTCGGACAAAGAATCAGCAATAAGTTCACAGAGAGACCGTGGAATCCTTTTTATCAGTGTAAATGAATGTTTTAGTGTCTGCAAAGTAGAAAGCAGATTATCGTGATTAATGACATCTGGAGTTGTCCTATCATTTTGAACCGTCTGATTTTTTTTTGTCAGAAGAAGCTTCTTACATTTAACTGAGTTAAAGTGTCTTTTCAAACCATGTTTCGTCATGCACAAATGATTGCATTGTGAGCAGCGAAATCCAACATCAGAGTCATAAATCTGATCTGATGTTTGTTGTAAATTGACGTCGGGATTTTCGTGTGGCTCTGAATTAATTTCTGGATGACTTTTTCCTAAATGAATATTGAATCCTCTTTGCGATTGAAAAATTCTGTCACATTCATTACATTTATAACTTTGACAAGCACTGGTGTCAAACAAAATATTGTCTTCTTTGTCCAAATAATTGTTTTTAGAAGGCCCAGCATCAAGCAAATCTTGTGAACAGATATTGAAGTTCTTAATTGAGGATGTAGTAGACGGATATGTATATTTTCTTGTATATTTACTTGTAAATCCAACTTTTTCTTCAGAAGAAAAAACACTGTCAGTATCTGACATTTTAAATTTTTTTGATATACTCAAAAGTAGCCAGCTCAAGTAGATTTAAAAGCAACTCCACTTCTTTTTCATTTGCGAAAAATAAAATCCCGAAGTCTGTTATATAAAGTACATGAAATACTTTGTCAATTAGCGGGCCATTCTTCAGTCTAGTAAGTATCTGAAGGTCCTGGATATGGTAATCAAAAGCTTCGATTTCGATGGAGCCGTCGGTGGCCGCCGTTGACGGTCGCCAAGGAAACCAGAAATAGACTGAAGTTGTATTTCGAGATGAATGCTGCTAATTGATCAAGCCCCTGGGCGGTTTCTCCAATGAGTGCGTTCGATAGGACTAAATAAATTTATTTATATGGTATGGTTTACAATCGTAAGGAAAAACTTCCGTAATTTTTGGTAACGTGCAAACTGTCAAACAATTATAAGGAAGAACTGGTTTAGTGTTAAAAAAATCTTCTGCAATTTACTTGTGAACTCAAGTATAGAATTAATGATCTGGTACCTACATTTGAAATTAAAATACGAATACAAATAAGAGGTTAGTAGAAACATGCATTTACGTAAGTTAAGCCCATTACTTTCCTTGCTCCTTGCGATCTATTTTCTTTGCCAATCGAAGATAACGCGACCTCTGACATTCACACGAACACGTGTCGTGTAACAATGTTGTGTAACCTCTATTTCTGTCAATTTTATCACCCGATCTACCACGTTTGTTGGCGGAAGGTTTCTAAAAGATTAAGCGAGATACCTACCTTTTATACGATTTATTTTACTCGCTCATCTGGTTCCATTTGTCATGTCCGTTGTAAGTAACTTACCTACTATACTGTACCGATCCATTTCACAAAACTTCTGCAGTAGTCTCTTACTACAAACGTTGTTACACAAGAAGTAATTATTACTACACGAGGCGAAGCCGAGTGGAGCAATAATCAAGAGGTTTGCGTATATCTTTTTTTTACAACTCCGACTAAAATGCCATTTTATAGTTATATTTATATTATATGGACTTGTACAGTAGTAAGAAGATTCCCTCAAGGTGGGGTGCTGTTAGCACTTCTGTAGAACATCCCATAGCCTGCCCTGCCGTCTTAACGATAATGGTTACCATACGTTGGGGTATGCTACTAACCCGTAGGTGTGAGAAGACACTTCGCAATCTTATGCAAAGGTCCCTCTGCCAAGGTTTTTTTTACTACTGCGAGGTAATAGTAATTTTTAGAATATTCTGAAAAAAAGCAGTTTCCATCCATTTCAGATCTTGCGGATCTCCTCACCACCTACCGTATCAGTTGTGACATAAAAATTTCCGTACCATTCCGCCAAGACTACTGCACCGCCTGTCGACTACTGCAGTTGATTTGTAAAGTAAAATGTAATAAAATTGCTAATAATTTATGTGACTACCAAAGTTTTTTTGTTTTATTCCCTGAATCCTAAATAGACGGTGACCCAGTTTTCCAAAGTTGCACGACTCTATGGTAGTTTCAGACGCCGCATAAATAAGGTGAAGTGTATTTTTTATTTGTGAATTAAATGTTTATATTTGTATGTAAGAGAAGTAGATATTTAGTATTTTTCCACTGTTCATTCAAGGGGGTTGTTTAACATACTAAAATAGAAGGTAAAAGGTAGTAAAATCTTAGGTACTAGTACCAAGTATTGAAGGCCTGCAGAGGAAGGCCGGAATGGATCGATTTATCTCAATTTTATTATGCCAATATTTTTGATTTTGTGTATTCGAAGTCGGAAAAGATGATTTTTTAAATTTGCATATTTCAAAGTCGACTTTACTAAGGAAATTGTATCACGTGAATAATGGGGGACGTCCCCAAATTAGTAATTTCCATAAACGAAATGGGGGCAAGATGCCAGGTCACGTGCGGTAGCATTATCCAAATGACCAGTTCTCGAAATACCTTAGAGCTTAGACCATACAGTACATGGACTGCTATTAGCCCTATGCTTTCAATACGAGATTGGTGGTCACAGATAGGGGGTATGTGAATTTATTTCATGGCGTGGTGACACCTCGACGGTTAGGCAACACACCTTAGAGAATAGCACGATGGAAAAGTACTAAACGTTCTGTATATAGCAATTGTGATAAGTCTTCGTTCTGCTCAGACGGCAGAAACAGGGATCCTTTGGGTATGAAGCTTAGCAGAAACTGGGCGTGAGTTACTATTTTTCGATCCCTCGAAAACGTGTAAGCGAGTTGTGACAGGTTCCACCCTGTATTTTTCAGAGTTGGCAACCACACAATTTTTAGGAGGGGAAAAGCTACCTGCGCCATCTAGAAAGCGCGAACGTGGGTTACGTTTGGCATCTTGTCTTGAATGGCGGTCGTGAAGCGAGCGTCCTCCATCAATGTTTGTTGTTATTTTGTGTTATATAATGCAGGTAGTAATTTTTACATTTCTTTATATCGTATTTGTGTTTTGTATGCCGCATTTTATATTTTTTGTGTGGTTCAATCTTTGTTTTTGAAATTTACTTGGTTTAACCGCAATGCAAAATGACATGTTTAATACCGTTATCCTATTGTTTGCAATCGTTTACGTTTTTGGTGTAATGTTTGCTTAATTTATGTTTATGTGTTGATTACTTGGTCTTGTCCGAGAAGTAACATTCATATAAGTTTTGATCATTTTTTTTTGTGGAAATTACCGAGTTGTTTGATGTATGTACTGACTTGTTGTTTGTAACTAACATTTTCTCCGTGAATGAAGCAGTCACGGGGTTGGTAAAAACTGTAATCAAAATTGAGCTACGACACCTAATTCCGTGATTGTCTGCGACATTCAACTGTAGGATCGAAACCCCGAACGAGGGGCTAAGCTACCTATCTTGCGAGGGCGAGATACCTGGGGGTTAAGTACACTACAGTTGGTTTATCAATATTTAGATTTTTTTTGTTTTTGTTTTGTTTTGAAAAGTGCAATTGCAGGTGGTAATGATTTTATTCTCTCTCGAACTATCAAATTTTAAAATTTGTGTCACAATTTGCTATTATTTTCATCTTATCTTGCATTGGGTTCTCATATCTGTTTGTTAAAGCATGGCGTGCTCCCAGCCATTGTTTTAATCATGTTTTGTTTGTTATGCTTTTATAATATTTTATTATGTATTTCTTTATGTTGTGACAAAGAACCCGTTTTCCGCCGAGAAATTATACCAGTTGTAGCCCTCACTCCGTAGATAAGCACCCAGTATAGGCAGAGGCGATCTAAATTTGAAGCGCTTTGTTACGAAGGTTGTGGCTGCGAAAATTTCTGTTTTAGGAATTGGAAATATAAGGTATAAATTAGTAGGTTAACTTGTAGAGCCGCCGATTAAAGAAAACAAGAGACCACAATTCATCGGGCCGTTTGAAACCGTTCCCATAGCAATAATTAAATTATTTGTACAGCCACCGAAAGCTCTCTTGGCAAGGAGGAAGGGAGAAAAAGCTAAAACCTGCAAGGTCGTGCAGTTTAACGAAGATATCAATGTGATAAAAAATTACGACCTCACATTCCAAGGAACAAAAGGGCATTACTTTACTACCGAATTTGGAGATTTCATTCCGACTATTTGGATAAGTATAATTAACCGTAATTGGTTGAATGGGTTGCAGCCACCGCCTCCGACTAAGTTGAGAATACATCCGTTAGGTGCGCTCTTAAAACACTTAAATTTTGACACCGGTCCCGTATTTTTAAGACGCCTGGAAAACACGTAATTAATTAAAAACAGTTTCAATTTGTTTGGATGTACCGAAGGTATAAGCGGACGGAGCGGGAATTCCAACTAGCCAAACTGTATGAAAGGTAAAGTCGTTTTTATCTTTTGCATTTTGTCAATTATATTTGTAAGTACCGTATTAATTTGATCATTTCCGTAAATTCATTTTTGCAATCGTACCGTATTTAGATCTTTTGCTTTTGCCGAAAATTCATGTTGCATTAGTACCGTTTTGTTTTGACGTTGAGCTTATCGCACCCTTTTTACCGCACCGTCTTTACAGCTTTTGTTTCTTCAATTGCTGCCAGTTAAACTCAAAAACTCAACTGTTTTAATATGGTGGCGATATCCCTTTCCGATGCCGTATCCACTTGCGTAGTTCCTGTTTAACATACTACAGCTGCAGCAATATTGCGTCATTTCTTTTTTTAGGTATTCTTTTGCACATTTTCCACACAAAATCAAATACAGAATCTTTTTTGTTGTTGTTCTTGTACATATGTTTACCTATTTCTTTTAGCTAAATCGAGAGCTAAATACTCCCGGCAACGATGCGCATCGAGCTCCAGTAGTAAAACTTTTTTTTAAATTTTTTGTGGTAAAAAATGTACGTACCGTTTTGATTCGGAAAATTGCAATAAGTATTTTCTTTAAATTAGGGTATCTAGTCCATATTGCAATATCCGTAATTTTTCCTTAATTTCTTTTATGTTATTTAAATTTGAAGATGCGTTAATACCGATTTATGTTAACTGCCACGGATTTGTTTAAATAATGGTTTGTTTTGAAATGAAAACATTGTTTATAAACAATCGTACAAAATAATTACTAATTTGCATTAGAAAGTAACTTCATATCCTCAAAGAACCGGTTTCATTTGTTTCTATCCTAAAATTGTTGCTATTCAGTACGAATTTCAATGAAACCTTTGATCAACTGTTTGGTATGTTGCCACCTTTAAACATTGAAAAAAGCGGGAAATATTAATCAAAGTCTATTAATGTTACAGCGTGTGCCCTGTCTCAACCTAGACTACTCTAGTACTCTCATTTATACTACGGTTGACACTAAAACTGATTTTTTGAGGAGTATCTTATCTTAGTAATAGCAGTGTGTAGGGAGCCGTGGAGTTAATTCGGACAAAAATGTTCTGACAGAACCTCGATTGAGCCGTAATTCGGATTTGTGGACCACTAATAAAGTACAAGCAGTTTGCAGAGAATTTTTGGGCGATCTAGATCATTGTTCAGAAAAATTGCTTAGGCAGGCACTAACGGGAGTAAATTTGAGGTTGGTTCGGGAAATTCTTCGCTTTGCCGTTACGCATAATGTTAAATGAGAAACCGTTCTTTTAGCATGCGGAAATTTTAGTGAATTAAATACTTTAAAAATTACTTTCTAAATTCTACACAAATTCCATTTTTTACACCTGCATGATTAATTAGGCTTAATAATTGGTCATCAATAGTTTTTCACAAAGGACGATTATCATAAAACACAAACTTTATTACCCCATAGAGATCTTATATTTGGAACGTTATTATTGTAGTTATCGTGCGTGTGGTCACTTAAAACTGTACTCGTTTTTGATGGGCAGAACACCATAAAATAAACATTCATGTCCTTTTTTCTCTTTACGGCATACGTTCAAAAGTAAAGGTGTTTTTCCGTACCTAATCGCGTGCAGAAATGTTACATTTTTGCAGCACTCATTTACATAAATTATAAACGCATCCTACTTGTTTCGTATTATTTAATTAATAATTAAATTTAACGTTGTGTGGAATTATTAAGGTGTAAAGACGTTCACCAATTAAAAAAACTCGAAAGTTTCTGGTGCAGAAGATTCTTCCATTTCAATGTGAAATATAATAATAATAATAATAATCTTTATTGTTGTTAACACAAAAATTTTTTGTTTACAAACGTCAATTCTGAAAAGGATAAAAAACAAGGGACAAAAACATTTAATGACTAACTTACATTGAAATCGGATGAGGACCATTGGCAATTCAAGAATTCGTGAATGTCGTAAAAACTTTGTTTTTTTAAAAATGCCTTAATTTTAGTTTTGAAAGTTTTGGATGGTAGCCTTACTACGTTGCGAGGTAATTTGTTCAAAATACGAGGACTGTAATAATTGGCCCCATATCTACTACATTGCAATCTCATATATTGATGCCTCACCAGTTCACCACCCCTGGTACGGTAATTATGGATTTGATTTTGTAGAGTATAGCAATGTGATTGTTGCTTAGCATACAGTAGACACGCATATATATACAAACATGGTAACGTGAGTATATCCAAAGAGCTGAATTTACTCCTGATATCTGCTCTGTAAGGGGTTCCTGTAATAGCGCGGAGAGCCCGGCGTTGAAGGCCAAATAATCGCTTCGAATGATGATAGTGTCCCCAACAAAAAATTGCGTAGTTAATGTGAGAATGTATTAGACCATAGTAAGCTAAAACCAGAGTTTTCACGCTTACCTGTCCATATAGCCTCCGTATAACATATATGTTACGGCTAATCTTAGTGGAAACGTAGTCAGCGTGAGAGGACCAGTTTAGTTTGGGATCTAAATAAACACCCAGGAATTTCACCGATTCAACACTGTTTGCATTTTCTATTTTATGCGAAAAAATTAACGTTTGAGTTTTTTTCATATTCATATATAATTCGTTTGCATGGAACCAATCTGCAATTTTCCTAATCGATTGTTCTGCGACCGCGGATGCCTCCCCCACATCGTCACGCAGCTCTGAAACAGTAGTGTCATCGGCGAACAGTGTGAGATGAGCATCGGGTACGGCGTGATGTATATCATTAACAAAAATTAAGAATAATACCGGTCCCAAAATGGACCCTTGTGGTACCCCCCTATTTACACTTATAAAAGTAGATGTACATCCATGAACGTAAGTGCATTGCTTTCTGCCACATAAATATGAGCGAATAAGTTCTACACTAATAGCGTCCAATGCGTAGTGGTTTAGTTTATTGATCAGTATGTCATGTGCAACGCAATCGAATGCCTTTTGCAAGTCACAGAATATGGAGACTGTGCACAAACCAGCCTCAAAACCATCAACGATCATTCCTACTAAGTGGTTTATGGCCATAGTGGTGGACATTCCAGCTCGAAATCCAAATTGGTTAGTGTTAAACAAGTGGTTTGCTTCAAAATATTTGCAGATTTGATTTTTTAAGATTGATTCGACCACTTTTGATACAACAGGAAGGATCGAAATAGGTCGAAATTTTGAGGGGTCTGTAGCCTGTTCACATTTTGGGATCGGTATCACCTTAGCCAGTTTAAAAATGTCCGGGAAACGCCCAGTTCGTATGATTATATTTATTAATTTCGTTAGTGGCCCTACAATTATGTTTATTGTTGCTTTCAGCGCTGTTATTGTGATTCCAAAGATATCAGGAGTATGTTTGTTTTTTAAACTTCTAATAGCATCTCGTACTTCAATCTCACTAACCTGGTTAAAGGTGAAATTTTGATTACCAGAAGTAGAGGTAAGAAAATTTGTATACAAAAAACTGTTTTTGTTTACAGATTTATTTACAGTATCTTGAATAACATTAATGAAAAAATCGTTGAATTGTTCAGCCGTAGTGTTACAAATCTGGTCGGATTTGTAACGACCGCGGAAATTATTTCGAAAGCTATTAACAATATTCCAGCACGCTTTACTTTTATTTTCATTTTTATTAATATAATGGTTATAGTAAGCTTGCTTCGCACAAAGTATAGATTTTCTATATTTGTTTCTGTACACTGATACAGAATTAATGGTCACAAGGAAAGGGTATTTTTGATTCATGTCGCGTAGATGTTGTAACTTTTCACGCATTAGTTTTAGGTCCTTTGTAAACCAGTTTTGTAACTGCTTGCTTTGTTTCTTAATTTTGATTTTAATGGAAAAATTGTTGTGATGCCATTACTCATGATATCTATGAAAGTTCTAGCTTTATCGTCGATCGCCGATTTTCTACATGTTACAAAATTGAAGTCCGTATTTGCTATCATTTGATAAAAGAGATGCCACCCTGCACAAGAATACGTTCGGTGACCTTCATTGATCGCTGCCACTGGCTTATCGGTTGTTTGAAATTCATATATTACAGCCATATGATCTGATATACCAGAATCAACGACCTTTACGTTATCAAGTGTGCAAAAATTGATAAAAACGTTATCCAAACAGTGGTTGATTCTAGTATTTTCTTGAACTCTTATTTTATAATTGAAGGATGCCATTAGGTCAATCAGGCGCAGGGCTCTAGTATCATTAGTATGGAACCAAACGTTAAAATCCCCATTTATGATTACTTTCTTACCGATGTAAATATGATTAGAAGCGAATTTTTCTTGCTGATCGGAATTGTTTTTCGCGTGCAATTTAAATGCTAATCTTGCATTATAAAAGTTGGTGTGTTGTCAAATAATTGATTTGCAATAAAATTGTGTTGCAGAAGTTCGTAAGCATGAAACCTCGAATGGCACTGACCTGTTTTGGCACTCTTGAAAAAAAATCCTTTAATTCTGATCCAGTTAGATATGGGTGGGTTTGTATATGGTTTTGGATGAAGCTTATTTAATGTTTGCAAAGACTCCGTCGAAATTTACAGTTGTAATAAGGCAAAAATTAAAAATTCACCACTTGATCTCAGTGTCTCAGTATAGAATTTTGTTTTATTTGTCGAAAATTCGCGGTCTCCGAATAGTTCGGATTTTTTAGATTTTTTTTGTTCTTTGCAATTTTCGTTCCTCTTCAAATGCTTTCTGTTATTAGGGTTCTTAAAGTCTCTTGATTGTTCAGGTTCTTCTTTCTTTCTTTTCGGTTTCAGAACCTTCGCATTTTTCCTTCTTTTGTATTGCTTATAGTTATTCGAATTATCAGTTTTTCGACTATTTGGATCCACCGCATAAAGGTCTAGGTTACTCGGATTTTTCTAATGTTCCATTTCTTTATATAAGTACGTCGGGTTGTTTCAACTATCGGATTCTCCGGATTAATCAGACCTTTGATGCGATACTTAATTTCCACCCGATTTTTCATATTCCTCAAATGTTTTCAACGCCTTCATTTCTTCAGATTTTCCAGATTCTTTTGATGCTTCGAAAAGGGGTAGGATCGTTCATCACCATTTGAGTCGATTATTGAATTTAATTTTGAGTTGATAAGCGTAATGTTTATCTGTATGTCTATCCTGTCTGTCGGTATGTCTTTTTGTTAGTTCGGGACCGTTGCATAAACCAAATCTGAATCCACAATCCACGTCGCTTACAATTTTCTCTTTGTCTCTGTCTAGATTAATTTTTTACTCCTCATTTTTTGTCAAACTTTTTAGTTCGTAGTAAAAGCATACTCACATATGGAGCATAAACTTGGACGATATTAGACGCAGTATCAGAGAAATGATCGACCAAAAGTATACAGTCGACATGGACCAGACTCATAAAAGACAACTGATATGGTTTGGTCACGTGAAGGGCTGATATGGAATGGACACCAGGGGGAGAAGGAATAAAGGACGGCTCAGGGTGTCATGAGCAAGAGCCATCAAGAAAAGCATGAGCGATAGAAACCTGTCGGGGGAGCAATAGAGGCGAATGTAGGGAATGGAAGAAAAATCTAGAAATCTGAGAGCGACCACAAACGCTATAAACCGAAAAAAATTATAATAATTAAACAAGAGCCAAGGCAATAAATGACCTCATGCTGCATTCGCAGTTGTAACCAAATAGCCCTAAGATAACTGAATATGATCCAAATCCACGACATCTCGTTGCCAGGCATCCGGAATCCATTCAGAAAACAATATTTTACAGAAATTAAAAGATGCAAACAGGACAATCTTTCATTCTACCAAATGCTTGCAGATTTGTTCTTACAATTCCACTAGCCAAATAATTTATTGCAAAATCGGCCCTCTAAATTTTGACACCCTGTAAGTTTTCTATGATTTGTAATGCCTAAACTGCCATAATCCTTAAGTTACGTATCTCCATAAAATTCGAAAAAATAAATCCAAATTTAGAGCTACCATTACACTGATAACACGGTGATTCGGGAGAGCAGTTTCTCCTTTTAGCAATCGATAGCTCGAGTCTGTTATTTAGAAAACGTCCATACATAATAATTGGGGGAGAAGGATTGAATTTCATGCATTTTCCAAAACCATGAGAAAATCTCATGTGATCACAAGTTTAATTGTGTAAAAGGTAGTTACAAAATTAGGACTGAAAAACCTCTCGTACTAAAATGTTGATGTTCCTTTCCGGTAAAAAAATTTATTGCCGTCGGCTAGCTCAATATAACGGAAATTTGGATTAAACATTTTCAAAGATAAAGGAGGAGACAATAGATACAAAATCCTGAGTCTCGTCAATGAATGACTTCTTTGATCTTGAACTTTCAACATTACGTAATTCGACGGTGTCATTAAAAAGTGTTACCTGCAGACGGGCAACCCATTTCGTCATGTAGTTTCATCCATTCATCTTTAGAATTAATTAGAAATTACTCTATTGTATATATTTATCGTAATAGTTTCCAATTTGCGCAAAATAACTTTATTTAAGGTCAAGTCGCTGTTATCTTTAAGTGATAAAATTGTACATATTGTTCGTGTTTACAGCAATGGTTTCTAAACCGTCACTAAAAAGTTAACTTTAATTCGTATTTGATTTAAATGTACTTTGCTACCGAAGGTGCACCTAACTTTGACACGAGGAATATCTAAAAACCAACCCTTCGGCAAATTCCCTGGCTGATTCATTCGCGGCTTCATCAGAGGTAACAGCAACCCATGTTTATCTACGGGTAACCAACTTAACTTCGCGCTCGTGGTCTCTGGCAGGTTCGAATTGCCTCGCGGCTTAATACTAAACTTAATATTAAAATCCTACCTGCGCTAACTTACAGGTGGTTAACTTATTTTTTTGCCGCTCGACGCGAGCGCTATCGTGGCTTAACGCGCATTACGCCACGGTTCCCTACCAACACCTTAATGACCATTATTGACCGTAGTCATCTTTTAAATAAAAAATATCAGTGCAAGCCCGCCATCTTGAATTTTATTAACCAGCACGACACCGCAGGCTTGCCTTGCTCGTCTTGGCCCATTCGGGTTTGTAGAAGATAGTGTCCCTGGAGGATTTTTTTTATATAACCTCTGCTCGTGTCAACTTATATCAGGTCCCAAATTTGGTGTGGATTGATACAAAAGGTGTACACGCCTATAATAGCTAACATAGGACTTCTAAATTCAATTTGGTCTCGATTGTGGCTTGAAACCTACCAGATTTCGGCTGCCAAACTACTTTCTTTCATTTTTCTTGACACATAAGATGGAGGTATACAACCCCATTATTCGGAAATTATACTCCGTTCACTGCGTGAAGGAACCTTCGTTTCGAATGCATGTTGTACGATGTATATCTTCCTAGTTATAATATGATTGCTCCTCGTATTTTCAGTAATAACTCTCTTTTTGACAAGATTGTTTTAGATAAAAAACGATGATTTAATTTTCTTATTACTAAAGCCTCAAATTCCAGCAATCCAGCATATAAGAAACGTTGAAATGCGTCACACGAGTACCCGCCCATAATTAAGTCATTAGAACGCAATTATTGCCTTTTCTCTAACGTTTCTCTTATTGCAGAAGTAATATGTCTTTATATAACTGTGAATTAAAATAAAACTAGTATCATTCTCTACAGATAGTGAAATGGAATTTCTTCCAATGAGTGGTTAGGCGACAATATGAAGCGAAATAGTATCGTGTATTTAAATTTCATTTTCTACTTTCTTCAACCACACGTTCATCAATACCGTTTGGGGTATAAATCATGCCTATACTATGTGGGGGTACCCATTCTAATGTAACATCGGTTATTCAATTACACCGAAGTACTTGCCATACTTTTTATTCCAGGGCTATTTGATGACATAACCATACACTGTGTCAGAGATCAGAAGGGCCACTATGAGCGTTATAGAAACGGTAAGAGATACAAATTTGGTTGAACACCCCAATATCGCCAAGAAAAAAGTATGCATTGGAAAACAGTAACGTTGGTTTTCCTACAGACTAGAAAAGTTTGACATGGTGGCATGTTTCATTTCAGCCACGAACTTATAAATTAAGATGGACTGCTGATCAAACAGTTACGAAATGGCTCTAGCATGGGCGCGGCCATGATGTGTACTTTTTAGTTATTTTCTAGCGGAATTTTCCTAGTGTTCAAATGTTGAGACTATTGCAAATTCACCCCTAGCAGGTGCTATAAACATGATTCTAAGATTTATAATAGTAAACCATGTGAAACTTTCAGCATTTATTTATTTGGACCTTCTGTCTGTTTACTCTTGAATGACGCTAATAGTGCACCGATATCGAATAGGGCATCGAAAGAATGCGTCTGGGGTTTTCCCAACAAGATCGCCGTATAAATAAAGATTGGGTTGCTAATTTATGAATTTCCTTTAAATGTGTCCTTTTATAAATCGATAGAAATCTCGTCAACGAAATACTGCAGTCTTGGGGGTTTCAGCATTAATAATAATAATTTTTATTTTTATTTTATTTATTTATTTATTTCATTTTTTTTAGGACCCTACATAACTTCACCAGACACAGACACAGACACTAATCGTTACTGGATTTTAATCCGTGCGATTAGGTAACCAGGCTAAACCTGAGTTCTCACAAGAAACACCGACCATAATAATAACGGATTTTATTGATATTTATTGACATTAGGTTCGTTTTATCAAGGTGTTCCGGCATTGATTACTGAAAAAGCTGAAAGGCATTGTTAAAGTCCGGTCGGTCGGGGAAAGGGATGTTTTTATAAGTCGATGACTATATCGGCAACGGATCATCGTGGTTTAGGTTAGTACTATCGAGTTATTCCTGCATCATTTTTTTGGTTACTGTTTATTTCTTGTTTTCCGGGATTACGGGAGCTTGTCGAAGGCAACTGCCTCATGAGTTCAGGTTATCAAAAGGAAAGTACTTAAACTAAAAACCGATAAATATAATTTTTATAGCCAAAAGCACATTTCCAATTATCCAATCGCTTCCAAAGTTCTTCTCAGCTTTCGGGACCATTAGAGAGAACGTTGATACAAAATTTCAGCCAAATAGGTCTGCTCCTTAGAAAGTTATACGTAATTCAATAAATATCGATTTTTATTACCAAAAAGGCATTTTCCATCTTCGGGTCGCTTCCAAAGTTCACACACTGCATTTCAGAACGTGTGATCGTAAATATTAAGTGTTAGACGAGTTCCAGCTAAGCTCACATATCTTATCATAGATTGGTGAGGTCGTTTAGCATTGCATAAGTGAATGGTACTTCATCGATAGGAGTGGTTAATGTACGTTACATGGAAAATACATCCAAGAACTACAATGCCAAAATCAGACCCAATTCCAATGAATTCAAACATATGTACTCCTTTAATAAATGGGTTTCGGAATACGATGTAGGTAAAACAAAGATGGAAATTAAATTAAAACATATGGAATAACCTAAAAAGAAACGTGTTGACAAAGAGGAAGTGTATGAAAGTACCTTTACCTCAAGAGGATAAAACCTCGCTCCATTCGTGTAAAGACGCTTAGATAAATAATTTAAATAATTTTAGCGTGACAGATATCACCCTGTTATGCGAAAGTCAACCAATGGTACATTCAACGACACAACGGCACGTTACAGTCACTAAAGCAAAATCGTAAAACTGCAAAAGAGTATACTGGAAAAAGCCTTAAAAGAACTTAAAGAAGGAGATTTGCAACTTGCTAGTAGGTGAAGAAAAGTAGAAAAACGTTCATATTGAAAAAAAAAGAAACTTAATGAAACTGTTACTGCTTCATCATCTTCGGGAGCTTCGAATGTTTACATATATGACCTAGTGCATGAGTGATGGTTCAGCTAATCTTCTTACAGAACAATTTGCAGCACAGTAAGGGGGCGTCGGGAGACCTGTTTAATAGGCCTTCAACGTGTGCCTCATACAAGAACCTGAGAGAACCAAGGAGCTGGTTGATTTGATAGAGTACTGTCGAGGTAGTGGGCTCCTTCTTGTTATTGGCTGTGATGCAAACGCACACCATGTTGCGTGGGTCAGCACGGACACGAACTCGAGGGGCTAGAGTACTTGCAAATAACTGATTTGAATGTCTCAGGGAGCAGCCCCTACCTTCGTCACAGCGGATAGGCAGGAGGTCATTGATTTGACGTTGGGCTCTTTTTCAATAGCTTACATGGTCACGAATCGGAATTCCCGATCCACTGACTGGCACTGCTATGTAGCGAAACTGTTATCAGAGTGGTTGGATGGACCACCTTTGCTTTGTTGGAAAGCAGAGCAGGTGAGTGACGCCATAACAGTGTCATATGAAGACGGCTGTAAACTGAGTACCCTTCGAGGAAAGAAGAGAACACCTTGGTGGAACTCAGACCTTGTAAATGTTGGTATGGAAGTGCGCAGGCTCTTTAATAGGGTCATGCGAATTAAACGGCCTGCGGACTGGGAAGATCTTAAGATCTCTCAGCGCAGGTATAAGGACTCTATTCGAAGGTTTAAACGAAGACCATGGAAGACTTTCTGTAGTAATATGGAGAGTCTTCCTGAAGTTCAAAAACTTCGTAAGACCCGGGGCAAAAAGTGGAGACACTGAGGCTTTCATGCGGCAGTTATACGTATACCGTGGGTGAGGCTCTCACATGCCTCCTGGAAACACACTTTCCTGGGTCAGGAGACTACGGAACTTCCGACCCTCCAACAGGAGCTACCCGGGTCGGTGTAAGGTTGATCTGATCGACTGGAAAGTAACTGCCCGGGGTGTTGTCTCTACTGCTTTAGTGCCTGGTACTAGACGGACTCCTCCCCACGAAGAGGGAGCTTATACACAAGGATACGCGGACGATCTTGCGCTCCTAATAACTGTAAGTTTCCCAATACCGTTAAAGAGCTCATGCAGGCGGCTCTTGGACAGGTGGCCGTGGTCTTTCCGTTAACCCGGAAAAAACCGAGGATGTTCCATTTACTAATAAAAGGAGCGCGGATCTTGGTGGGCTCACTCTTCGAGGACTTCAACTGGGTCCGACCAGGTCATTAAAATATTTGGGAGTCATCATAGACTCCCGCCTGACCTGGAAAGGGCACATTGAGTGAATAGGCAAAAAGGGCTTTTGGTTCTACATAGGGCTTGAACCTCGACTGATATATTGGCTTTACACTGTAGTGATAAGGTCAATAATACTGTACGGTGCACTTGCATTGTGGCCTGCCATACGCAGGGTATCCTACAGGAAGCAGCTAGAAAAAGTCCAGAGACTCACCTGTCAGGGAGTCCCTGGATCCCTGAAACCACGCCAACATTGGCCATGTAGGGACTTCTGATACTAGAACCTTTACAAAACTGCGCTGAACTGTTTTTAACTTGTTTTCCTACTTTTTGCTTTTTCAAAGGGCCCCTAGGCGTTCCCCGCGGTGCGCCACTGGTGAGGAACTAAAGATCATCTTAGCTAAAGAAACCATAAAGTTCTCTAAACATAAAATTACCCTTTCCAAAATAAAAGTAATCTGATTATTATCTTTACTCTTGCATAATTAAAAAGTTTTAGGTCCCTTAACCTATGTTCTTGAGTATATGGAAGGAGATGGTGAAAAGGGAATTTTTCATTTGAAAAAAAAAAGGTTGCTGAATAGGATTGGATATAACCCAATTGTCAGCGAGTCTGGTAGTATCCCAAATACAATGGCTTGGTTTGAGTTTGAGCTACCCTTAAAAACCACCAAATCGGTACACACTGGACATATTGCCAGGATTCTGGTGTATTTGCTAACCAAAATATAATAATAAGCTTGAATGGAACAACGCATTAACTTTAGTGAAAATTGAAGTAAACCGTGGGAGTTTGTAGATAGTAGTCTGAAGTGGCTACTTCACTTTCCTAAGAATGTTAAGTCTTTAAGTCGACATTAATTAATTACAAGGTAGGTGTTTCCGAGGACTTCGTCGCTATTGCTTCGCGAACAAAATCGATCGATCTAAATAAAATGTTAATAACGTAATAAACGCGAATTGTGTAATTGCACCGGTAGTCAAAACATAGTTTCGCGACTTCTTTTTTCCGTCTCTTTCCTGCGGGGAAGCTTCCGGTGAATTTACTTAGTTCTTGGTCGATTCACAATCGGCGACTGGCAGCTTGAAAGAACAACACACGTGTGGCCGCCAGTCGTTGTTTCCGCGTTCGAGTTAATAGATGCGAATTCACCTGTAGTGCATTACCGTAGCGTTCTTATTATTGCGGTTCGCTATTTACACAATGGAGCGGAACGTGCGGATTTAATTTCGATTATTATTCCAAATTTAAGTGTTGTTTTAGTTAAGTGTTTTTAAATGGTTTGTGTTTGTTTGTGACAAAATTGGATGCTCATTTCTTCCAACGCAAGGTAAATATTTCAACTTTATTTTTCGTTTTGTTAATTAAAAACCTCCCCCTATTTAACGAAATGCGAATTTAATTAACAGGCATTTTTCCACCGTGACATGCAAAGGGTTAAATAATAGCGTGATTCAACCACCAAAATCGTAAAAAATTTGTGAAACTGAATGAGCCGGATATTTATGTTTATAACTTTTCCTGTAACTTTTACATAAATTTTATGCACCTATAACCAAAGAAGTTACTTGCCATTCTAATTGGATTGAATCGAAACGCACTCAGACTGTTTTCTAAACATTTTCAGTAAACTGAGAAGTGGAAATAATGGCGTTTAGAAGTTTTTAATGGAATCTGTTTCGAAACTCGTTCCCTCGATATGAGCTGAAGGGTTGGAATTATTAGGCGGTTTATTATTCTTGTGCACTAGGTATCACCACAGATTAAAATAATACTTCTCTGTTAGTAGTATCAAATTATGGCATTTACCTACTCATTTCAATGTTCCACTTCCACAAGGCAGCAAAACTGAAAGGACCCAAAGATAATAGGGTTGAACAAGAATTCGCTATAATATTCTCTTCATTTCGCGCTCTTATGTTTTGTATTCAGCTCTCTTCCTCGTAAAGTTAACCACTCACCTTCAAAATAAATATTCACCGTTTAAATGGACATGGATGACCTACTTCACTATATCACTCAACATTGTATGAAATTCACTGGATGTGTGGACGTGTCATATTCCATAGATTCCGTTAATTCCTTGGTTTTGATTAACACTTTGCTCTACAGCTATGTCAATTTTTCTTTATACATATATTGCTATGTGAACCATCTGGTCTGCCAGATAGCACACACGAAAATACAAAATACTGAAATGTCCTCGGAAATTTCAATGTCTCTTTCACCTATAATGCTCCTGAGGACTTAACGTTTTCATGATAACGTATCACCGGTGGATCTAACTTACTTTCGTTCAAGTTTGCTATGAAGCGGTATATTTCCCTATATTTAACAAAATACAAAATCAATACCAAATTTTTAAAACGGCAAAAGCGACATCCTATTATACTATTCGTTACGCGTCACTCTTTTCGTCATGCTTGTTTCATACCCCCTTACTTCTTCTACACACTTTTTCATGTCTTTTTCGCGGTAATCGTTTGTCCACCAACTCACGTATGCCCCAAACCTCCCTCCTTATGTATCCTTCATTTTTCTTGTAAGCTGTTTGTAAGCCTTTCAACGCGTCTACACATTCCTTTTGTCACTTTTACGCTTCACTTGTACCTCTTTAAGCCACCCCTGCAGTGCCTGCCTTCCCCTTTATTCGTATTCTCTACGATCCTCTTCCGTCATTCCTACTTTAAACCATCCTCGCTCTCTCACATTTCTTCGCGTTTCCTTTGACGTGTTGTGTGAACCATCCGGTCTCCCAGATGGCACACAAAAATTCAAAATACTGAAATGTCAAACGTGCGAAGGCGTAGAAGGGCCAACAACAACTATTTCATAACTTTTAATCCACAATTTATTGTCGGCCCGATCGACAATTGTCGGGTCGATCGATAATTGTCGACCGTCTCTTTCACCTACTGCTCCTGAGGGCTAACCGTTTTCAATGATAACGTATCGTCGGTAGGTCTAGGGGGTATGTTATTCCCCCAGGAATAAAGGAATGATTCTCTGCTTTTTTCACCTACACCCGAGCCTACACCTTTCAAAATCTTCGGACGCTTCGCTAGAGAGTACCCCCACAGACTACCAGGTTTAACATTTTTCCTCACAACACACACGGCCCATAGCATAGCACACTGTAATTTTTGGAACCAACGTAACACCAGGAGTCTCTGTGGTATGGAATCTTCGTCAGGAAAGCAAGATTCAATGTCGTTTATCGAAAACTATTTCTAGAGTCCTGAGGGAATACCCCCAAAGAAAAAAAGAATGATTATTCAATGTCGCTTTATCGAAAACTATTTCTAGAGTCCTGAGGGAATACCCCCAAAGAAAAAAAGAATGATTATATGTTATTTTCCCTTTGCCCTTAGCACTTATGCTATACAGGAGTACGCGAGTCCTTAGGGCTGAATATTTTCAATGACAACATCACACCGGGAGGTTTGTGGGGTATGGGACATCCTCCAAGAAAAAAGGAATGATTCAATGTTCTTTTCTCTATACGTACAAAAATCTAATGTCCTTTATAGACTCGTTTATAGAATACTACTACGAGAGTCCTTAGGGCTGAACCTCGGGCTGAACGTTTTCAATGATAACGTAACACCGGGGGGGTACAGAAAAGGAGCAGTTCAAAGTCCTTTTTCCTGCACCTATCAAAATCCAAAATGCACCGACTAATAAACCTGATTTTAACCTGCCGTTACTTTTTTTGCGTTTTTTAGCCATCCGAAAAAAACTACTCTTCCCATTTTTTATTTGAAAAGCGGGTCTTCAACTCGAAAAAGTTTTTCTTCCTCGCGAGATTTAGGAGTGCTCGCTAATTAATATGTTTTACCCGAAGTTAAACTGCTAATTCTTTACTACTATCCGAATTGATTTCACTCACGTTCCGGTTCTCGAGTTACAACCGCAAATCTTCACACATACATGAAGATATTTCTCGCAACTCCGCTAAAAATGTCGTTCGCAAATCAATTTTTTTTCACACACCGGTATTTGTACGTGGCCACTCTTGAAATTAAACAAAAACCTTTCATTTTTACTTGAAATAAACCAAGAATAATAATAATTAGCGTACCCAAATTAGTACGAGCTTGGTCGCGAAAATCAGCTTAGAACGATCGCTTTTCTATTTCTCTCGCTATTCGAATCTCGCCCGTTAGAAATTCTGAAACGAGGCCCATTTTATGAACGCAACAACCTCGACTAGCGAATAGTAAACTTGCATTTTTGTCACGTGCTCGATTTTAAACACAACGGAATGAAACTCTTAGGTTGGAAGAGATTGTTGCAATGTTGCGCGGCGCTCCCCTTCCCCAATACGTTTTTTTGTTATCACTTATTATTAGGGAATGCAATCCCGCAGCGAAATCTGAATCCCGGTATTTGCGGGATTGTTAGATGTTATTGGCAAATAAGCAATTCTGTGCGGTTAACTTCTGTATTAAAATCAATAAATTATCCTATATTCAGCCTAACTTAGAATCTAAAAAAAACCTCACCTGTAAAGCACAAAAAGGTGAACTTCTAAAGTTTTTAACGAAAAAAGTTTAACAATTATTTAAAAAATAACTTCTCCGTTATGCGTTTCATTAAAATAGTTAACAGAGTCGTCCCCTTCGTCGACAAATTCCTCAGTCCCGCAAATCCCGCGGGATCCCGTTCCATTTATGTGCAGGATTAATCCCGCAAAAATGCTGCGGGATCCCGTGATCCCGGTATTGCATTCCCTACTTATTATCTATCGCCAGATATACTTGTTTCATGTTCGCTATGAAGAGGTATAAGCGTAAATTTTCGTATGTTTATCAAAATACACATTCAAAACCAAATGTAATAACCGGTTAAGCGACTAAGAAAAATAAAACATCTGAAAGGTTGGTATAGTCCTGAAGCCTTTTATGGACAAATACTTGGCACTGTGTAGGTCTTAAAAAGATTAAAAAACCTCATACGATTTTAAACATTTTTTAGCACCTACAAATATGAAATCTAATGACCTCGTTTGGCGTGACCTAACAACCAATAGAAAACCCGCATTTCGGCTTTTCCAGTAGGCGCAATTGGAAAGAACGCAACTTTTAAGTCCGAAGAGATCGTGGCAACCGCGCTCGCTTTCCCCAATACTTTTCTTATTATCGGCAGACTTACTTTCGTTCAAGTTTGCTACGAAGCGGTACATGTGGAAATTTCCCTATGTTTAACAAAATACAAAAACAATACCAAATTTTTAAATCGGCAAAGCGACCACTTATTCTTTACGATCGTCTTCCGTCATTCTTACTTTAAACCACCCTCGCTCTCTCACATTTGTTCGCGTTTACTTTGATATTTTCACGGATATTTCGTATTCTTCGTACCCCTAGCAGATCTCTTTGCATGTCAAGTTCACGCACTTTAACATCGCATAGTCGCCACCTCTCTGGTGCCTCTTTTACACCTTCCTTGCCATTTACTCATTCTTATTTTCTGTTTTTTTTTTCATATTTTCCTCTCATTCATTTTTAGTGCATTTTTTTTTAACTAAAAAAATGTACTATTGTTTGCGTTTGGGCCGTCCGTCTGTCCGGACCCACTTCGGCGGTTTTGAACTAATTGTTCTAGAGGACTGGAGTTTTTTGCAATACATTCTGCTTTTCATGGTAATGAACTTGTCGATCGGGACAACAATTGTTGATCGGGTTGACAATTGTCCATCGGACCGACGACAAAATTTTCCCTATTCCCCCCCCCCCACATTTTTACATATACAGGATGCTCTATTAAAAAAAATAGGTTAGGTCCGATATTTTTTTATGTTCAATTAGTTTTTATAAGTAGCACCTTCTGTAATTTTATAAAAGGAAATAAAATTAGATCTGGAAATGAGCAATCAGTTTTTGACATGGGCGTCCATTTTACATTTCTAAGAAGAACCTTCTGTTAAACTTTTGTAAAAATCCGGTAAATACGAAATTTAGAACTGCGCATGTGCAATCCATTTTTTCATTATTTCAATATTGTATTTTATAAAAAGCCTCTTACGTCGAAATTTTAGAAGAATTAGTTCACAAAATAATAAGAATTAATGTAGATGTGCCTACGCGCAATCATTCTTTCGCATGTTTTTAGTCTGCATAAGTATGCATAACCTGCACATAATAAATGTCCAAAGCTTTTTAGTAACTGAGACAGAAAAAACTCCTTCCTTGGCACAAGCTGCAACAACATAAAGATCCTAACAGCGAAAAAAGTAAAACAATAATAGTGACCCAGCCGTAGAGACTGACGGACGAACGGACAGTGGTCACGCATTTTTAGCGCATTTCCACAAAAATAAAAAAAAATGCGCTATTGTGGCCACTTTGTCCGTCCGTCCGTCCGTCCGCTACTTTTGCGACGCTACTAGTTCTTTATCTTAAGAGCTATTGTTCTACTTTTTTCGCTATTTGGTTCGTTATGGTGTCGAGTCTTGTACCAAGGAAGGAATTTTTTCTGTACCGTTTACAAAAAAAGTTATTGTAAAAAAAACAAAAAACCATTTTTTACATGTTCCATAATTTTACACTTTTGCCGTTTATTAACGATCCTAGAGATCGTTTATAATTTTGCATTGCTATCTGTCGCCTGCCGGTTGGTCTGTCCGTCTGTTTCTTTGTCTGTCTGTCCATCTATCTGTCCGTGTGAACGATAACTTTGTTTAGAAATGTTCGATCGCTTTTACATCTCCGTTAGTTATGAACTGAATTGCATGAAATTAATATGGGCATAGCTTTAGCCATATAATACGCAATGCCAAAAGTTGAATCGAATCGATTCAAAATTCACAGTGCCCTTTTCGCATCTCGACCATTTATAAACCGAATTGCAAACTTATTTACTTATAAAAGTATTTGAATGAAATTTGATACATAGGCACTTGTAATAAAGGAAAATCAAACGCCAATTTCAAAATTTAGTTTTGCGCATGCGCAGTGCCAACTTTTTTATTTATGGAAGAATTTAAACGAAATTTGATACATAGGCACTTGGGATAAAGGAAAATCGAACGCCAGTTTCAAAATTTGGTTTTGCGCATGCGCAGTGCCAACTTTTTTATTTGCGGAAGAATTTACACGAAATTTGATACATAGGCACTTGGGATAAAGGAAAATCAAACGCCAATTTCAAAATTTGGTTTTGCGCATACGCAGTGCCAACTTTTTTATTTATGGAAGAATTTAAATGAAATGTGATACATAGGCACTTGGAATAAAGAATCATCGAGCGCCAGTCTCAAAATTTTCTTTTGCGCATGCGCAGTGCCAACTTTTTTTATCTATGGCACCATTTAAGTGAAATTTGATACTTAGGCGCTTGGAACAAAGGAAAATCTAACATTAGTTTTAAAATTTAGGTTTGCGCATGCGCAGTTCCAACTTTCTTATTTAGAAAAGCATGGAAATGAAATTCTTCTCATAAACTGAAATTGAAGTAACACGTCAAAAATGGATTGCCCATGTGCAACGCTATTTTCATATTTGTGGCCGGATTTTTACGATTTTAACAGAAGTTGCATCTTATAAATGGGAAATGAATGCAAGTGGAAATGCGCTTTATGTAAATCGTTTACGATTACTTTTTAACTTGTTTACTTTTATGGAAATACGCAACGGGCACTTTTCAACCTCCGAATTTATTGGAAACGTTACATTTTTACATTGCTTAAATTACAGTTCATATTTTCGCTACACGTCTAAACAAACGATATTTTACCTACACGACTAAACATTAACTCAGGATTTGTATATTATTTCAAGCTTTTATTCTGCTTTAACGTCCCATACTCGCTCCAGTTTTGAACATAAGAAAACAAATCTGCGTATTAAACAATTTGTCAATTTAAAGTAATAACCACGAACATGTGAGTTATTTACATAAAAGTCCGGAAAATGACACATTACTGGCGAGGAAATATTGAAGTGCGAGGCCCCTTTGAGGCCGAGCTCGGGGCCGAGTACTTTAACTTCCGAGTCAAGTAAATGTCATTTTACTGACGAGTTTTGTATTAAATTTTACCAGATATCGTATTTTAATTTCAAATTTCAATTTTTATATAGAACTTTTGATTTATGTCAATCTGTCTGCTCTGCCTCTGTCATGAAAATTAAAATTTACTTACAGAAAGTAGGCACGAAGATGAAGGTTTCAGGACGATTTTGGCTAAAAATATATAACTACGATACGAGAGTATGCGAAATCTCAAAATAACGCGATTATTTACTTTACGAAAATCTTCCATTTCCTTACTTTTAAAATTGCGATTTTGTTTATACCAATAAAGCGTCGACTTCCATAAATAAACACTGTGGACTGTATTGAATTAGCAGGAAATATTTTATGAATGAGCAAAAATATATTGGCCGAATTCGTTGTCTCCTCCCTGATTGAAGCCTTAAAATTATGTGGCAATAATTTGACAATGTTCGGGAACCTATGCGTTAATTGGCGGTGTCACCTTTCGAAGATTAAATTAGTAACGCGGTAATTAGATGCACTGTTATACAATGTGTTTATGATCACGTCACGATGTTTTCAATGAGTGAACTGGGCATATAGGTTAATCCTATAATGACTTTTATAATATAATCTAAAGCTGTACCAATATTATGTTACCGTTAAATCCTAACAAAACTCGCGAACAACAGTCGGTTTATTTGATTTATCAATAAAATTGCCGATTGTATCGTTGTTGAATGTAACAAAATTGAAATTTATTGTGTTCAGTTATACTGATTGTACTGTACTTATATATGAGTGTGTGCCGTTGCTAATTTCGGCAATTACAATTTCGTGACTTACATAGTCCCGTATACATTTCGCGTTATAATTGTTATACTGCTCAGTAGGTTAAATTTCAGTAGGTATATGTTACGTGGAGGAGTGGAATTGTGATAATGATTTGTAGAATTTTTCACTTTAGTTGAGGTAAAATGGATCATTTTTTAAACATTTCCCAAGCGTACAGAAAATTTATGTAACCGTCCCCGTTAACATAATCTGCTTATGCAATAAAAAAACTAAAATCTTTTTTCTACAACTGTCAAAAAAACGTCATTTTCTACAACTGTCAAAAAAACCTGACCTGACGAATTTCGAAGCGCGAAGTACTAGATTTTTAAACGGTTAATTAATAAGTAAGGTTGCCCTTGACAACGTGCGCGAAATCGTCAACAGTGAAAAAAAGTATTTCGCGCACGTGACAAAGTTGAACTTAAACAGCAAATTTAATTAACAATCGGTTCAGTTGTAGAAAAAATATTGTATATAACGCTAGCGCGAAGTTATTTCGCGCATTTGACTGATATTTTAACTCGGCTTCGCCTCGTCAAAATACCTTCAGTCTCAATGCGCGAAATTGAACTTCGCGCTCTTGTTATATAAATAACTATTTTCTGACGGATTTCGAAACGCGAAATACTAGATTTTTAAACGGTTAATTAATAAGTAAGGTTTGTCTTGACAACGTGCGCGAAACCGTCAAGAATGAAAAAAAGTATTTCGCGCACATGACAAAGTTGAACTTAAACAGCAAATTTAATTAACAATCGGTTCAGTTGTAGAAAAAATATTGTACATAACGCTAGCGCGAAGTTATTTCGCGCATTTGACTGATATTTTGACTCGGCGCCGCCTCGTCAAAATACCTCGCAAAATACCTTCAGTCTCAGTGCGCGAAATCTTGTTATATAAATATTTGAATTTTAACGCTCATAGTTTCATTAAATAAGTTACAGTACAGCTGAGTCATATCCGGTAAAGCGACGCGGGCTTGGGAAAGAACTGTCAATTGCACGAAAGTGTAAGGGTGTACTCGCAGAAAAAGGAATTGATCTTAAGCCGTCGTAAAGATCACGTCACAATAACATTGATCTTTGGACTCCTGTTTGAGCTCTGTGGCCTTAAGTCAAAGACCCATAGCTAAAAATTAACGCCTTACTTTTGGTTAGACCAAATTGGGTTAGTGATAAATAATCGAATTCGTAAAATCAAAAGTAGCACGTAGGTACATTGTGCAAATACAGTGGAAAGAAACGTTTTAGGCCAACCGGCAGGCAGTGAGTTCGTATTTAGACATTCTGACGGAATTATAAAAGTACTAGGCCACTTTTCCCGCCCATAAATCAAGTTTAGCAAATACATGCATTTAACAAATAGTTCCACTTCAAAAGCGGAAGTTCTAGGAGATAAATTAAATCAATTTTGGGTTCGCTATTGATAGACGGTATTGTAGTAATGGTTAGTTCATGAGTGTGTAAAAAATGTTGCGCAATACGAACTAAAATAACCCATTTTTAACTTCTTAGTGAAAAAATTGTCTGCATGAATAAACAAAAGTTGCCAACAAGCAACGGGATTTTCTAAGGAATTGCAATCGCTACAAGCCAAGGTGTAACTTCACAAAACGATTTTCCAATTCTTAGAAACATAGTTAGAGGGGATCCAGTTTTTCCAAAGTTGGACAACTAAATGTAGATTCAATCGCCGTATTTTTAAGGTAAATTAATTGTATTGTTCACTATTTGTATGCAGTACGGACCGTTTTACTTTAAGGATTTTGTCCGTAGTGACTTAACATTTACGCATGAAGGCGGCTAAAAAAAAAGAAAGAAGAAGAAGAAAGTTTTCCATTTAAAATCAGTATTAAGCGCCGCAAATCCTCTAACTGAGTTATCTACAAAACATTTTCTATGGCGGTCAAAAACGGCGGCAAAATCAATTTTGTTTTTCAGGTAAAATGCCATTTTTACTAAAGACATTGGATCAAGATAATTGTAGTACCGTTGAAATAGCCGTGGATATATTTTGGGCCAAACATTTAACTTCGCCGTAAACAGCCAAAATTGGAATAACAGGAAAAACTGCGAACTCAATATATAGAAATGAACATATTTCATTCCCTAGGTCATGTATCGAGTTCGGATTTTCGCTAGATTATTCCCTATGACTCTTAGATGTGTAACAATTCAATATAACTCTTCTCTATGGTCCAGGTCAAAAGTTTTAGAGCAAAATGTTCCCAAAATTATTCTTTACCTGCACATAAATTTGGAGCTGTAAGAGCTTTCAAACGCATTATCTTGATGCTGAAAGAGTATATCACGTGCACATTTGATAACCGCATATGTGTGATTTAAAGATGTTAAATTATTTTTCTGAGGCCACATGGATTTTGATCGAAACATGTCAAAATCGTTATTTATGCACCAAGATCGTTTGGGAAAAAGACCAAGAGCATTATCCCAATGCCCAAGACATGAATTTGATGTATTTTTGTTAACTATAAAATGTATTTTGTAAGATTAAAATAAAGAGTCATTTAAAGTATGATTGTAATACTGAGGATCCTTCGATATTTCGTTGTACCGATTTATTGATATATCCAAGATGGCGTCGGGGACGGGCGCGCTTGTAAATGGTTCTACTAGTAAACCATGTCGTAAATGTAATACTTATCCGCAAAATGGTGTGAAATGTGTCAAGTGTGGTTCACTGTTTCACCCGGGGTGTATCAAATATATCAAAAATATCATAGTGATCAGTGACAGTCTAGTAAATTGCTGTGATAGCAGTAGTGGCACTGAGGACAAGTCATTGTGTCTAAAAAATGACAATCATTTAAACGGCGAGGAACGTAATTTGAACAATAGTGAAATTGAGTTCCTTAAAAATATAGTGCAACAAAAAGACCTAACGATTAAATATCTTGAGGAGGCCGTTAGTGCGCTAAAAGAACAAGTAAATTTATTAAAAATTACATCAAAGCTCATATGTCTAGTAAAATTCCAGAACCAACTACTGTGCAAGTAGATATGTCCGAAAACAAGCCATTAATAAAATCCAAAGGAAATTCCAAGGTAAATAAAACCGATATCAAATCATTTTCTAATGCAGTTAAACAGACACGTGTAGCTACACGTAACAAGGCCGATGATACAAAGGCGAATAGTTCATCACAATCGAATTCACCAAATGAGGAAGGCGTATCCCTAGAATCAGACAGCTCACCCATAGGTGAGGACAACCAAAAAACTACCAATAAATTGACTAGCCCCGAGTGGACCACCGTCTCGCATCATAAAACTAAAACACGTCCCAAGAGAGATATGATAACGGGTACCAAAAAACTTACTACCAACGATACACATCGCCTACAAGCCGCCCCCAAAGCTTCTTTTCTACACGTTTGCCGATTAGCACCCGATACAACGGAAGCTGAATTGACTAAATACTTATCATCTGTATGTGCGGTAATCTCGTGCGAAAAACTGAATTCAAAATTCCCCAATATATATTCATCGTTCAAGCTATGTGTTAGTGAGTTAAACGCTGATAAAGTCAAGGATCCCAGTGTGTGGCCCGAGGGAGTCAGGATAAGCCGTTTTTTTCAAAAACGTCTCCCAATGCAGTCCGTGGGGTAGTGGCGAACAAAGACTCTATGCAAAATTATTGTACTGAGTATTTTCATATCTACCACACTAACATACAATCCCTCACAAACAAGATCAATGAAATTAACCTATTTTTAGATAATGAGTCCTTTAATATAGTCTGTCTCACAGAACACTGGATGACCGAGGCCCAACTAAAAACTGTAAATTTGTACTCCTTTTGCTTAGGAAATTTCTTCACCAGGAAAACTCATGTGCATGGAGGGGTAAGCATATTTGTGAAAAATAACATTCAATTTAAATCTGTATGTCTGCTCAGTTATAGTGTTGAGATGCATGTAGAGTTTTGTGCAGTAGAGATTATATCGCAAAAGTTACTTTTAATATCCCTTTATAGACCTCCTTCAGGGTTACTAGATACATTTTTTGAGAATTTGGATAAGATGTTACTAGACGTTATCAATAAATATCAAAGCATCATAATAGTAGGAGATTTTAACTTAAACTTTATTCAAGTTGACGTAAACATCAAACGATTATTAAATTTGTTTGATACGTATGGCCTAAAAACATGTATTTCCCAACCGACGAGAATAACTAAGACGTCATCAACGTGCATTGACAACGTCATAACAAATATCGGTGACGACATGCTCGAGGCCGGTATCCTTGATTGCAACTTATCTGACCATTCAGGTCAGTATATATCTCTGCAAGTAAACAATATTCCTAAAAATATTATTTACAAAAGACTGGTACTCAAATCATCCATAAATGCATTTCGAGTATCCCTCTTAAAAATGGAGTGGAACAATTACGATGTCGGCAACGTAAATGACCGAGCAAATCTTCTTACAAATACATTTAGTAAACTTGTAAAGAAACATTTCCCTCTACGGCGCTTGACGGTCGAAAAAGCAAGAGGTATAAACTGGTTCACCAGTGAACTAAAGCTTATGCGATCGACGTTAGCTGCCCTTAAAATAAGAGCAAACGTCACTAGCAGCACTCTGAACGTACAGGCGTATAGATGCTACAGGAAAGAGTATCGGAAATGCATTATAGTTACAAAAAAAGAATCGTATAACCATTTTATTGCTACTTCAGGTAATAAAATTAGAGATGGATGGAAATTAGTAAACCGAGAATTAAATAAATCATTCAATACTGACATTTCATTGTCACACGATCTCCTAAATTCACAATTTGTCTCTATTGCAAAATGTATTGTGGACTCCCTTCCCCAAACAAATTGCAATGCATTATATTATTTGAAAAATATGCACTCTCCTGAAAATTCTCTTTATCTAGCACCTGTAACGGAAGAGGAATTGCGTGATACAATTAACAAAATGTCAAAATCAAACGCCTACGACATATATGGATTAAATAGCAACATTCTAAGAAACTGCATTGACATAATTGGTAAGTATCTTATCACATTAATAAATGATTGTTTTCTGACAGGTGAATTCCCCGCATGCTTTAAAATTAGCAAGGTAATCCCAATTTTTAAGAAGGGCAGTAAGGACCTGGTCAGCAACTACCGACCAATATCCATTGTTCCTATTTTTGGGAAGGTTATCGAAATTTTAATCAAAAATCGTTTAGTTACGTTCTTAAGTAAAAACCGTGTGCTGAATGAAACTCAGTTTGGCTTCAGGACAGGTTTATCAACCACACAAGCTGTGAGTAGTGTTGTTGATGGCGTAGTCGAGGCTTTTGAAAATCGTCATTATTCGTGTGCCCTCTTATATGACTTAACGAAAGCCTTCGACTGCGTTACACCCTCAATACTCCTAGAAAAACTGAATCATTATGGTATACGGGGAATACCATTGAAATTATTGGATTCGTACTTAAGAGGCCGTTCTCAATGTGTTAGCTTTAATAACAAATCTTCAAGTCTAAAGGAAATAACACTTGGCGTTCCGCAAGGATCGGTCTTGGGGCCCACCTTATTTTTGATATACGTGAATGATCTACCTAACGCAATCAGCATTGGTAAATGCATTCAATTCGCAGACGATACAACGATCTTGTGCAGTTCCCCTGTCATAAACACTCTAACCGATTGTATTGCCAACGTGAACACCCAACTACAGCAATGGTTGGAATGTAATAAACTTAAACATAATTCAGATAAAACCCTAAATATACATTTTACCACAACCAAGTCCATTGCTAGGAGAACGTCTGCAAAATTACTGGGAATAACACTTGATAATGAATTATCTTGGGAGGCCCATGTAGATCAACTCTGCACAGTTCTAGCATCGAATACGTATTTGCTAATTAGACTGAGACAATCCTTAAATCATGATGTCCTACGATCAAGCTACTTCGCGTTTGTACATTCTAGAATTAGCTATGGTATAACTATCTGGGGCAGATCCCCTCATTCCTTGCGCGTCTTCAGAATGCAAAAGAAAGCTATTAGGATCATCGCTTTCCGGGGTTTTAGGGATCCTTGCAGGGATATATTTAAAAAACTTAAAATTATGCCACTACCATGCATATATATTTACCAAACGTTAATCCATATTCATAAATTAGTAAATTCAAACAAGAATGTGTCAGACACGAGCAATCACGGTTATGCCACTCGTCACTGCAAGTTACTTTTACCCGTAAAACGTAGACTATGCGTATCAACAAAAAACTCATTGAATGTTGCACTTTACAACAAAGTCAATAACAAATTAAAATCTCTGCCACTAAATTTGTTTAAAATACAAATCAAAACATTTTTATTAAAGAACTGTTTTTACAGTATTGATGAGTACATGGCTGCCCCTACATGTACAGACACGATTTTTTTAATGTTAGTACCTTTGTGAATGTGACGTAACCAAACAATTTTTAAATTGAATGGGTTTAATAAAAGTTATTATTATTAGATATTAAAAATATATTATTGAGATTTCCCACAGCGAGTCTTCTTTTGCAACTTACCATACGGTTCAGTGTCCTCCATCTTCTACCTTAACTATTCCAGTATGACACTGAGAAGATAAGACGGAAGTAATAATAAAGTTGGCTAAGGAAATGTTGATTTAACTTTCCCTTAACAACCATCAAAACTTTGTTTAAATGAATTCAAATTAAATTTTCCCAAAATAATACAAAATATTCTCCTGTATGCATTTCCAAACGTTTACGTAAAACTTCAAATAAAACTCACAATTATTCCCCAAATGAATAAATCCCCTGATTCAATAATGGTCGATTATACTTAATCTAGCAACGGTTCTCCACAATCCTATTTCGGTTCCAATTCCAAGTAAAAATATAAGAACAACGCTTACCTTGAATAAAGCGAATGAGCTCAAATCTCGGATGCAGCTAGAACAACTGAAAAAAATCTCCCGTGCCCTATTTCTGATAAGGGTTTGGCAGAAAAATGTCCGCTCGCAGTCGGCAGATGTTGAAGTACCTAAGCCAAGAGCGTCGGTACTCGTAGGTAAAGGGTTCTGACGTGAAAACTGGGAATGGAGCAAATAAATCATTACACGAGCACGAGTAGCCTGGGTTCCTCTTTAGACTTTTTAAACTATTTCCTACCCACGTGTTCCTCACGAAATCGAGGCAATACCGAACGAATGCGATTGGTAATTTCTCCACTATGGTGGTGGTGGTTTAATAAGAATTTTGACAGGTCTTGGTTAAAGTGCATGTGGTCCTCAAAAATGCTTTTGGCCGTTTTCTCAACGAAGTGAGTGTATAAGAAAACATTTTAACACGTACAAGCAGCAAATAATAAAATTATGTATGATACCTTAAATTAGGTGCTACTGCTATACACTTCCGAATAAAAAAAATCCGAAGTCAATATCTGGGAAACTGCTGTAGTATTCAACTTTTAATCTCTACCCTTTTTAGCGCATTTCCACAAAAATAAAAAAAAAATGCGCTATTGTGGCCACTTTGTCCGTCCGTTCGTCCGTCCGTCCGTCCGTCCGCTAACTTTGCGACGCTACTAGTTTTTTATCTTAAGAGCTATTGTTCTACTTTTTCGCTATTTGGTTCGTTATGGTGTCGAGTCTTGTACCAAGGAAGGAATTTTTTCTGTACCGCTTACAAAAAAAGTTATTGTAAAAAAAACAAAAAACCGTTTTTTACATGTTCCATAATTTTACACTTTTGCCGTTTATTAACGATCCTAGAGATCGTTTATAATTTTGCATTGCTATCTGTCGCCTGCCGGTTGGTCTCTCCGTCTGTTTCTTTGTCTGTCTGTCCATCTATCTGTCCGTGTGAACGATAACTTTGTTTAGAAATGTTCGATCGCTTTTACATCTCCGTTAGTTATGAACTGAATTGCATAAAATTCAATATGGGCATAGATTTAGCCATATAATACGCAATGCCAAGAGTTGAATCGAATCGATTCAAAATTCACAGTGCCCTTTTCGCACCTCGACCATTTATAAGCCGAATTGCAAACTTTTTTACTTATAAAAGTATTTGAATGAAATTTGATACATAGGCACTTGGAATAAGGAAAATCAAACGCCAATTTCAAAATTTGGTTTTGCGCATGCGCAGTGCCAACTTTTTTATTTATGGAAGAATTTAAACGAAATTTGATACATAGGCACTTGAAATAAAGGAAAATCAAACGCCAATTTCAAAATTTGGTTTTGCGCATGCGCAGTGCCAACTTTTTTATTTATGGAAGAATTTAAACGAAATTTGATACATAAGCACTTCGAATAAAGGAAAATCAACGCCAATTTCAAAATTTGGTTTTGCGCATGCGCAGTGCCAACTTTTTTATTTATGGAAGAATTCAAACGAAATT
Organism: Photinus pyralis; assembly: GCF_008802855.1. Taxonomy (NCBI): domain Eukaryota; kingdom Metazoa; phylum Arthropoda; class Insecta; order Coleoptera; family Lampyridae; genus Photinus; species Photinus pyralis. Next base: position 18,400,785 of record NW_022170878.1, read on the forward strand.
TGATACATAGGCACTTGGGCTAAAGGAAAATCAAACGCCAATTTCAAAATTTAGTTTTGCGCATGCGCAGTGCCAACTTTTTTATTTATGGAAGAATTTAAACGAAATTTGATACATAGGCACTTCGAATAAAGGAAAATCAAACGCCAATTTCAAAATTTGGTTTTGCGCATGCGCAGTGCCAACTTTTTTATCTATGGAACTATTTCAGTGAAATTTGATACTTAGTGTTGAAGGTTTCACTTCTGACATTATCAGCGATATGACCTATGTAGTCGGTGAACAAGACTCCCTACGGTAAAGGCAGGCGAACAGAAGGACAAAATAGATGGATTTGAAGGAAGGATGCGTTAATTAGACGGAAATGTAGCTTCAGGGAAGAATGCGTGGTAGAAGTTTTAAGGAGCGACACGAAACTAGGAGGCTTGAACGACCCAGATGTGAATGAGTCATGGAGGAGGCGGGAACCGTACGTACAGGTGCCGCGAAAGAGATGCGAATCAAGAGTGAAGAAGGCGTAAACAAGGAGACAAGGAAGCGCAGCTAATACATGGAAGAGGCAGGAAGTAGGAGTCAAGGGAATATGACCAATTTCCTAAATATGTGCGTGTAAGAAATGAAGACAAACAAGGGCATGTAGAAGCAAGTGATAGGAGACGTGAAAAGACATGTATAGAAAGTGAGCCGAGAGCAAGGAAGTGCTAAGAACCCGGCCCGGGAAGGCGGTAAAGAAAATTTCGTTAAAGAAAGGTAAAAAAACTATCGTAAAGGACACACAAGGGATACGTGAAGCAATCATTAAGGAGGGGGCGGGCGCGGGTGTAATGTCAAATGTTCGCTGCAGGCGTTAAATAAGGAGGCGTAAGATCGATACGAATAACAAAGTTGTGCACTGTACAAGTTGCTGAAATATAGGCACCTTTGTTGGACCAAACGTCGCTAGATTGATTCTGTTTGTGGTATTAAAAGTTTCACAAAAAAGTAGCAAAGGATCGCAAAAACCGCTTAACAGATATACACCTGCAAAATTTCATCGTAATCGGTCCATCCGTTCTCTTTTAAATCGATGGACATGAAGCCATCGAGCGAGCGAGCTATCGTACGATTGAGAAAAAGCATAACCGTCTCCTTTAAAACGCTAAAATTACCGACATGGCCTGTCTTTTTTTAATTCTAAAAATCTGCACTCCCAAAACAGTTAGTAAATTGAATTATCTTACATGAACTCATCCATATTTAGAAAAAAGTACAGTTTCGACATGAAAATTTCAACGAAACATTATAAAGTATTTCTTCGGAAAGTTATTCACTTTTTATTTCATGGTAATTAGGCTTAAAACAAAGCTTAAACTTTCTACTTTTCAAATGGCAAGATGACCATGCAATCCCGTCCAGATTTTTTTCTGCGCACACAAAAAAAATTAGACTTTAGGCCAAAATCGTGTGGCAAAATCCGACGCAAAAACATAAACTGTTACCGCTTTAAACAAACAAAAGTTTCATTAAAATCGCCGACTATAAGGTTTAACCTCGGGTTTAAGTGCCAGAGCTGGCTTGAACTCCCCCATAAGTATCATGAATATGGAAAATCCTGGGTAGTCTTTGGGAATTTCCGGGAAATCTTTGGGAATTCCCAGGAATTCTTTGTAAATTTCCAGGAAGTCTCTAGGAACTCGCAGGAAGTCTCTGGGAATTCTCAAAAATTTCCAGGAAGTCTCTGGGAATTCCCGTTAAGTCTTTGGGAATTCCTGGGAAGTCTTTGGGAATTCCCGGGAAGTCTCTGGAAATTCCTGGGAAATCAGTTGTTTGGGAATTCTGGTGTATAAAATTTTTGAGGCAGATTAACCCCTCGGGAAATTCCTTAGATAAGTTTCGAGCATTCTGCCGGCTACTCCAAATCCTGATTTGTATCATGCTCTTATTACGTTTTCCTGCAGCTTTCCAAATTCTTAAGGTAAATACCGGAGCAGTCTACAACAACTTAAGATATGCTACAGGGGCACCTCTAAAAAACATGATACGGGTCACTCGTAATTGGACGCAAGCCTGTTGGATAAATAAATAAATAAAAATAAATAAATAAATAAATGCACGTAACACGTGCAGTCTTACAAAAAAATTCTGCGATTTGAATTCAAGTTATCTAAATGGAATTGTACCTGTCTCAACTTTAGCATGAGTCCTTTCTTCAATTGTTATGGGCTGAATATTGCAGTTCTTCTAAGAGATATTTATTTTATCGCCAATTTTGCTTAAATATAGTCGAATGTATCAATGCTCATTCGCATGGACTCAAAAAACCGATGATTATCTTTTTTAGATTATCAAAAAGGTGATGGAATTCACCAAACTGACTGCGTTTCTTATTCAAAGGATGTATTATTTTCTATCTTCTATTTTTAATAAAGTACCACCTTGAGAATGGCTGGGTTAAAGCAGTGGCGTATTAAGGGTCAACAACGCCCTAAGCCCTAACGGATTCTGCCCCCCATATGAGACAAGATTTTTTTAATAGATAATAATAAACTAACTTTTACGAAATTATCAAGACAAAATAATTGGAAAACAAAGCGTAGGTACTGTAACGTAAATTTAATTACGTAATTTATTTATTTACAATTAACTAAAAATAAATTTATGACATTCTTGAAATGAATTGAGTTATAACAGTTAAAATATTATTTATCACTTAAATATACATAATTTATAACAGCGCGAACTATTTACTACTTCGGCGTTAAAATTGAAACTGACTGAAACACAATTCGATTTGCTTATATAGCGCATACGCCCCTATTTTCGAACGCTTCCAAACGAGTATTCTAGAATATTCTCGAACAAAACACGCCATATTTCCCGGAAAGAATGCCTCACATCGTTACCACCATAAATACAAACGTTCACAGGCGCTTTCGTTTCTTATCGCCGATTACAAATATTTTATGGCGCCTCGGTGTCTATCTGTATTTCTCAAATATTCGCTACTTAAACGTTAAGCTATAAGTTTCAAACGAGTGAAGAAAAAATCTGAACATGTCGGGATTTCGAAATAACGGGTCATACAAATTGTGTTTTAGATGGTTTAGAACTTTCATACACCGGGGAGTTTTCGTTGGGGGGGTGATAACCCTAAAATTTTTTAATTCAGCCCTTGTCCAGTTTCACCAGAAACACATTCTCGATTTTAGACCACTAGATTTTTTCTTGTGGGGGTTTGCAAAAAGTCGAGTGTATGAAATAAATCTAGAAACAAATAAATGATTCGAAGAAACCACCAATATCACTAGGGATCTGCTTCAAAGGGTTAAAAATTCCAATTATGTTTTGTGAATGTGTTTTTTTTAATTGCCTTAAAAATAAGGTGAAACTCGACCCCCTACAAAAACTGTGATTATTTTATAATGTACACTGTGGTTCAGAGGTTTTTTTCGAAGTGGTACTGGTGAATAATCTGCTCGATTGGATGGGAGATGATGTCTCCATCTATGAGCGTGCTAAACTGCTGCGTATCTTGTCTCGTGCCCCTGCCTTGCGATACGTTGATCTTTTATGAACATTTTTGATTTTTCAGATAATGTGTTGTTCGCTCCCTTTTTGCGCCACTAAAATTCTAGCGCCCTAAGTCCGTGCTTTGTCGGCTTATATAGGTTAATACGCCACTGGGGTAAACCAATCTAAACCAAAATAAATAAAGAACAATGTAGGCTTTTTATTGGCTTACAGGGCACGATCGTCCAATTTCGACTTCTCGATCGCGCGGTTTTAAGAGAGATCGCCGCAAGCAACAAGTACTGGAGGGCATCATTGGTTGAGCTAATTTTTGTGAATCTCCGGAACAATTTTATTATAAGTAAAGCATCTGTGGGTCTGAATTGTAGTAGGGCCTAGTTAAACGCGTGTATAAAATTGTGGGAATATTCGTTGCAATTTTGTTATACTCGTATAAGTCAAAAGGAATTAGGTGGGCCTTATTACCTAGTAGTACAAATTTTCGTTGAGACACCTTGTATACTTTAATTCTTTATATGGAGTACTTATTAGAAATGGCTTTAGGAATCGTCAACGGAGTAGGCACTAACAATTGCCACGGTCATGGTGGTCTGTCAAAAAACGCGCACACTAGGGAGTACATCACAAGGAAACGGCTTTAAAGCAGTCAAAAGCACTATGTATGTGCTAACTATGGACACTGGTTGTCTGGTCTTTAGTGCTTTCAAAAAGTGTGGGTAGTGCATGAGAGGGTGTCTATATTTCGGAAACGTCTTTTACCGCTGATGAAAGGTATGAGGCACTAAAAGGCACTAATGAAGCACCGGTCCGGTTGTTAGTGCTTTCAATGGTAGCACTAACTTCCCATAAAGGACGGTCGTGCTAGTTGCTTTGGGGAAACTTCGCGGACTTCTGGCGATGTGCTAGCCAGTGAAGTAAATGGTACCTAGAACCACTATTTTATAATTGGGACGCTAACTTCAGAAATGTGAAATTGATCTCGAGTTATATTGTATTCTTAGCATTTATTTTGTTGAAAGTTTTATTAACTACAGAGCAAATTTACTTCGACATTTAAACAAGAAATTCGTAGGAGCACATTTACATTTCGCCCGATCATTTGTTAAATTATCTAACGTTAAGAGCATTCTATATCTGCGTAATCCTTTAATTATAGTTCGCTAAAATATTAAAGGTGACATCAATTCTATTTATATTATTGGATGACAAATAATAGTTTTCTTCGTTTCAGTCACACCTTCCGACCCATCGGGCTTTAAATGAAAAAGGATTACAATTATGGCCTATGTGATATGGAGAGTTGTCATGAAGAAATATTCGCGAGTGCGTCTGGGATTACATAAAGTACCGGGACTGCCAAACGTAAGTCATTCTTCGATTTATTGCGCAGGAAACGATCTTTGCACGAATTATTATTATTATGGCCCATGAGCATACAAAATGAGGGCCATTATTTATTAGCGGAATTCTAGATCAACGTAGGCGGCGTTTCGCTAAAAACCCTTGATCGTAATCCGCACTATTTTAGGACGATCCGATGAGGGAGTGAAAGGTCAAAAAACTGTTACCTTTATGTCAATTGCGAATTTTCTAGCATGACAACCTCTTATTTATCATCGCCGTTTTATTTCCTGCGTTTTCGTATCGTGCTGCCTTTACGTGATCATTAATTTTAATTTCCCCATTTTGAAAATGAGCGTGTCAGAATTTGTTTTTGTACTTTAAAAATGAATTATGTACATCTCGACTCTCTTCATTTTACAATTTTTCCACGTAGGTTTTTTTTAATTACACGGACGGATATTAGGAATTAGCACAATGCACTCCATACGCTAATTATAGCGGTTTTGCTTGAAATACGGACAATTGTGGATTGTGTCTCAGGAAATTCAAAGCAAGTATAACATAATAACTGCAATTGTCGATCCAAACTACAGCTCATTTGCATATCTACGTTACTGCAACTTCATCCCCATACGGATACGCTTGGAAGGAACACTGTTACATCAAAATTTGAGGAGTGGCTTAGGAGTTGGGGGTGTCAGACCCAACGCAAGCAACCATTTTTATTACTTCTTGGAGGCTGTCATGTTTATATTTTACTCCACGGAATCAAATATGTAAACCAAACCGTCAGACACGAAGTTAATTTTCCCACATTTTAGACTGGGGTTTTATTGCTTTTTAGAATATTGCATTGTACTAGGTCATACTCATACCTAATTGTATGCGTGTGCGAGTGCAGTAGGCTTATAATTTTGACTGATTATCGGGCAATTTTTGTTTGTTTCTCACTTTCACTGACGTTCATGTCGTAAGCCATGTGATTTTTTTTAAAGAAACAAGTCATTGTTTTATTTTGGGCTTTACTTGAATTTTTACACATTGTGCATCTGTCCGATATATGTTGGGAGACCATAGCGCAAATGAAATATTTATACGTTCTACGAGTGTGAATGATTTATGTCTATCTTCGACATTTGCCAATGTTTGTTTAATACTTAGCAGTGTTGTTGTTTTAGTGCCATTAATAACTATACGTCTCCGACATTGTTGATAAACTATCACCAACAGGTGGTATATAAATTACCATTATTAATCATCAATATCCGTCATTTTGTTGTTTTTATTTGGTTGAATTTACATTCGCCCCATCGGTAATAGAAGAGGGGTCCTCAGGAAGCAAAAATCCAAGCATTTTCCCGTCATCAGTTTTGATGATAAAAATTTTGTTAGGGAGACAGTTCGCGTTTTCCTCAATTTTTTTAAACCAAATTTCCCTCCAGTTTCCAATTTGAAGTTCACGTCAAGCTTCCTATAGTTTTTCTCACATTTCCCTTAAACTGTCTTCAAGTTCCTCTCAAACTGCTTCCCAGTTACTGTAAAATAATTAGTATCAGGTTCTAAATATTCCAGTATGAGTGACTGCATAATTAACCTATCATTACCAACAAAAATGCGTTACTAAGCATGGCGTGAGAACAGGTCATTTTCCCTACCATTTAAATTTTTTTAATGACCACTATACCTACCTATACTAAAAGATTCACAGATTTTGCAATCCAGGCAACTATCGGAGACAGTGGAGATGATAACCGTATAACTCCATCAACACAAATAACTCTTATTCACTTGGATCACTTGATGTCCATGAACCTAGCAGAACAAGGTCAGCAGAACACGATCAAACATATTGCATAATTAGGTGCTAATTAACTGCCCTATTCTCGAATTAAATGCTACTTTTTTTTTAATTATTACATGTTCTGTCAGGTGCATATAAACTCATCAGAGCACTACCTCAAAAAACCAAGAAAATAAAAAAGTGAACTAACTATAATATACTATAATATAAACTACTATAATTAGGTGCTAATTAAGTGCGCTATCACCGAATTAAATGCCCCTGCTTTTTAAAATTATTACATGTTCTTCCAGGTTCATAATTTAACAATAAGGAGCATTTAATTCGGGAATAGGACACTTAATTAGCACCTAATTACCACATAATTATAGTTAGTTCAGTTTTCATTTTCTTGGGTTTTTAAGGTATTGCTCTGCTGAGTTCATATGAACCTGGCAGAACATGTCATAATTTAACAAAAAAGGAGCATTTAATTCGGGGATAGGGCACTTAATTAGCAGCTAATTATAGTTAGTTCACTTTTCATTTTCCCGGTTTTTTAAGGTAGTGCTGTGCTGGGTTCACGTGAACCTAGCAGAACATGTAATAATTTAAAAAAAAAGGAGCATTTAATTCGGGAATTGGGCACTTAATTAGCACCTAATTATGCAATATGTTTGATTCTGTTCTGCTGACCTTGCTCTGCTAGGTTAATGGACATGGATCACTTGCTCCACTCGCTCGCAATCTCGCTCGTATCGCAAACGTCACCCTTTTGAATAATAAGCATCGTAAGCAAATCTGAGGGTCTGTCCCATTGACGCAATATGTATTAACTTATTACTGTATTCACCGCATTTAGCCCTAGGTGCAACTTTCAGACTACTTAACGCCTCAACCAGATTCAGGTTCAAAATAACGTGTTCGTTAAAATGAATTTTTTTACTGCGATTTCTTTGTACTCGTATAGTGTTACTGTCACAATCCTGTATGTAAAATATGATCGTGGGTTCTTATGCCTTATTGCCATTTAAGAACTGTGATGGTACTACGTACTAATTAAAATTAACTCTCTACTGAAATGATAATTTTCTCTGAAAAATACTATTTGACCGACCGAGGGCTAGCTCCAAAACCAAATTCTAATGCGTTTACCTTCCCTCCGATTAAATTTAATGCAGCTTCTTAAAGAGAACTGATAGTTATTTTAACACAAATCAAAAGGATTACGTTACCTTAATTATAGCGGTTTATGGAATGGAGTGGTTGCCCTATGGTAGAAACAATGCAATGCTTAAACCACTACGTAGTAAAACCTGGAAGTCGGAATCGCCAAGCTTTTTATCTACCGTTTACTAGAGTCAATGTACTTCTGCAAACGCCGTTGCAAAAAAAATCCCATACACCTGAATACCGAAGTATCCTAGAGTTCGTTTTTGGGCTGTCACTTTTTGGGCTGATAGTCAACGTAGCCTTTCCTATTTATATCCTTAAGAACGTGTACCAGTTTTCAAAACGACCATACGTTTCTAAACAAAGTTATCGTGCAACACGGACACAGACACATGAACAGAGAGAAAGGATGATGCCCTTAAATCTTGATAATATAGAATGAAACGTGGATATCTGTTGAAGTTTTCTGGAGTTTTATACGATTACCTCTTTTTGGGCATTCAACCGTCTACTTTTCTCGTCTGTTTTCAAACTTTTCATTTCGCAATATAATTTAGTAAATGCGTACTCCAAGGCCAAACCGAAGCTGATTTAATTTGTTTCTTGTAACTTTCGCTTTGGAAGTGGACATTTTTAATTGAGTGAAACTGTCAGTCTACCTGTTGCTTTATTTACTGGAACAATCGGCTAATAAATGAAGGTGGTTTTCCCGCTGACGGCTTCACGTTTAGTGCTCCAAAAAACTATTATTTCGAACCACGCTTTCGTGGCCCAAAATTGAATACCCTACTGCTATCTCTCCTGGACGCATCCCTACTTTTTTTAAATTTCATAAAACCGGCTACAAAATGGCGCTAACAGGGTTAAATCGGTCATCTTTAATTTTTAACCAATCGGCTTCGTTCTCTTAACACAATAAGATGCGTGTAAAGGCCAACTTTCTTATTTATGCCAACTTTCTTATTTATGCCAACTTTCTTATTTATGGAGACATTTTTCTAAAATTTCAACCATATATGCAATATGCTTCCTGTACAGAAAAACATAGCGCACATAGCTTCATATGGCGGTTTGGGAAGTACTGATCAATGCATGGAAAATGTCCTAAAGTGACTCGGTTTTAGGGCGAAAATCTTTTACTTGTCCCATTTCTGACGGATTATGATCACGATGTATTTTTTTTTGCATGCCATAGATTCCGATCAACACCCCTTCAACTTTCCACGAAGGGCATGTTTTGCCATTTAAATACCGAAAAACATGCGACTAGGAGTCCTTTCCCTCATTTGAGCAGATACATATTTCTTTTTAGCGCATTCCCACAAAAATAAAAAAAAATGCGCTATTGTGGCCACTTTGTCCGTCCGTCCGTCCGTCCGCTCGTTTTGCGACGCTACTAGTTCTTTATCTTAAGAGCTATTGTTCTACTTTTTTCGCTATTTGGTTCGTTATGGTGTCGAGTCTTGTACCAAGGAAGGAATTTTTTCTGTACCGCTTACAAAAAAAGTTATTGTAAAAAAAACAAAAAACCGTTTTTTACATGTTCCATAATTTTACACTTTTGCCGTTTATTAACGATCCTAGAGATCGTTTATAATTTTGCATTGCTATCTGTCGTCTGCCTGTTGGTCTGTCCGTCTGTTCCTTTGTCTGTCTGTCCATCTATCTGTCCGTGTGAACGATAACTTTGTTTAGAAATGTTCGATCGCTTTTACATCTCCGTTAGTTATGAACTGAATTGCATGAAATTCAATATGGGCATAGCTTTAGCCATATAATACGCAATGCCAAAAGTTGAATCGAATCGATTCAAAATTCACAGTGCCCTTTTCGCATCTCGACCATTTATAAACCGAATTGCAAACTTTTTTACTTATAAAAGTATTTGAATGAAATTTGATACATAGGCACTTGGAATAAAGGAAAATCAACTGCCAATTTCAAAATTTGGTTTTGCGCATGCGCAGTGCCAACTTTTTTATTTATGGAAGAATTTAAACGAAATTTGATACATAGGCACTTGGGATAAAGGAAAATCAAACGCCAATTTCAAAATTTGGTTTTGCGCATGCGCAGTGCCAACTTTTTTATTTATGGAAGAATTTAAATGAAATTTGATACATAGGCACTTGGAATAAAGGAAAATCTAGCGCCAGTTTCAAAATTTTATTTTGCGCATGCGCAGTGCCAACTTTTTTATCTATGGAAGCATTTAAGTGAAATTTGATACTTAGGCGCTTGGAACAAAGGAAAATCTAACATTAGTTTCAAAATTTAGGTTTGCGCATGCGCAGTTCCAACTTTCTTATTTAGAAAAGCATTGAAATGAAATTCTTCTCATAAACTGAAATTGAAGTAGCACGTCAAAAATGGATTGCCCATGTGCAACGCTATCTTTCATATTTGTGGCCGGATTTTTACGATTTTAACAGAAGTTGCATCTTACAAATGGGAAATGAATGCAAGTGGAAATGCGCTTTATGTAAATCGTTTACGATTACTTTTTAACTTGTTCTTTATACGTTGGATTTTTTTATTAATAAATACAATTTTGTAACGCGGCTCTTACGCAGACGATACAGTGGGTGTTGAAATATTGACATAACTAAAAGCAAACGATTCGGCCCGTTAGTTTTATTACATTGTCACTTTTAATAAACTTTTACAATTTATATTTGGAAAAAATAAGTTCAACACTACAATCTTAAAAATAAAATGAATCAAGCTGTGAAATCTCGTTATCTAATACTGCATTGAACCATTTCAATTTTACGAATGCGACGAATTATATCATAAAATTGAATAAGTCCATTCTTTTAGTTTTTAAGGGCACAAAATTTTATCTTAGCATGTCTAAAAACTTCCGCTATTGTTCGTATTTACGGTAATAGTTTCTACCAAATTCACGCTTTTAAACTTCCACTCTCGCTTCCACTCTTGTTTGTATTTAACGTAATAGTGCCAAACCGTCAAATATACTTTGTGAGGGAGTCCCTAAAAAATGAAGTTCGCATTTAAACCGTTACTCGTTTGTCCGCATTTATCGTAATGTCGTAAATTATCACTTATTATTACTTAAATTTCTCTACACAATTTTTCGGCTAATAATACACATTGTCGATTACTAAGTTGTTCCGCCAATATATAAAAACACCCTGCGATAAATTACAGCTTGTCAACTTAACTGCGCTGGCGCCTCCACGCGAGTAACACAAAACAACATCCGTAGATCTACCCTACGGTAATTTACAGGTTGCTAACTCAAACTTCAGTCCTTTTATCAGCCCGAATTTTAAAATAAAATCGACCATACGTTTATACACATGTGGTGCCACTGAATTAGACTTATTATGTATTATAATAAATTATAATTAAATAATTAAATCAGCTGAATTTTCCAAGCCCGAAATCCCTGGGGTTGAAAAGAAGGGAAAGTACAACTTGTGGCAACTTAATTTTATGCGAAAATGCTGTACAGTAAAACGAATAAAAAAATAAACAACTTTTGTATCTACACTATTTTCACATAATCCCAAATTTTCCCATAAAAACATGAAATTTTTTTGTTTTCTATTTTTATTTTTGCGAAAAAAGTCATAGAGATGTCTGAAATTTGGAGAAAACGGTTTTTTTTTGACAAAAAAAAGGCTCGTATAAAGTTGAGCCGTTCCTGATATATTCACAATTTTTCAGGAGGACCAAAAATATATTTATTTTTTTGCGTGGGGTAGCAAATTTTTTTTAATAATCTATATATTAATAATAAAAAATAAAAACGTACTCAACGTACGAGGTTGCTTTTTTGTCATAAAAACTGTTTTTCTTCCAAATTTCAGACCTTTGCGACTTTTTTCGCAAAAATCAAAATATAGAAAACGAAAAAATAGTTTTTTCAGTTTTTTCGGAAAGTTTGAAGTTATGCGAAAAAAGTTTATGCAGGGTGTCTTAAATTGAGTAGGATAACATGGCTATATCTTTGTTATTATTATACTTACAAATTCGGTTAAATTGTGTAGTTTTTGATGCTATCACTGGTTTTGTAATTTTTTTCTCTATCGAGTGACGTAAAAATGCAATATGGCATCTGTTAGAATAAGGAAGTTGATGTCAACATCGCAAAAACCGTCACTTTCAAATTTGTTCTACGCCCATTGAATTTATTCCATCGAATCGTGCAACTTTTATTTGAAACATTTTTTGATAGCTCTTTTTATTACTAAAATTTAAAAATATCGATGTTAACTTTTTTCCAATTATCTACGAAACGAATAATTTTTCTCAAAATATCGTTTCGGAATATCCATTAGTATCAAAAACTACATAACTTTGCCAATTTAACCGAATCTGTTAGTATAATAATAACAAAGATCGCCACGTTATCAATTTAAGACACCCTGTATACAAAAGTTGTTAAGTTTTTTTATTCCATACAAGTTTCTCTTCGCAAATATTCGCCTAAAATTAATAGTTTTGCCACAAGCTGCAAAACATCACTTTCCACCCCTTTCAATCCTTCACCGGGATTCTTCCCGCGGAAAAATCAGCTGTTTTAATTTTTTTGCCGGATTTAAGTTACGTTACTACTAATTTTTTTGTCACATTCCGAATTGTTCAATTGTGAAAATTTTATTGTGTACATCTAATACAAATTGTAAACGAATAACCGGATTATACCGAATACTCAACTTCCCATATTCGATAGGTCAATCTTCTCCTTAAATGACTGTGCCAGTCAGTTTATGTAACTTAATAAAGCAACTGTAAATTGAAATTTGGTTATAAATCCATTATTGTTGTTTTGAAATCCGCTATTCGAACCAATCGAGAAGTACTTGATTGCAGCGTATCCAAAACTTTTAATCTGTAGGTAAGTTATCCGTTGTTTGATCGACAATATAGTTACGGGAATATCGAATTACAAGTTAAAGATATTCTTGCCTGCATGATCTAATTATTAATAGGAATGGCACGTTCATTTCACTTTCTATACGTATTTTTAACGATGAAATAAATCTTGTTTCTTCATTTATAAGTTCAATATCAGGTGATACTTACCTAAAAGTTCTAACACGCTTGTCCAATCTCTTCGTCTCTCTTTTAGATTACGCGATGGTTGCGTAACATCCAATGTAAATTAATTGCATAGAATTTAGCTTGATTAAATTCTGATTACTGACAAATTTAAATACACTGCAATTGTATTTGACCATCGTTAGTCAACCTTTTTACGTTGGCCCTCGTTTGATACACTTCAAATGTCAATCTCATTTAACAGAATCGGAACGACGGGTAATCTGTGTGTGAAATTCATTGATTTACAGATTAAAAAATAAAAGACTTTATTTGATAAATGGCGGAAAGGTGGTGCAACGGTAATAGAAGGAAATTGTCGGCATTAACCTCCTGTTTCTATTTTCTAAATTCATTACAGAAATTTAAGACTTTACGTGAGCAACTCTTTTTACAGTTACGCGGAAACTGTACAAATGTTGGTGCAATATTTTATAATAATCATTTGAAATTTGTAAAATCCTCACGCTTAGATTTAAGCAAATTTGAGAAAATTCCTAGTGCACCTCGCACGTATTGCGCATCATGCGCTTCCGAATGCAATTATTTAGCTTATTTAATAAGGGCCGTATAAAACTTTCTCTGTTTTGCAAGAGGCAATGCCAGAGTTTAATCTTGTGAACATTATGTAGAGCAATTAATACTCCAAATTTACGTGACGTGCGTTGTTTATGCTTTATAACTTACGCACAATGGCATACTTACTTTTACTTTTCTCCGTATAAGAGTATCGCATTTTTGTTTATTAGTAGTTTTCTAAAAGGTTCAAGTTTCATTTGTAACCTATTGCGTAAAATATATGAAGTACCTATATGGACGCATACCTTCTATACCTATATGCTTCAAACAAAGGTATAGTTATGTTATCAAAAACTGAAGAAAACGAAAATGATAAGAAAAGGTACATTCCGCCTAATGTCTTTTGCCATTTCATCGAACAAATTGCTCTAAAGGAAAATTTTTCCCAAAAAAAGTAAGATAGGGCATACAGATTAGTATCTGACATTACATTACATTAGTATGTAACAGGTAATATTCAGGTAGACCATAACCGTGGAGTGAAAAATCCATAACGTAAAAGTACCTAATTTAAAAGAGAGACTGGAGAGAAAACTATGTACAAAGTTTGAGGGTTGAGGGAAGATAAAGCCCTAAAAAATACGTATTAAGAGAAATGCTATGTCATAAATGTACATACTTCGTACTGATTATGTGCAAATACAAATCCTCATAGAGCGCTTCAATGGAACACAGCCATATATACATCAAAAAGAGAAAGAGGAACCACTCCAAAGAGATATAGCGAAATCCAATAAGCCCGTTTCAGGTAGACACGAAGTCAGAAAATTAATGGCGTACCGAAGAAAACTAATTTTCAACCAAACAACACGAAGGCACTATCTTCACTGAAGGGAAAAGAAATACAACTGCACGCAATACCGAATTAAAGAAGGGATATCAATGACCTCTGGTGGCGAAACAAAGGACTACGGCAATAAGAAACACTGGGATGGTCTCTAGTGGTGAAAATTAAGCTAGGGTATAATAACAAATTTACTACAGAAATAACATACATTTTTAAATGGGGAATATCAAATGTACAATGGGAATTTAAATATGTAAGAAAAAAACGTAACAACCTGTATTGAAAACACACTGTAAATAAACTTTTAAATATTGAATAGAAAACATATTCAACAAAAGATGATACGACACCTGAAATCAAAATTTATGAAGGCATTTTAACAATAGGCAAAGGCTTACAAATGCGATTTTTTTTTAAATTACAATACGAAAACTAATTTTTTATTGGTTTTACATGTATTAAAAAGTGCGTTATGGAACCAGGGTGTCGCATTTAAAAAATCGTTCACTGTATAATTCAAAATATTTGTCAAATATGCAAAACAACCCACCATACCATTTAAAAGCGCAATCTGGAAAATTCTGCATGATGGCATAATAGCACAAGGGCCGGGGTGCATTCTCTGCACCGGTCGCTGAAACAGCCATGCCGATCGGTAACTCGGTACCTCCGCCGTCTCTAAACGCCCTACCAAGTTACTCTCACCAACTTTTTACTTGAAAGTTTTTGTCATATTTTCAGACCTTCGCCTACTACGAATTTTTAAACCTACGACTACAGCGGGGTTATACCTTCTTCTTCTACAACTTTCGATGCGCACATTATCGCTACATTATTTGCTATTCGAACGTAAAAAGAAAAAAAAACCAACGATAGTTATTCGTATCACAAGTCTAGAGAATGAGCTTCGCTTCGGCCTGCAAGTTTACTCGCAAAACATTTTTATGGACGTGTGATGCACAAGATTTTCTGTATCGAAGTAGTTAAAAATGTGAAAGGTAAAGTATATAAGGTAAGAATTACTCGTACCCGATACCTTTACAGAAGTAGCTGTTCCTACTAAAAATTAATAAGCAGGTAAGTTGTTTTTAATGATAAACAAACCCCCACTTAAGAAAAACAAAAAAAAAACAAAAAAATCCATCGAATCATATTTCTAACATTCATGCGTCCTATTGTTCAGTTTCTCAAAATTCCTCCAATCTATCAAATTCTTAATTATTTCTTTACATTCTTTAAGATCCATCATATTGTTAGAACTCTTCTGATGTTTCAGCGTTTCTTCCAATTTTTTTGATTTCTCAAACGCTTAAAACTCTTCAGATCCTTAAGATTCTTGAGATTCTTTGGCCTTTTCTCAAATAAACTGCTACCCAAAACTGGATGGTTTGGGAGTTATGCCTCCACAAGTTGCAAAATGTGCGTTTTTTAAAATTTGTTTCAGGAACTTACAAAACGCAGCAATTTGCCCTGATTACGGTTTACTTAACGTTGAAAAATTGCTAGCATGAAGTTCGTGTAGTTCCAAGTCGCAGCAGGAAACCGTTTAATATATGCGAGTATATTTAAGTTTTTACAAGTTGGGAATATAATAATAACGATTTATTTGTCGGGGCACTCCTGCGCTGATTATGTTTCCTGGACATCCTGGGACATCGGGTTGCAGGTGCGCGATATGCATCAATATCTTTACAACAACTTTTCACAGAATATCAAATCAATGATTAAATCTTGTGTGGTGCACAAGGAAGCCAATGTATGTTAATGTAACAAAACCTTAGTCATCGATTTCGGTGGGGAAACGGTAAAAATATTATCTCGACGGACGAGAGAAAGATGTGAACACGTTGCATGATGATTGCGGGCAAGATATTGCTGTGTTTATTTTGTCTGGCAGGATGAAATTTTCAGAAATCTGAAAGATACAGAAAGATGGACAAGGGCGGTCATTTTTTGTGTAATTAACATTTGTAATTAAATTTTAGTAATTTGTGGTTGGTCTATGTAACGGCATGGGGATTATTGTGCCAAACCAAGAAGCGGTCAAGGTTGTTTTTGTTTACATTTTTATTTTATTTAACGTAGAATTTCTGGGAATTGTTGGCTATTTATCTGTTATCAATTGTAAATGTTTAATTTAATTGACAGGTGGATGTGATTTATCGCCTTTTCTGTGTAGTTAAGAGAGATGAAATTTTTTTTTCCTACAATTTAAGTTTGGATTTATCTCTAATGTCTGATAACAAATTGATTTATAAAAATTATTCCACTTCTATTTTTTGGTCTATTAACGTACGTTGAGGGGAATTTTGATTGTCGGAAGAAGAGTTTGGCCGTAAATAAGACGTTAAGAAGAAAAGCGTCGCTTTTAGCCACAGTCTACGCAGAACTACGTTTTGTTGAAGAATTTGTTGTGTTTCTTTCCATCGATGATTATTTGTTTTGAAGCCACAGCCAGCATTGAGAGTTTTCATCCAATGTGAGATTGAAGATAGAAGAAGTTTCGTTCGTGAAGCCGGAAGCTGAATTCGCGGCTAGTTTTTGTTCTACGTTTTGGCCATCAACGGGGCTGCAAGGAGAGGTGTTTGTCGACCCCTCTATAAGTGTGTTTTCAACGTGATTCAGTTTGAAGTTGAGTTTTTTTTTATTGGAACGTCGTTTGTGTAAAGTGTATTCATTGAAAATTGTGAACTGTGTAAGGATTCCTTTTATTTGGATATTTCGAATCTCTCTTCTGTGCTGGCGAGAGGTTTCGTGCCGTGTTAATAAGTAAAGGGAAAGATTTAGCTAGGTTCTTGCTTTGGTGTTTTGTGTACGGTCTCTCTGGCCTACGGATCAGTGCACACAGCAATATATTTACAGGGTTTTCCCATTCCGATGTCCCGCTAGGAATACCTTTTATTTCATTCTCTCTAGTAATCGCCGCTTTCCTATAGACCCATTTGAGTCTAGTAATAACTTTTATCAGTAGGAATCTTAGACCATATAGTAAATAGACTGCTATTAGCCCTATGCTTTCAATACAAAATGGATGGTCACGGATAGAGGGCACTGTAGTCGTGGGTATGTGAATCTCAGGGTAAACTAAAGTCATATGAACACCACTCGGTTCGCGTAAAGAGTAACTTTTATGGTAACCCTGTAGTACGGGAAGCTTTACATACTCTTGATTATCTTCTATACGGCCACAAATATGAATAGGTTTGTTTTTTTGCCATATCTAGGCGATTAATTAAT
Organism: Photinus pyralis; assembly: GCF_008802855.1. Taxonomy (NCBI): domain Eukaryota; kingdom Metazoa; phylum Arthropoda; class Insecta; order Coleoptera; family Lampyridae; genus Photinus; species Photinus pyralis. The sequence continues at coordinate 18,418,265 of NW_022170878.1, forward strand.
TGACATTTGTTAATTTATAGGTTATTAGTAGCAGTCCCTGTACTATATGGTCTAAGGTAGGAATATTGAGAAACTGTTTTCCAAAGGACTTTGATCACGCTTTGCCATATTAACTATCTGAAATGGTAACGTGGCAACCGCGTTTGTTTCAAAAAATGGTATAATTTGTGTTGGGACGATATCACATATTTTTGGAAATATCACAAAAACAACCAACAGAAGTTATTTGGGCTACTCGACAATTGCATTAGGGTACGTTTTTCGCTTTTTCCCATGACGTACGGTTTTTGAGTTATAGCCCACAGTTGGGATTTTTCAAAGGGGACTAGTATGTTTTTGCAAAAACGACAGTGCAAAAAATTGTTAATTGTAAAAAGCACAACTTCGTGTTAGAACTCAAAATCTTTACAGTATTTTTTATTATACCTGAATCACAATCTCCGTTTTAAACACTCAAATGCGTGCGAAAAAGGGCCTTTAAAACACACGTGCTTTAAAGTTGCTAAGTAACGATACTTCAAGTATGACTTTTGAAACTGTCATCTGGATGAAATAAAAAATCCTCTTAGGTCGCTTTCTGTAAATGCAGAACATTTCTTTGGCTTTTGTACCTATCCTTTGGTTGAAGCTTTCACAAACGCGCGTAATTCTTCCAAATCTGTTCCATTTTTTAATCGCAGCATGGCTTTAAAGTTTTGAATTAATGTACCAAAAGATAGAAGATTTAAATACCTTTGACATTTCCTTCATATATGCCAGCATTATGGATGAATTTAAGACTGTATTTGTAAGTAACTTCCTATTCATCCATGGAAACAACTTTTCATATTTTTAGCGCATTTCCACAAAAATAAAAAAAAAATGCGCTATTGTGGCCACTTTGTCCGTCCGTCCGTCCGTCCGTCCGTCCGTCCGCTAACTTTGCGACGCTACTAGTTTTTTATCTTAAGAGCTATTGTTCTACTTTTTTCGCTATTTGGTTCGTTATGGTGTCGAGTCTTGTACCAAGGAAGGAATTTTTTCTGTACCGCTTACAAAAAAAGTTATTGTAAAAAAAACAAAAATCCGTTTTTTACATGTTCCATAATTTTACACTTTTGCCGTTTATTAACGATCCTAGAGATCGTTTATAATTTTGCATTGCTATCTGTCGCCTGCCGGTTGGTCTCTCCGTCTGTTCCTTTGTCTGTCTGTCCATCTATCTGTCCGTGTGAACGATAACTTTGTTTAGAAATGTTCGATCGCTTTTACATCTCCGTTAGTTATGAACTGAATTGCATGAAATTCAATATGGGCATAGATTTAGCCATATAATACGCAATGCCAAAAGTTGGATCGAATTCAAAATTCACAGTGCCCTTTTCGCATCTCGACCATTTATAAACCGAATTGCAAACTTTTTTACTTATAAAAGTATTTGAATGAAATTTGATACATAGGCACTTGGAATAAAGGAAAATCCAACGCCAATTTCAAAATTTGGTTTTGCGCATGCGCAGTGCCAACTTTTTTATTTATGGAAGAATTTAAACGAAATTTGATACATAAGCACTTCGAATAAAGGAAAAATCAAACGCCAATTTCAAAATTTGGTTTTGCGCATGCGCAGTGCCAACTTTTTTATTTATGGAAGAATTTAAATGAAATTTGATACATAGGCACTTGGGATAAAGGAAAATCAAACGCCAATTTCAAAATTTGGTTTTGCGCATGCGCAGTGCCAACTTTTTTTATTTATGGAAGAATTTAAGCGAAATTTGATACATAGGCACTTGGGATAAAGGAAAATCAAACGCCAATTTCAAAATTTGGTTTTTGCGCATGCGCAGTGCCAACTTTTTTATTTATGGAAGAATTTAAACGAAATTTGATACATAGGCACTTGGGATAAAGGAAAATCAAACGCCAATTTCAAAATTTGGTTTTGCGCATGCGCAATGCCAACTTTTTTATTTATGGAAGAATTTAAACGAAATTTGATACATAGGCACTTGGGATAAAGGAAAATCAAACGCCAATTTCAAAAATTGGTTTTGCGCATGCGCAGTGCCAACTTTTTTATTTATGGAAGAATTTAAACGAAATTTGATACATAGGCACTTGGGATAAAGGAAAATCAAACGCCAATTTCAAAATTTGGTTTTGCGCATGCGCAGTGCCAACTTTTTTATTTATGGAAGAATTTAAACGAAATTTGATACATA
>NW_022170878.1:18422476-18528904 GCF_008802855.1 Photinus pyralis
TGGGTCCGTGAAGTTAGCAGAACATTGAAGGCACAAATGTCGACACTAGGTGGGTTGGTTAGTGCTTCGTTTGTGCCGGTTTGTGCCGTAAAAAGTTTGCCAGCAAAACATACCGTTTGGAAATTATTTCGATTTTTAGAGGTTCTGCTAATAGGCCAGTCATTGAGGATTTTTACCTGGAAATAACTCGGGAAGTACAGAAATTTTGTATACTTGAGTGCGAAGAACTAAAATTCATAAAATGCACAATTCTAAACTTGCCGCCGGGGCCGCCATCTTACCAAGATGGCCGTCGGTAAGATGGCCGTCAAAAGCGGTTTTCCGCCGATATCTCCAAAACTATGCATTTTACGAGAAAATATGTGGTGAGCAAAATTAAAGAGGCGAAAATTTCCTACAAAAAATGTAGTTAGCATATTTTCACTAAAGTTAGCCCTTGCGCAGAAAAGCAGAAATTTTTAATAACCAATGGCGTGTATTTTATCAAAATAATTCATTAATCATTTAATTAATTAAGCAAATTGATTAATCATTAGTCTATGATCAATTAATTTTAAGTAACATTAGATTCTCTATTTACGCAGGCCTGACGGACCTGGCGGTTCGTTAATGTCACTGTTTTCATTGCGGAATACGTTTATCCCTATTTCGGGATCAACGTTGGCTTCTTTGAATTCGTCAGATTCTCCTTCTTCAGTCGATAAAGGAATATCGACACATATTTCACAAATTACGTTTGTGCCGGTTTCTGCTGTATTGCCAGGAAAATATTTTCCTGGAAGAACTTATTTCGATTTTTAGATGTCTGTAGATGTTTGCTATAACTTCGCACACTTTTGTCGGCATAAATTTCGAGACTAGATGGATTGGTTAGTGCTACGTTTGTGCCGGTTTGCGGGGTAAAAAGTTGCCTTTAAAGGTTATCTCAATTTTTAGATGTTCTGGAAACCTTGTACACTTTTGTCGCTATACTGTTGAAACTAAGTATAATGTTATTGTCACGCATGGGTTAATGCTATCTTTGTGCCGGAATGTATAGTAAAAAGTTTGACCAAAAAAGGGAATGTGTGAAAACTCCCAGCACGTTTCATCCAAGGTCGCTCTACCAACCCAACCCACTATACATTTACAAATCTCTATGCCCGAACGCCGATTCGAACCAGGGACCCATAGTACCACACTCGAGCCTAAACTGAATTGCGCCACACGGCCTGATAAAAATATAACACACCATGAATGATATTGGTTTTCTATGCGATTTTTTTAAACTTTATTACTTTAAGTCACAGTAGGCTATGAAAAATAATCTTTTATTTCGTTCTCAAGTTTCTATAATTTTTTTATTTACTTTCTTGTGCCAGACTCTTTGTCTGTTAAAATCTTTCCAGCTACAATGTCAACACAGTTTAGTTTCTAGATCAGTGTTTGTTTCACATCGCCTACTGTGGTTTAAAGTAGTATATAAAGTGTATATAAATCGCATCATCTATGATATTACTTTTCCACACCCATATATGGGTAAGTAAAGTATTGTTTTCATCACAGAAAAAAGTCCATTGTCGTTGTCCGGGTTGTTTTTAGCACGATAACTCAAAATTGAATGGGACAAATTGAGTAATTTTTTCAGTCCTTGCCGCGTGGAGAAGGCACCCATTAATTTCCAAACTGGTAGGCCGTAATCTTCTGCGCATGCGCAAAAGTAACTTTGTTACTTATGGACCGATCTTACTGGAATTTTAACATTAGCATCCTTTACTAAAGGCAAATCGATCGATTATTTCAAACATATCAAAAGCTTCTTTCGCGCATGTGCAAAAGTAAATTTCTTATTTGTAACCAATTTTTGTGAAATTTTAACGGTAAATCAAATTGAACATCCATGCAGTTAATTGCCAAATCGATTAGATACTTCGCTCAATAAAAGGCGAAGCGATGTATGAGAAATAAATCCAATGAAAGGAAAGTGCTGGGTCTCAACAGATGCTACCGTGCGGAAAAGTTAAGTTTTGATTTTTTGATATTGATATTGAAATTGATTAAAGAACAACTTCAAATACTCATTTAAAAGCTTTAAACCGTAAGGTTTTTTGACGGTGGTATCTGAAATTTTTTTACTGTCATTTCTAATTCATAGTCTATCATGGAAAGCGTTTATTTTGACCATTCCATGCTATAGTAATTTTCAAGGCAATATTTTATTATTATTAATGGAAAAAAGAAATTTTCCTTTCAAGCGACTGTGAGGTGGCGCCGCCTAACGAAGGTAACCAAAAGTAAGTGCTAAGTGGTCGTCATTAGAGGGATAGAAAGAAAAACAGTGATGCATGGTTTTCTTGCGTAGGAGCGTGACAGTGTGGTTAGAGAAGTCACGTGCAAGGTCACGTGCTATAGGTATGGCGCTCTTAACGTAAAATTAACATAAATTATCACATACCAAACAAATAAAGTCCATAATGTTAGCTAAAAGGAATTGAATATAACAATATAACTGATTGATTTAACTAATAAAATTTAAAAATTGACAAGTCTATCACCATAGAAGATTGCGACGACTAAAATTAATTGATCATAGACTAATTGTTAATCAATTTGATTAATTAATTAAATGATTAATGAATTATTTGGATAAAATATACGCCACTGGTTATTAAAAATTTCTGAATTACTGCGTAAGGGCCAACTTTAGTGAAAATATGCTACATTTTTTGTAGGAAATTTTCGTTTCTTTAATTTTGCTCGCCACATATTTTCTCGTAAAATGCGCAGTTTTGGAGATATCGACGGAAAACCGATTTTGACGGCCATCTTGGCAAGATGGCGGCCCCGGCGGCAAGTTTAGAATTGTGCATTTTATGAATTTTACAAAATTTCTGTACTTCCCGAGTTATTTCCAGGAAAAAATCCTCAATGACTGGCCTATTAGCAGAACCTTTAAAAATCGAAATAATTTCCAAACGGTATGTTTTGCTGGCAAACTTTTTACGGCACAAACCGGCACAAACGAAGCACTAACCAACCCACCTAGTCTCGACATTTGTGCCTTCAATGTTCTGCTAACTTCACGGACCCTACCCAAATCCATGTCCAAACGCATACAAGAACTAAACATTGACAAATCAATAATAGGTAGCTCAAAATAACTCCCATCAAGAAAAATAGAGGAAAAAAAGTAAATAATAATAATAATATTTATTGACGGCCAAGTCAAGAAACATGTCAAATCGAAATCAGACAAAATTGTGAGAAAATACTTACATATAGGCAACACATCACACAATTCTTCAAATTTTCTTGAGTCCATTACTTTACCCTATAAATTTAAATCTCAAACACTTACCTACCAAAGCAAAGATTCAAAAAGAACATTTCTGCAACTATTTACATAAAAGTGACAAAATCCCAATAAACAATACATACTAGCCTTTGGAAGTTACTACAAAAAAAGAGCCAAATTTGGCCACTACTAGCTAGCAGTAATCCATGGAAATGACAAATTACAGGTACTCACTTTTGCCCCACAGTTATCCGAACAAAATCTGCCATATTTTCCTTGCACCACTCATCCACGAAAGTGGTCAAAGTGGCACTAAACATCCCTATTTTACGATCCTTATTACTACAGGCCAACAAGATCTCCTCCATTTGGTCACGAAAAGAATTAAGACCAGTCTCGAAAAGCTTATCCGCTTCGTCAATAATCAGCCACTCCACGCTACAAACGCAAAGAATAAACCACACCTGAAGCGGGGGATATTTGGAGCTTACTTCGCCAGAGATATGACCGGCGGCTCTTGTTTCAGCAAGTAGCACAAGCTGTTTGGGGTCGTCACCAATAGGTCTAAATTGGATGAGCAAAATCAAATTACTGCGGTGTCTTTTACCTCTTACCAAACTTTTGAGAACTCTTCGGCGCGTATTGAGTGAGCGCCTTCTTGTGTATGACATGTATGCGAAATCCACGACCTAAAGACAACAGAAGGCACTCACGTTGCGTCTGCCTGGCCAATTCGCGCGTCGGACAAACGATAACCGCACGAAACCCTTTGCGCTGCGGACCTTTCAGGTGATGAATCAGGGGCACAACGAAGGCGGCCGTTTTCCCCGAGCCGGTCGGTGCGCAGGCCAGCACCTGCCTACCCTAAAATTACGATATAATTCGGTACAAACGGACGAGAAAGTTTACCTCCAGCATGACTGTAATGCATTGTTTTTGTATGGTAGTCGGCTCGTTGTAACCGGCCCGTTTCAAATTGACAATTAGGTCGGTAGGAATGGACAGCTGATCGAATGACACTATCGGTTCCGGTATATCGCTTCCGGACACGTTTATGTGCAGTTGATTTCGAGTACGATTAACCGCCTGTTCGTGTACAATCTTCTCTCGTTCCTCGTTGCTGAGTTTACTTGGCTTCTTACGTTTCAGTTTAGGCTTGTCCGACGTTATGGTACCCAGTAAGGTCAGTGCCTTTTCGTCCACATCCACACCTTCATCACTCTCAGGCTGGGCCTGACTCTGTTCTGCATCCTCTAGCTTTACTTTTTCGGGCAATGCAGTTTTGTAGGTAAAAGTACTCGCAGGGTTTTCGCTGCGAGTGGAATTTCGTTTAAACCGAGCGCCTTGGGTCAATTTTTTAAAAATATCGAAAGCATCCATTATTAACTACAACCATTGAATAATAAATCTTATGATTCAATGCTACAACAAAAGGTGATAGGATTACACATTTAAACTGTAGAGGTTATGTTTTATTTCACCAACTGGTTAAAGTACAACAGCCACTACCAATGGCAGTGGATATTCTAACTCGTTTCAACTGATACAGTGTGTGTCGCCATTTTCCATTAAAATAAAAGCTCCATTCCGGGGGTTCCTTCATATAGAACATTGTCTTTTATGCATTGACTACAAAAATTTAGCCGAAATCAGTCATGAATCTTTTGCATAAACGTACCATTTTTGGTTATCGCAGCGACAATGAGCTCGATCACGATAAGACGTCGTTCGTTTTCTGTTAACGAGCATGTCGTTTGGACTCCTAAACGCGCCAGCTACTTTCCAACGGCATATTGATCGATTCCGTAATGGACCAGAGCTGGGCAGAATACATTGAAAAGTATTCAAATACTTTAGAATGTATTCGAATACTTTCAAAGGTATTCGAATACTATAAAAAGTATTCGAATACAGTAAAAAGTATTCAAATACTTGTCACTCAAATATATTAAAAATTTAAAAATAAAATTTCTTATAGAATGTGGCCTGTAGAATCCATAATTTCAAACAGTTCCAAGATTGGGCTACTAGTTCAAAAGTTACAGCCCTTTGAATTTTTTTCCGAAATTGGTTTCTAGTCTATAACTTTTGATTGAGAAGTCTGATCGAAAAAGTACGAATTGTTTTGGATTCTACGCACAAAAATTAATAAGAAAAAGTGTTTTCCCGAGAAATTTTGGTGCAGTCGATTTTTGGTAAAAAAGGAAGGTTATACACTGCCTTTTTTTGAGCCCCGAAAAGAAAATTGTCTCAGATCGACCCGGAAAAAAATTTTCTTATAGAATGTGGCCTGTAGAATCCATAATTTCAAACAGTTTCAAGATTGGGCTACTAGTTCAAAAGTTATAGCCCTTTGAATTTTCTTTCGAAATTGGTTTCTAGTCTATAACTTTTGATTGAGAAGTCTGATCGAAAAAGAACGAATTGTTTTGGATTCTACGCACCAAAATTAATAAGAAAAAGTGTTTTCCCGAGAAATTTTGGTGTAGTCGATTTTTGGTAAAAAAGAAGGTTATACACTGCCTTTTTTTGAGCCCCGAAAAAAAATTGTCTCAGATCGACCCGGAAAAAAATTTTCTTATAGAATTTGGCCTGTAGAATCCATAATTTCAAACAGTTCCAAGATTGGGCTACTAGTTCAAAAGTTACAGCCCTTTGAATTTTCTTTCGAAATTGGTTTCTAGTCTATAACTTTTGATTGAGAAGTTTGATCGAAAAAGTACGAATTGTTTTGGATTCTACGCACCAAAATTAATAAGAAAAAGTGTTTTCCCGCGAAATTTTGGTGCAGTCGATTTTTGGTAAAAAAGGAAGGTTATACACTGCCTTTTTTTTGTGGCCCGAGAAAAAAATTGTCTCAGATCGATTCGGAAAAAAAAATTTCTTATAGAATGTGGCCTGTAGAATCCATAATTTCAAACAGTTCCAAGATTGGGCTACTAGTTCAAAAGTTACAACCCTTTGAATTTTCTTTCGAAATTGGTTTCTAGTCTATAACTTTTGATTGAGAAGTCTGATCGAAAAAGTACGAATTGTTTTGGATTTTACGCACCAAAATTAATAATAAAAAGTGTTTTCCCGAGAAATTTTGGTGCAGTCGATTTTTGGTAAAAAAGGAAGGTTATACACTGCCTTTTTTTGAGCACCGAAAAAAAAATTGTCTCAGATCGACCCGGAAAAAAAATTTTCTTATAGAATGTGGCCTGTAGAATCCATAATTTCAAGCAGTTCCAAGATTGGGCTACTAGTTCAAAAGTTACAGCCCTTTGAATTTTCTTTCGAAATTGGTTTCTAGTCCATAACTTTTGATTGAAAAGTCTAATCGAAAAAGTACGAATTGTTTTGGATTCTACGCACCAAAATTAATAAGAAAAAGTGTTTTCCCGAGAAATTTTGGTGCAGTCGATTTTTTGTAAAAAAGGAAGGTTATACACTGCCTTTTTTGAGCCCCGAAAAAAAAATTGTCTCAGATCGACCCGGAAAAAAAATTTTCTTATAGAATGTGGCCTGTAGAATCCATAATTTCAACAGTTCCAAGATTGGGCTACTAGTTCAAAAGTTACAGCCCTTTGAATTTTCTTTCGAAATTGGTTTCTAGTCTATAACTTTTGATTGAGAAGTCTAATCAAAAAAGTACGAATTGTTTTGGATTCTACGCACCAAAATTAATAAGAAAAAGTGTTTTCCCGAGAAATTTTGGTGGAGTCGATTTTTGGTAAAAAAGGAAGGTTATACACTGCCTTTTTTTGAGGCCCGCAAAAAAAATTGTCTCAGATCGACCCGGAAAAAAAATTTTCTTATAAAATGTGGCCTGTAGAATCCATAATTTCAAACAGTTCCAAGATTGGGCTACTAGTTCAAAAGTTACAGCCCTTTGAATTTTTTTTCGAAATTGGTTTCTAGTCTATAACCTTGGATTGAGAAGTCTGATCGAAAAAGTACGAATTGTTTTGGATTCTACGCACCAAAATTAATAAGAAAAAGTGTTTTCCCGAGAAATTTTGGTGCAGTCGATTTTTGGTAAAAAAGGAAGGTTAAGTATTCAAATACTATGCGAAGTATTCGAATACTTTACGAAGTATCCAAATACTTTGCGAAGTATTCGAATACTAAATATTTGAGAAAGTATTTGAGTTACAAATACAAATACTGCTTCCATAAAAGTATTTGAATAAGTAGGTACTTTAAAGGATTTGAATACTAAAAAGTATTTACAAAATCGTTCTGTAATGGACTCACCAACGACAATGGTGAAGTGTTGTCTTTTTGTATGATTTAAATGTTTTGTCGAGTTCATTTGATGAACATCTTACTCGAACAGTGACTGGTAGCAACCAAAAACGGCATCGCGGACGAGTTACCCCACTCGGCTGCCGTGTCGGGGCCAATGGTTTCTACGGGGTAGCTCAAGGTGGCGAGGGAGTCTCAACTTGAACCACATGGACAAGTATAATCTAAATCCCAAGGGCCAGAGGGATGCGTGGCTGACTAGAGGATCACCACTCCGTTGTACTAAGTCGCCTTACACGTGGGATGGGGCGCCACACGTGGGGACATTTTTTCCCCCACACTTGTGGACTAGAAAAAACGTATAAAACAAACTACTCCCAGAACAAACAAACTGGGCCCTTTAGCGAAGCAGCGACAGGTTTCAGAATGGCCTTTGTCTACGAAGACCGAGAGGTAACGCTAAGAGGAGACAGGGCGAATCAAAACCTGGATTCTTGACAGAGTTGACACTTTGTCCATTGGGGCGGCTACGCCCACATTCGCGGAATGTCGAGCTAGGGATAGTATTTCCGTAAGAAGGGGGCGAACCTTCACCTGGCTCTCCGAGGATCAAGTACTATGTGTCACCTTTGGAATTTTTCTTTAAGTACATGGAAAATCGTGCTTGCGCCCGCTAGACCCATAGCAAATCCTGAAAAGGGTCGAAATCCAAAACGGTATCTGCCATATATTGATGTAGCCCTGGTACAAGAACCATGCACCTACAAGGGTTTGGGAGTATGCGACTGAAAGGAGCGCGGCTAGGCTCATCTTAGCCAGGTTTCGGGATAAATTTACCGAACTATCCGCTATCTGCTTCATCACTATACTTCTCTGATGCAATTTCTGTTTCGGATTTGCATTTTGCAAAATTAACGATATCAATTCCTGTAAAGCATAAGCTTATGCAATCCATCATTTGATTAACAATCACAGAAATATTTAAATAATTCAGATCAAGGTACAAACGCAATATAATAATAGCGAGAGAAACCCATTAGACAACTTTCATAAGTATTTTGTAACAAATCGTAGGTGGACAACGGGAGTAACTTTTTTTCTTTCATTTTATTACACATTACTTTACAATTAGAAAGCAACAAGTTAAAACTAATCGCACGCTCCGCTCCTGTCATCAGTACATCATCCCCGGATGGACGCCATTCCCGCACTGGAAGTAGACGTTGGGATTCGTACTCAAAGTTGGCTCCAACGTTGTGTAAACGTTTCCCTCCTCCGGCCGCACGAAGATGCTCCCTATACAAACAACAAAATTAGTCCAGATAAATCCAGAGGCGAAGCGCGCGAGGGAGGTTGTTAGAGTGTGCTCGTTAGCCAAACAACAAAATGGTGGAATGATTTTTGGTGCATGCAAGTCCCACATCCACCGCGTTAGATGTTAGTTGTAGAAAAGGCACTGAAAAAGGATACAAACCTGGCATAAATCGCGTTTGATAGTACCTTGGCGGATAGCATTGAAAAATTCTATTGTAACTCGGTGGAGCTGGATATAGAGTATGATCTGAAATATATACAGTGCAACCAAAAATCTATACCACACCACTACTATGTACGCATGAATGAATGAGAGGTCTTGCAAACGTTGTTAATGTGTTACTATTTTCAGACACTTCCCAAAGTAGCATCTGCTATAGAAATAGAAACTCGGGCACTAGCAGAATACAAGAGTGGCCCTAATACAGTACCTTGTGGTACTCCGATTTCCATAGGACAATGGATTTCTTAGCGTTCTTACGTTTACACGCTAGTTCTAACCTATGTACAGAGAAAATTGCGGTAGCGGACGTTTACTAAATTTGTCGTTGTTTCTCGGTCTAGGTATTTTTAACGCGATTTTATGCCATTCCACTGAAACTCCAAGTTAGAGTTCTGGGTAGCCTCTAATGATTTTACGAAACTAGCTTTTCCAGTGCCCAAGCTGGCAGTCACGTAGCCAAGGGTGGCCGATGGCACTTAATTAGTACCTAATTATGCAAGATGTTTGATTGTGTTCTGCTGACCTTGCTCTGCTAAGTTCATGGACATATCGGTGGTTCAAAACCTTTTGGTGGTTTTCTGTTTACGTTATTATTATTATTATCCCTCTCTTGTTTTGGGCCCTCAACTTGCATGCGCCCAATTACAGAGTGACCCGCATAATGCTATTTAGAGGTGCCTCTGCAGAAGGTCTTAAGTTGGTCTATACTATTCCGGTATTTACCTTACGAATTAGGAAAACTGCAGGAAAACCTAATTCGGAGTAGCAGGTAGAATGCTCGGAACTGGTCTAAGGTAATTTCCATCTCCGCCACAGATGAAAAATTCACCTCAACCCAGGTTCGAACACCCGACCTCCGGATTTATAACCTTATAAACTGCACTTTAAACATGCCACGTTGCATTTTCCTCAATACAGAGATGACCTAATCTATATCCTGAGTGTTCATTTAGAACAGATTAAACCGACCGCCAAAATTGAGGCACAGAATAATAAGGAAATGAAGAATCATAAGGAAATATGTATACTCCTTTACTAGTAGGAAGTCCTCTGCAAAGGTAGATAAACAATATTAAGCACATTGTTGCCAAGTTTGACGTATTCAGTAACATTATTGCCATAGGTTAATGAATGTAAATCTGTGATATAAATAGCGTGTTAATACATTGAGGTTTGGAGACAGCAGTGACGGAATTTCGTTTTGAAAATTTTTGTTTGTTTGAGTCTGTCATCTGATATTAAAATGTAGAAAAGTAGAGATTGAATAAAAGCAGGAAGACATATTGGTCCAATGGTGAAGGAGCGGGAACTGGATGAATGGAATTATAGAAAATAAGGGAGACAAAGAAAAAAGACGAAGAGCAGAACCAGGATGGACACACCGAGAGCGAGGGAGGGAAAAGAAGAAAGTTTTGCCAAAAGGGCCCACAGAAATTGCTATAACAGTTCTATAAGTAAAATGTTCTTCATTTAGTGTCGGAATATGGCTATTGACATATAATTCCAACAAGAAAAAAGTACCTAACCATGACAAACCACACATGATTTCCCAGTGACACGATCTTCCATTCTTCACGCACCACGGCGACCAGTAGCAAAGCGCTCAACGTTTCTAGCCATTAAATAATGCGACGTCGTCGGTACTTTCAACGTTACGGACCTTAACGTTCATTTGACCTCACATAATGCCGTTTTCCCGCTGCGTATAATTAAAATTCAATTTTTGCTCTCAGCTGCTTCAAATTGCTCCCCATAGGACGATACAAAAAATTTATAACCCACCATTTAGCAGTACCGTAAAGTTTTTTTTCGGCCCCGATTCGACCAATTAACTTCGCTTTGATTTATTTTAAGAAGCTCGGTCGTAAACTACACTTTACTAGCTGCGACAAAAAACAACGCCCAATTATTAATTCGTTAACACAAAACCGCACCATCCCACGACCAGTTCTAATTGATCCCCAGGAAAAAAGTGAAATTTGAATATATCCACCGCATTTCGTAATCGGCATCTCGTGAGAAAGTACAAACGAAGGCGTTGCAGCAACAATAATTAATTAGACTTCTTTCTCAGGCCGAATATTTCTGAAATGTAGGTAACCGCGGCGTCATAAATGGACAGATTCTTCTCTTTTTTTTTGCTTTCACTAATGAACTCGACTTTTCGGTTTACATTTTTACGACTCTTTTGCTAACTAACTGTGAAATTCGGTTATTAAAACGTGATCCGATCGAATTACCGGGGAGCACAGTTACCTACCTAAAAAAAAAACTCAAAATGGGTCAATTACTTCCATAATTTGTTTACGTTAAATTTGTCGTATTAACAGATTGCGTAATTTTCTAGTTGGTAGATGATCGATTATTTACTGCGTTCGTTTGAAACGGTGTTCTACTTCTCGTTTTTTTTAATGGTTTCACGCGTGATTTGAAATTCAAATTAGGGACCGTCGATTCGAATCGACTTGTTTTAGTCGGACCTACCTATGAATAATGTGGGAGAATGAGGTGTTAGCGGTTTTTAAACGTCTTGCAATAATTATGTCAAAATCGGATTTTTATAAACAGATCTACAGACGACAATGTTGATTCGTTTTGCAAAATCTTCCCACAAACATTTTAAATCAAAATTTTTGAATGGTGTACAAACGCCCCTGAATTCCAAATTCTTAATTTTATTGCCATCCAAAACTAAAATTTGGTGTTTCCACCCGTATCCCCATTTTTTTTTGGAAAACACAAAACGGAGCCAACGCAAATTTTTCGACAACGTCCTTCTTAAACAAATAGCAGATCATCTTTTGTCTCGGCCAAACCGGAACCGTCGAAGCAGTAAATTTCGCTGCTACCTTGGTAACAACCCATGCGTTCTAGATGCGCATGTTTATCGCTGATAATCTAACTCGCGCCTACTATCCGTACGAAGCGGTATATATGCAACGTGTATCATTTATAACTACCCTTCACACGCCACTTTCGAAATATTCACACCAATGGATGCGTTCAAAATGGCGATAATTCCTTAACAGGGCCGCCTTTAATCATGAACGAGTCGGATTCGTTCTCATGCCCCAATCAAATGCGTACAGAAGTCCAAACCGATGGTCACTTAATATTGACAATCAGTGCTTCACACGAAACCCACATGATATCACCATGAGTGATCCTGACTGGGCTGTTTTGGGCACGTAAAGCCCACTAAGACAGTATTATCGCTCGTCCGACTGTCGCCATTAAGTTTCTCGGGTCACTAACCTTGAGCATTCCTTAAAATTGTATAGTAAACGGAAGCTGAGTATATTGAAATTGCTTTCATCAAACATTCAACCCTTAGAATAGTCAGGAATTATAGTTCTACGATCTTCCACATAATCATATCTACTGTGTAGATCGTAGCCTTCTGAGAGCCGAAATGTATAGTCCTTAAAATACAATACCTAAAAGTACGCAATCTTAATAAAATTAAAAAAATTCAACATCATTCAAGTGCTCCCGTTACACCATCCATAGGTGTATAATGAAGGAGATCGGTCTAACCGACCCCAGATATTTTTTTGTGGAAGAAATTGGTGGTGAACCAATCCAGTTTATCTCTTCATTATTAACGAGCACCTAGCGAGTTTATAATTTTGTTGTGTCTGTCCGTCCGTCCGTCCGTTAGCACGATAACTCATAAACGAATGGACCGATTACGATGAAATTGTGCAGGTGGGGATTCTTTATCAAATTCGTAGATCGGAGTTCGTGAATTGGCAATGTAGCCCAAAAAATAAAGTAGGCCCTTTTGACATCTCCGTTAGTAATGAACCGAATTGCATGAAATTCAATACGCGCATAGCTTTAGCCATATAAAACACAATTCCAAAAGTTGAACCTAATCGATCAGCATTCACAGTGCCCTTTGCGCATCTCGACCATTTACAGACCGAATTGCAAACTTTCTTATTTATGAAGGTATTTAAATGAAATTTGGTACATAACCACTTGGAATAAAAGAAAATTTAACATCAGTTTCAAAATTTGGTTTTGCGCATGCACAGTTTATTTATGGAGGCATTCAAATGAAATTTCATACATATACACTTTAAATAAAAGCAAAACTAACATCAGGTTTAAAATTTAGTTTTGCACATACTATAGCCATACCCAGGAGCTCGTTTGCTATATTTGTTTAATTTATTATGCCTATATTTTACTTCACAAGTATAACCTCTTTATTCCTCTTCCGATTTAATCTCTTCCTGTTTTTTCTTCCATACCTGTATCCCTCTCTTCTTTGTCTCTTTCTCTCATACCTCAACTAGCAACTTATTGTTACGTTTTCATGCATTACATTTGGTCAAGCACCATCTATCTTGATACAAGTTTTTTTTTCTGTAAAGATTGGGATCACAGAAACACAAAACGGCAAAATTTACTGTCAGGCCTCTTTTAAAGACGTGTATTGTGTAAACTACCTTAAGCACACCATTTATTTGGCTTCAGAAGCTATAATAATAACGGGTCAGCGTAAACTGTGTTCGTTCATTTGATCTCGATCGTCTCGAGGTTAATGTTGTATTTTATTTAAATATCCGCCTTGTATTTTGTTTATTTAATTGTAAAGTTATTACGTGTTAAACGGTTAGGTTTCTTCTTTTGTAAAAATTTTATCTCCGGTCGATGCGATAAGAAATTGGTTATCGCTGCGTAGCCTAATTAATCTCAAGATACGAAAATACAGGTTTATTGTATTTGAACACGACGCAGTAATTCATTAAGGAAGGAGGCAGGAAAAAACGGAAAGAGACGAATGCAGATGGAAACGAGGCTTGTTTGGTGGTGGACATTAATTGTTCCTTTGCTTTGACGTTGAAACGTAGCCGTTTCGTTTGTTTTTGGTGTTCACCAGTCAGACGTATTTATGCGCATTGTCACGAGACAGTCAGTCTTGCCCGTTGTAAAGTTCGTTAGATAGATATTGCATTACGAGATTTAACTAATACGTCGTTATTTAAATTAATCTGAAACCGGGGAGGGTAAACCAACTTACGAACGGGCTCTGAACTTGGCTGTGAAGGAAGGGGGGTACGCACCATAGGCCTTAGGTGTGTCTAAGTGCTGACTGGTCGGGCACCCCTTATGAATAGGCGATTATTTATCGCAAAAGGAAGCCTTTCTAATATAGTTAGTTAATGGGAGTTTATCCACCATCAAAGAGCAAATTTTACGTCGAACGCAGAAGTGCAATTGTGGTGTTTTGTGTTAGTTTCTTCTTCTTTAAAATGCAAGAACACTAAGATTTGTTGTCGGAAGTTTGTCAGAATAGGAGATTTACTGGAACATGCCATGAGACCTTCTTGGATCACCGCCTGTACCTGAACCTGAAAGAAGCACAAGAAGGTGTATCCACAATTTATTGTCGTTTCATGTTTTCGTGGTTCAAATAACCCTTTTAGAAAATGCATTCAGACCACAGAAAGACTGTACGGTGCTCTCCAGATTCGAGTTTCTGCATAAAAGAAAGCCGATTGGAAAATCGCAATTCCGCAAAGCGTTCAAAATTAGATGAAATTTACTTTCGCACTGAGCCATTACAATTGCAGAAGAAGAAACTATAGCATTTGTTTAATTAAAAGCTTGATTATTGTTTAAACATTTGCATATGCCAATTTACGAGGTTTCTACGCGAAATTGCTAAAATTCCTTTTGTGAGACGCTAAAAATCCTCAAAAAAATGTCTTTCGCAATTACAACTCTCACTTAACAGTGACTCGTTGTTTTCCTCGTGTCGATTCATATTCTTTTCCTTTTTGTAATGAATCCGTGTAAGCACCATCGAATCTACCATCTGTTACACCAAACCGTTCTCGAGCCACATATACGAAAGCGAATTATTCCCAACGCACCTGCTATTTATTTATATCGCTATTAACAATTAAATTGAAAGTTCCTCTACGTATCCAGCAGAAATTAAAAATTCTATTCATAGTTCACGTCACAGTTCTGTTATTAATGGATTAATTATAAAATCGCGATGTCAATTTCGTACGGGTTGCGTAATCACAAAAACTTGACTGATGTTCCTTAGAAATGGAGAATGACTTCTAAAACGTGTTCACGCTGGGCATTCTTTTAAGGTTTTCAATCATGTTTAAATGGTGTATAAATTTGGCATAAACAGATTGATTGACTGTTGGATAAAGGAAAAAAAGTAGCTTTTTGTTGAAAGTAAATGGTTTCGGAAGGTTACGCGAGGTAGGTGGGATATGAAAAAATTCAAGGTGCAAGTCAGGGACCGTTTGTAATTATCGAGTATTTTCATTTTGCCCTTTGTGCTTTTATTGCATCCGTTATTAGTAATTAATCTATCCATTCCGAATTATTCTGCGATGATTACTCTTCTTCTTTGAACCGCCATTTTGTAATACCATGGGTGTTGCAATCTTCATTCTTCTTTGCACACTTTTTAGAAAATACGCAATGTAAATGGAGAAGATGAGAAAAGAATAGAAAGTAAGTTTAGATATTAATAGAAGAATGAAAAATTGGAAAAGGCGAACAATGTAGGAGATAAGGGAGAACCTCGTGGTTTCCAGCCTCATGTTTAAGAAGAAATTCAAATTCGTGATAGTCAAATTCTGGAGGATGGATTCAAGCCATGGCTTTAGAATTGAATTCGATTGTGGATCATCGGGGATCCAGTAATCAGCAGTCGGGTTATACTCAAAAACGGCACGCTGAAAAGAAAAAGAGCCAGAATAGTGGTTAGAGGATTTTTTCAGGGTCTCGGACGTCGATAGACATTTGCACCAGTGGCGCAAGATAATTCCATACGTGACTAAATGGAGTACTAGAAGAGGATATCTTCATGAACGTTTCAGAATACATTGGAGAAACTTATACAGAGAGAGAGAGTGTGTAATTGGATATAAAGGCCGATCCCGTTACTTGTATTTTACCCCGCCATACCCGCAATGGGTGTAACATTCTTATCTCACTACTAAAAGACCTATATAACCGCAACATTCTCAATAAAGGACGGGCAATTGTCTGCAGACCTGTGTTAGTTTATGGAAAATCGACATTTTCGTCAAAACGAGAATCATGGAGGACCCTCTATAAGGGTTTGGGATGGCGGCTCCTCTCGCTTCCTCGTACTCTCCCATCACCCTTGTTCTCCGGTGTTCCTTCTCTTCATCTACCTCCCCTATCATGTTTACTACCCTCAGCACGCTGTTGTAGTGGTTCCGGACATTGTTACTCCCTAGTCTGTAGAGCTATGTAGCAGCAGCCTGTGGTCCCCGTTATTTCTCTCTGTTCTGAGAGGTTCCACCCTGTATATACGACTTACGACGATACATACACTTTTGAGAGTTGGCAACCATGCAATTTCTAGCTGGGAAAAAGCTACCTGCGCCACCTACAAAGCACGAACGGGGGTCGTGAACGCGTCGCTCCATAAATGTTTGTTGTTATTTTGTATTATTTAATGCAGGTAGTAATTCTTGCATTTCTTTATATCGTATTTGTGTGCTGTATGCCGCATTTTATATTTTTTGGGTGTTTCAATCTTTGTTTTTGAAATTTACTTGGTTTAACCGTAATGCAGAATGACATGTTAAATACCGTTATGCTATTGTTTGTAATTGTTTACGTTTTTGGTGTAATGCTTGCTTAATTTATGTTGATTGATGTTGATTACTTGGTCTTGTCCGTGAAGTAACATTCATATAAGTCTTAATCACTTTATTTTAATATGTGAAAATTACCGATTCGTTTGATGTATGTACTGACTTGCTGTTTTGTAACTAACAATTTTTTCCGTCAATGAAGCAGTCACGGGGGTGGTAAAAACTGTAGTCAAAATTGAGCTACGACACTTAATTCCGTGATTGTCTTCGACATTCAACTGTAGGCTCGAAGCCCCGAAACCAGGGGCGGGCTACCCATCTTGCTGGAGCGGGATTACATTACATCAGTTTAGATTCTATGTGCGATAAATGAGTGGCGATTCAATAATTTCCACATATCTTGTTTTTAGTTAAATTTGCCTACAAGGCCATGTAATTTTCCATCTTGCTTTTAACAAAAGGACTTTATTGCACCAAAGATGAGTCACATCCTGTACTCTTAACCCTTTCTAAGAATTTAGGTACCTGCTACTACCTGACCCATTGTTCCCAAAAACTTGCTTTTAACCTTGAGTGTAACCAACATTGTGTATATGCATTTACTACGAATCGTTTTGGATTTGGTTTTTTGTCCATAATATTTGATTGAGGGGTCCAATCGAAAAAGTACGAATCGTTTTCGATTCTACGCACCAAAATTAATAAGAAAAAGTGTTTTCCCGAGAAATTTTGGAGTAGTCGATTTTTGGTAAAAAACGAAGGTAATACACTTGCTTTTTTTTGGCCGTAAAAAAAATTGTCCGAGATCGACCGGGAAAAAACATTTTCTTATAGAGTTTGGCCCGTAGAATCCATAATTTCAAGCAGTTCCAAGATTGGACTACTGGATCAAAAGTTACAGCCCTTTGAACTTTTTGTATATATATATTGGTTTTTTGTCTATAATTTTTGATTGAGGGGTCCAATCGAAAAAGTACCAATCGTTTTGGAGTCTACGCACCAAAATTAATAAGAAAAAGTGATTTCCCGAGAAATTTTGGAGTAGTCGATTTTTGGTAAAAGACGAAGGTAATACACTTGCTTTTTTTTTGGCCGTAAAAAAAAATTGTCTGAGATCGACCGGGAAAAAACATTTTCTTATAGAGTTTGGCCCGTAGAATCCATAATTTCAAACAGTTCCAAGATTGGACTACTAGATCAAAAGTTACAGCGCTTTGAATTTTTTGTATATATATATATAATTTATTTCAACCACGAATGTGGTGTAACTGTCACACAATAACAACATAAATAAAAAACACAATAGTACAATAAATAATATAAATATATCTATAAAAAAGAAATGTAAATAAGTGTATATATTAAAATTTTTTTTTTCATATGACTAATATTTTTTGATATTAGCAAAGAAATCATCCAGTGTGTATAGCACCATCGACTGAAGAATTTTTCTAATTTGGTTTTTAAAAGGAGCCAACATTGTAATACCATGTGCCGGAAGGACATTATAGAATCTCACCCCCATCTGTAGGTAGGATGAGTTATGCACCTTATTTTTTTATCTCATTATAGAAAAGTTATTTTTTGTTCTCGTATTATATGAGTGGTTATCACAATTTAATAATAATAATTTTTTGTTTTTGAACACGAAACATAAACATTCAAACACATATAATGAATAGACCGTTGCAATCTGAAAGTTTTTAAAATACGGTTTGCAGGATTACCGTTTCTGTAGCGAAAACATTACCCTGATTGCCTTTTTGAACCTTAAATATGCTAGCAATTCTATGACTAGTAGCATTTCCACATAATGATACGGTATCGCACCTTACTTTCAAATTTTGAATAGTAGATTTGCAAAAGGGTTTTATGGTTACATAAATTTTTACAATGGGTCAATGCGAAAATGTATGAATGTAATTTTGCTCTCAGATGGTCAATGTGATCTTTCCAACAATTCTGTATCTATAATAACTCCTAAGAAGGTACAGAATTGACATCTTTCTAACTGAACTGACTGGTAACGCAATGGAGCGATATCAAAACCCATATTTTTCTTATAAAGAAGAATTTTTGTTTTTTCCAAAGTTCACCAATTAATAAGAGTACGTTTTAAATTAATTTCTAACTCTTCTTCAACACAAGCCACACTAACAGTAGTGTCATCTGCATATGTGGTGAAGCAGTTAAATAGTTCATTCATAAAAATTATAAATAATATAGGACCAAGGATAGATCCTTGGGGTACTCCATACTTAATTGGTTTTAACTCGGATGCAACTTCAATAATTTGTCCCGAGGAAGAAATTTGCTCAACTGCAACATAATTCGTTGTTGGTATAATGGTCATATCGGGGTCCTAAATAAATACGTTCCCTATCAATTGTGGCTACTTAGCTTTTCGCGCTGTTGTCCTGTTGATTTGGTTTCTACACTGTTTTGCCACAATTTAATTAAGACTTCGCGTTTATTCATTTGTGTCTTGATAAAGACAAATTCCACTTGGGCTGGGTGTAAGCCCGATTTAAGCGCGGATCCTCCTCACGTTCAAAATTCTTTACAATAGTAGGTAAAGTAAATACAGAACTCGCCAGGCACAACCGCTCTCATTGCCGGTCCAGAAGTTTACAAAAAGTAATTTGTATTATTTTAAATAATTCTGCGTGTCTCAAGATTACTTCAACTGCTTAACTTGAAGGTTAGGACTTTCGCCATCGGATAGTTTGCGTGAACCTCTAAAAAGCCGAAGCGTACAGAGAAAATGTCTTAAAAAACGGCTACCAAACAGAACCCATCAAAACTTTACGAGCGCTTGGAGAGAGAGGCAAATAATTACATTTTACTTTGCAATAAAGTACCGCGCTCATTACGGCGTGAAATTTTGCATTTATTCCACAGAGGCAAACTGTGAGATGACGAATGGTGACCTATTTCATTACCTCTTGATTCCCATACGAAAAAAAATTGATTATTAATGAAGGCGTTCGGTACACGGTCGCGTTGGTACCTACACTAACAAAGGCAATGTTCTAAGAAGTAACTGTAATTGTAAGAATGACACAAGCCGTCATGTAAATGAGAGTTGATGTATTGTATTGTATAACCTATCGGGTTGTTGACTTTTTTCTCAAGGGTAACGCCAACCTCAAAAGAGAAGAAATACCTACACACTCTTCTTAAGGTTTCATTTTTCATAAGCGAAATTTACATTGATGGACATTAAGAGAGAACAAAAAAAAACGAAGATGTTGTCCGTTAATTTTAAGAGATCGACGAACCGGTATATAAAATATGGTTCTGCTTTTGCGACAACGAAATTGCTTTTACACGACGATAAGTCAGTCAGTTCCATTAGCTCAAGCCCAAAATCGACTGTCAATCATATTCCAAAAAAAAAGATTACAGTGACGTTATCTTCGAAAAGGTGAATAATCGCATTAGATGTTCAATACGACGGGGGCAGAAGACGAGGAGATAATTGCAGTCGCAGGAAGGAAACGCTACGCTCCACATAATTACCACTCGTATCTTAATTAGCCACTTTGAGGAAAAACCGTTCCAAAACGTTTTGTTTTAGTATTTACGATAGATGTCGCTCGTAAATTATGATAATGTATTTAAAACGGTGTCCCACATTCATCAGCGGGTCTAAGTCGTAATAAAACGCGCGATTGAGTCATAAAGAGAAATTAATCCATTAGCAACTTTTTATCGGTTTAGAAAATGCCAATAATTCGACGTTTTTTTTTCTGCGATAATTGAGTGTCAATGAGACCTTGGGGAACTCATGAGAGCGCCATCATTTATTAATTGCGTTTACGCCTTACATTTTAGCACAAAGATCAAGCGGATCTGGACTTCTGTAAGGATGTTCATTGTTGCTTCGTTCCAGCTTGAAGATGTCAGAGATGCGCCAATTTGGGACGCTAATTCTCTACCCCTTGTTTTGCAATCTTTTTTATTTCAACCATTTGGGTTCAGGTCAGAGCTGGGCAGTATTCGATTTTGTAAATACTGTTTAGTATTCAAATCCTTTAAAGTATTCAAATACTTTACTTCGCATAGTATTTGAATACTTAACCTTCCTTTTTTTACCAAAAATCGACTACTCCAAAATTTCTCGGGAAAACACTTTTTCTTATTAATTTTGGTGCGTAGAATCCAAAACAATTCGTACTTTTTCGATCAGACTTCTCAATCAAAAGTTATAGACTAGAAACCAATTTCGAAAGAAAATTCAAAGGGCTGTAACTTTTGAACTAGTAGCCCAATCTTGGAACTGTTTGAAATTATGGATTCTACAGGCCACATTCTATAAGAACATTTACCGGTCGATTTGAGACAATTTTTTTTCGGGCCTCAGAAAAAGGCAGTGTATAACCTTCCATTTTTTCCAAAAATCGACTGCACCAAATTTTCTCCGGAAAACACTTTTTCTTATTAATTTTGGTGTATTTGAGTGACAAGTATTCGAATACTTTTCAAAGTAAGATAATGAAATCCTTTCACAGTATTCGAATACTTTTTATAGTATACGAATACCTTTCATAGTATTAGAATACTTTTGAAAGTATTCGAATACATTCTAAAGTATTTGAATACTTATTTTTTTAAGTATTTGAATACTTTTCAATGTATCTGTATCTAGTATTCGCTTGTGCTGGACGTAAAAGTATTTAGTATTCAAATACCTTTGATTTGTGTAAAGTATTTACTATTTAGTATTCAAATACTTTCTGAAAGTATTCTGCCCAGCTCTAGTTCAGGTGGACCTTATGCTTTCAAGCTTCCCTTTTCATAACTTTAACCTTATATGGCAAGCAAGCAAGCTTGGACGTTTTCCAAAACTGATGCATTTCCAAAGAAACGTACACTTAGCGCTACCATAATGAGCTCACTTCCTAATAAAATGCTGCAATCCTATCCCTACGCCCGCTATCTAGCCACCAAAAACAATTAAAACAAAAGCTCATAGAAAACCCCTTCGCAAAAATGACACATATTTCGTTGACTCCAATCATCCAGATAAATTCTTTACATTATCACGACCAAATTTGTTTGGAAAGACACTGGAAAACTGTGTCTTTTCATATTTCTGCGGGAAAACATTGAAAAAATTGAAATCGATAATAAAAGCTTCCGTTACAAAGGGAGTGGGTGATTATGGGATTCATTTAAAGAGTGGTCCTTTTACCAAATTTTCTATAAAATCATTTATCATTCTCCGTTAAAATTAGAGCTCAAAAACATGGTCTAATATTAGGGGAAAATTTGTAGAGATGAGAAGATGACTACAGGATAGAAAATCAATACAAAAAAGTGCAAGAGGGAGAAGTAATTATCAGAAAAAAGAGGTTGGAAATTTGGAGGGGGATAGGGACGGGGAATTCACAACATGGGAAGAAGCGGGAGGTTGGTAATTGATTACACATTAGTAAATGAAAAAATACTGGATCAGATAGATGAATTTAAGATAGAAACAAGGATAGAATCGGATCACCAATCCAAGGAATTGAATCTAAAAGAGAAGATAAGAAGATCAAGGAATGAAAAGACGCACAGACGATGACAGTTATCTTATGGACAAGCGACAAGTAAGAGTTGTATATAGGGAGACTAGAGCAACAAGGAGCGAGTACAGAGGGGGAGTGGGGTTATATAAAGAAAAGTATT
This sequence comes from Photinus pyralis, assembly GCF_008802855.1. NCBI lineage: Eukaryota > Metazoa > Arthropoda > Insecta > Coleoptera > Lampyridae > Photinus > Photinus pyralis. Next base: position 18,444,807 of record NW_022170878.1, read on the forward strand.
AAAAAAGCAATGACGTCGAAATAACTAACAGAAGGAGAGGGGAGAGAAAGCAGAAAGGAGCTGTGGGACAAAGAGTGCACAGAAAAGAAAAGGAGATCTAGAGAAATGATGAAGAAAGAAAGAAGAGGGAAAATGGGTGAAAGAACAGAAAAAAGTACAAAAGAATATAAATATCCGATCACGATATGGAGTCGAGGAGGAGACTTGTTGGTAGAAATGAATTTCGTCACCTGCGGCCCTCCCTATTTTGAAAAATTTTGCTTGGCACCATTAAAGGGATGCCATGCCTCCCCCCCCCCCCCCCCTTGAGACAGCGAAATTTTATGGCTGCCTGGCACACCTTCAAGGTATAGGGTACATATACTAAAAAATTCGAAGACTCTAGGACCATTCCCCTAAAAGTAGTTCAAAATCGCACAAGTGGACGACCGGAAAGGCGGACGAACCGACGAACAAAACGCAAACAATAGCACTTTTTTTAATTCTTAAAAAATGCGCTAATGAGATGGAGAAACAGAAAGAATACGAAGAACAAATTAAGGAAATAAAACAGAAAAGGATTTTTGGAAGATGATAAACAGAGGAAAAAACAAAAATATAACAAGTGGGAGGGAGAAGCAGCAATTAAAAAAATTGAAGAAAGGGAAAACAGCAGGGAGAGACGTGATAGATAATGAAGAAGATAGGGTCAAGGAAAGAATGAGAAATCTAGTCAACATGGTATGAAAAGGAGGGGGTTTACTCGAAGAATGGAAACAAGTGGTAATTGTGCGAATCTTCAAAAGAGAGAACAAGGATTCTGTGGAAAATTATAGGGGAATTATTGTAAGGACTACGGCGTATAGAATCTATGCAATGATACTGAACGAAAGACTGGAAGTGAAGAGGATGTACGAGGAAACACAAATAGAATGGGAAGGGAAAAGTATGGAAGTTCCCAACGGGGGAACGAGAAATGAAGATAAGAAGAAGAAAATGTAGAATATACGGAGAGGAAGAAGAGGAACAGATGTTATGGAACGTACGGAGGTGGAAATGCCAGTAGTAAGAGTGAGGGGGGATTTTGTTACGTGGTAAATGTGATATTACACTACTGTTGAACATTAACCCTCTGTCTTAATTCAGTTTCTGTTCCCGTGGGAATTTCAGGAAGCGCTTTAGCGTATACCTTAACGCCTTCAAAGAAATTCTAAATGTCAAGGCTTTATCTTGCATAGTGCTCCTCTAAAATCCCTGAGGAATGTAGGTTACATACCTTCAGCTTATCAAGTAACAAAATCTAACGTGACATCCATAAGAAATAAGAATGTTGATGTCATTTACTCGACAGTCAAAAGTCATAAAATTCATCGCAACCGAGGATTACTATACATACAGGTCTGAATATAATCATAAAATTCGTAATTTTAAAACCAAAGGGAACATTAACCTTAAAGAGCAATTGAAGGGTTGCTTACTGATCATTTATACATAATCGATTAACGAAGTACAAATATTTGCTGTACTACAATAATTACAACCCCCGCAATCGAGGATTACTATACATATAGGTCTGAATATAATCATAAAATTCGTAATTTTAAAACCAAAGGGAACTTTAACCTTAAAGAGCAATTGAAGGGTTGCTTAGGGATCATTTATACATAATCGATTAACGAAGTACAAATATTTGCTGTACTACAATAATTACAACCCCCGCAATCGAGGATTACTATACATATAGGTCTGAATATAATCATAAAATTCGTAATTTTTAAACCAAAGGGAACTTTAACCTTAAAGAGCAATTGAAGGGTTGCTTACTGATCATTTATACATAATCGATTAACGAAGTACAAATATTTGCTGTACTACAATAATTACAACCCCCGCAATCGAGGATTACTATACATATAGGTCTGAATATAATCATAAAATTCGTAATTTTAAAACCAAAGGGAACTTTAACCTTAAAGAGCAATTGAAGGGTTGCTTACTGATCATTTATACATAATCGATTAACGAAGTACAAATATTTGCTGTACTACAATAATTACAACCCCCGCAATCGAGGATTACTATACATATAGGTCTGAATATAATCATAAAATTCGTAATTTTAAAACCAAAGGGAACTTTAACCTTAAAGAGCAATTGAAGGGTTGCTTAGGGATCATTTATACATAATCGATTAACGAAGTACAAATATTTGCTGTACTACAATAATTACAACCCCCGCAATCGAGGATTACTATACATATAGGTCTGAATATAATCATAAAATTCGTAATTTTAAAACCAAAGGGAACTTTAACCTTAAAGAGCAATTGAAGGGTTGCTTATTGATCATTTATACATAATCGATTAACGAAGTACAAATATTTGCTGTACTACAATAATTACAACCCCCGCAATCGAAGATTACTATACATATAGATCTGAATATAATCATAAAATTCGTAATTTTTAAACCAAAGGGAACTTTAACCTTAAAAAGCAATTGAAGGGTTGCTTAGGGATAATGTATACTTAATCGATTAACGAAGTAAAATATTTGCTGTACTACAATAATTACAACCCCCGCAATCGAGGATTACTATACATATAGGTCTGAATAATAAAACCAAAGGGAACTTTAACCTTAAAGAGCAATTGAAGGGTTGCTTAGGGATCATTTATACATAATCGATTAACGAAGTACAAATATTTGCTGTACTACAATAATTACAACCCCCTCAATCGAGGATTACTATACATATAGGTCTGAATATAATCATAAAATTCGTAATTTTAAAACCAAAGGGAACTTTAACCTTAAAGAGCAATTGAAGGGTTGCTTACTGATCATTTATACATAATCGATTAACGAAGTACAAATATTTGCTGTACTACAATAAATAATATCATAAAATTTTATTTTAGCACCATCACAAAGCTGAGAAAAAATCACTTAGTCACTTGATACAGTATTGTATTCTGTTCTGAAATTTATTTTATTTCGTGCGCCGCGTTCCATTTTTATTTAGAATGACAGATGTCATTGGAATGCGCAATGATTTGTTTGATTTGCCGTTAAAGTGATCACTTTATCTACTTTTACGGTTAAAAAGACACAGATTAAGCTGAATAATGTCGGTCCAAGACTAAACCCCTGCGGTACTCCGCAGTTTTTTACGTTTGTGAAATCAATTTCGTTTGCAAAAACCTCTCTGTACAATTAGTGCGTAAAATTAAAGAGTAGCCATACCTGCTCCACTCAGCGTCGCAACCGTTGGACGTTTCGTCGTTTCGGCCGCGTACTTCACTGGTTTGAAATGGAAAAACGAAGGGGAATATCCCGATCCTTGTCGGCTGAGTGAACTAAATCTGTCCTCGCGATCCTCTATGTACAGACCCTCCTTACCCATCGCCGCCAGCTGGCGACCTTTCGGCATGAACATGATGAGGAATATCATGGCCGTCGATATAATTAGTCCAAAGGCAACACAGGCGTCCTTATGTCTATCACTTACAATAAATCCGCTCAGCACCCAAATGAGCCACGTTGGGATGCTGCAACCTATCGATACGGCTATGTAGGTAGCCTCCCTGTAATTGTCTCTAATGCTACGGGATTTGAACGCCAAAACTGACACAAACACTAGGAGGAACACAATGTATATAAGGGAGAAAAGCATGTCCGCGAACGACGTTCGGCACAACGGCACAGTCACGGCATTGTTTATGTCTTCGGCTGTGACCAAGAGCTGGTGCTTGCTCTGGGAGACATTCTCCAAGGCAATGTTGTCGACTAGCGGCGGGTTTGTTAACAACCATTGCGCTCCAATGGCAACCTGAATTAAAACTGCGAAAAGTAGGAGAAGCCCTTGGTACGGCGCCGGTAGGTAGACTCCACTATTTAGGCTGATTAAAAAGACGCACTTCACCAGAAGGGAGGCAAATACAAGTGCGTACGAAACGCCGGTACCAAACCGAACGATTGCACAAGTGGCTTGTGTAGGGGTCAGTGCGATTACTCCCCCAAGACCGGCGCCGGAAAATAGGCCCAAGAGCAGCATCTGCCCGAGAAAAAGGTGCCTCCTGCTTGGTATCGTTTGGCACGCTTTGCATAGCACGAACACTTCAAATCCCGCGATGAGCAGCATCGTCAAGGTGGATAGCGCCAAAACTGGTATGACCCAAACCTCACTGCGAAACAACCCGTAAATTCGCACACTTTCATCGGGACAATCCGTGCACCCTATTTTCTGGACTGGGCCCGGCGTCGTGGTGGTGGTGGTAGTCGTGGTGCTCGGTACCAAAAAGAACTCGGTGCTCATCTGCAAACGGCGCTCCAAGGCGAAGGTACTGTTATCACCCTTGCCTATCATAAACACATTTGCATTCTGCACGGGCGGACCTCTATCCCAGTGACTGCTCAAATTAAACTGTACTCGTCTCTCCGCCGAAGACGCGACCGTCAGCAGCACCACGGTGCACACCAGCACAGTTCGAGCCATACTGACCCGGCCGCGGACGTGTTGTACTTGTCGTCGCCGTCTTTTACCACTAACAAACGATTTATTCTCGTCGCTTCCTCCAGGTAGCCGAAGAAAGAGAGGGAAACTTTTCGACGTCGGACTCCTTAATTACACATCTAAGAGGGTCGATGCGAAAATGATAGCCTCGCAAATCGCTCGAATTAAATGGGCGCGACGACGCGGGTCGCCCGCACAGAGGAATCTTAAAAAAAAGAAGTTTCGGCAAAACTGGTTTCTGCCTTTTTATCAGCGGGAGCTATCTGACAGCTTTTTCGAACGAAGGCTAAACGCATTTAATACAGTCTACTCGTTTTATTTTAAGCTGAAAAAAGGCGAAACTCGCTCGCAGACCGAGATGGTGAGAGAGAGAGAAAGAAGCGAACGCGGCTCTCTCTTTCTTTATGTAACAATTTCGTCTATTACAATCGATTACCTCGACAATTATCCATTGTCGACGCTTGTCGATTCTATTAATAGTAAAACGTGATCGTCTTCGATCGGGAATCTTTTCATTTAACAAACCGCACAGACCACAAGATACACTACAATGGATTAAAGTGCATTAAAGTCGTTGTCCACTGGCTCCCAAAACCGGGGCCAAATTTTTGCTTTTTAGTGAAAATGACGAGGGACAAGTAAAGCCAGTATAAATAACACAGACGCCACTTTCATTTTTCCTCAAACTAACCGTTGACCGACAGAGAAGAACCGCGCCTGCAGTTAGAGAATCAATCAAGAAATTATCGACCAAATTTTGCTTCGGTGGAGCCGCCTCTTACTGGGGTTTTCCTGACACCATCGGGGTAAATCAGGCAAGGGATATAAGTAGCATTTAGCTTCACATCTTCGGACCATTACATATGCTCCAGGTATCCCATGTATTTCAAAGGCTCCATATTATTCAGATCCATCAGATGATCTTCCTGGATCTTCAAGATTGATTCATCAGATCAGTTCCTCCAGGTCCGTTGGATTCTCCCGCTTCCATGGTTCCCTCAACTCTGTCAGCTTCTTCTCATTTTTGAGGTTATTTCTTCAGCTTCTTAAGCGCCATGAGCCTCTTTCACCTCTTCAGCGGATTCCGTTTCCTCAGCTGATTTAGCTTCTTCGGATTCTTTCGCTTCTTCAGTCTCTTCAGCCCCTTTCGCCTCTTCAGTGTCTTCAGCTGATTAAGCCTTCTTCGGCTTGTTAGCATTTTTCTGTTTCTTCAGTTTCTTCGACCTCTTCCGCTTCTTCAGCGTCTTCAGTCTCTTCAACTTTTTTAGCCTCTTTCGATTCTTCTTGAGATGATTCAGCTTCTTCAGCTCATTTAATTACTTGAGCTGATTCGGCTGCTTCAGTTTCTTCAGCTTACTCAGCTTCTTCATGTCCTTCAGTTTCCTCAGATTCATCAGCTTCCTTCGTTTCCTCACCTTCTTCAGCTTCTACGGCATTGCAGCGTCTTCAGTCTCGTCAGTCTCTTCAGCTTTGCTTATCTTCTTCAGCCTCTTCCGTTTATTCCTCTCTTCCGCTTTTTTGCTTCTACGGCCTCTTCCGCTTCTTCAGATTCTACGGCTTTTTTAGCGTCTTCAGTCTCTTCAATCTCTTGAGCACCCTCAGCTTTTTCATCCACTTCACCTTCAGCTTTGCTTATCTACTTAAAATTCTTCGGCCTCTCCGTGTCTTCCGCTTCTTCAGCCTCTCCCACCTCTCCTGTCTTTTCAGCTTCATTCGCCTCTTCCGCTTCTTTCACTTAATTCGGCCTCCTTCAATCCCCTGCCCTCTTCAGCCTCTTTAGCTGATGCAGCCGCTTCAGTTGCGTCAGCCTTGCTTATCTTCTACAGACCCTTTCGCTTCTTCCATCTCTTCCGCTTTTTTGATTTCTTAGGCTCTTTCCAATTCTTCGGCCTCTTCTGCCTCTTTCGCCTCGTCTGCGTTTTCCTCTTCATAAGCCTCATACCCTTCTTCCTTTCTTCCTCTTCTTCAGCCTCTGTAACTTTTTCAGATTCTTCAGATACTTCGGACTATGCAGGCTCTTCATGTTATTCTTCAGATTCATCAGCTCTAGCTTCGGCTTCTTCAGATTCTTATATTCTTCAGATTATTCAGGCTCTTCAGATTCTTCAGACACCCCAGACTTTTCAGAATCATTAGATACCTCAAACTTTTCAGACTCCTCAGACAGATTCTACAGATTCATCAGGCTTCTTTGGATTTTTCGGATCCATAATCTTCGGCTTCGCCATCTTCTTCGGATTCTTCTGCTTCTTCGGTTTCTTGGGCTTCTTCGGCCTTTTCCGCCTCGTCTGCATATTCCCCTTCTTAAGCCTGATACGTTTCTTCAGCCTCTTCCGCTTCTTCAACTTCTTTCATTAGATACTTAAGACTCTTCAGACTTTGGAGACTATGCAGACCCTTCAAACTCTTCAGACCCTCCTTCAGATTTTTCAGATTCTTCAGCTCCAGCTTTGGTTTCTTCAGATTCTTCTGAACCATCAAACACCCCACACTTTTCAGAATCATTAGATACCAACTAATCGGACTCTTCAGACGGGTTCTACAGATTCATCAGGCTTCCTTGGATTCTTCGGCTTCATCATCTTCGGATCCATCATCTTCCGCATCATCATCTTCTTCGGATTCTTCAGCTTCTTGGGCTTCTTGGGCATCTTCGGCCTCTTCCGCTTCTTCAACTTCTTGCAACAGATTATTAGATACTTAAGACTCTTCAGACTCTGCAGATTCTTCTGGTTATTCTTTAGATTCTTTAGATTTTTCAGATTATGCAGATTCTTCAGGTCTAGCTTCAGCTTCTTAGATTCTTCAGGCTCTTCAGATTCTTCAGAACCATCAGCCCGCCCACACTCTTCAGAATCATTAGATACCTCAAACTTTTCGGACTCTTCAGACGGATTCTACAGATTCATCAGGCTTCTTTGGATTCTTCGGCTTCATCATCTTCGGGTCCATCATCTTCGGCTTCAGCTTCTTCGGATTCTTTTGTTTATTCAGATTCTTCAGCTTCTTGGGCTTCTTCGGCCTCTTCCGCCTCGTCTGCATCTTCCCCTTCTTCAGCCTCTTCCGCTTCTTAAGCCTCTTCACCCTCATAGGCTTCTTCCGCTTCTTTATCCAACCTCTTCCGCTTCTTCAGCTTCTTCAACTTCTTTCCAACAGATTATTAGATACTTAAGACTCTTCAGACTCTGGAGACTATGCAGACCCTTCAAACTCTTCAGACCCTTCAGACACTCCAGATTTTTCAGATTCTTCAGATCCTGGAGATCCTTCAGATTATTCAGATTCTTCAGCTCCTTTAGTTCCTTCACCTTCGTCACCTCACATTGCTCACTGACTCCCCAGTCCACACATATTCATTTTTACAAGCCCGTCAGTCAAAGTACCACCGAGCTCCAGCTCTCATTCCTTAGGGCAACCGTCGACATGCTTTTTTAGGATGTGACACTACGTGAGCGACAGATTTTACAAACTCCACTCGTTTTACAATCCAACCACCACACCAGAGCGCCTGTCTGCAGGTGTCGAGCAAATGTTTTTGGCATTTTACGGAGCTCCTCTCACCATGGCTGCCGGAAAACCAATCTCCCCAACTAAAGGTGCAATGGGGTTGTAGGAGGGGAACTTTCTGGATCCAAAGAAATGGGGGTCGAAGAAGTGTCGTCAGCGCATGGACCCTGCCGCAGCTGACTATATTGAACATGATAGTTTGCTCATGCAAGACTGGGTGCGGACCAAGGTGTGGCTGTCGGAAGCAGGCGTCTCATGCTCGGTAGCCTGCTCGGAAAGCACTCAACCGTCCAGTGTCCCTCGTAGAGGAGTTATCAAACTACGAGCTTGGTGAATAGTTTTTATTTTTATGTTATTTTATGTTTAAGTTATTTCATTTATTGAGTAGGTATGTTCAGTATGTGTAGTTATTTCAATATATTTTTCAATTTCACATTTCATGATTTATCCCTTCCCCCTCGTTTACGTACACAGCATACTATAGATATTGACTAAAACACTAGAACTAAGAAAACATTTTTCTTCGATCCCCTCGGAAACTATGTAACGATTTATGTTCTTCATTACATTATTGCTTTTCGTTTTTTGCATTTTTTCTGTCGAGAACCGTATTGGGCTAACCGCTGAGGAGTTAGTTGAGAACGCATGGAAGTTTAATTGCCGTCATCCATATTTTATTAATCTCTGGCAATTGGATTCATTAAATTGGGGATTCTGGAATAATTAGTGAACGGATTCGCCTAAAAACTCCAATAGGGGGGATATAATTGCGTTTTTCTCTTTATCGTAAGTACGCCATTTCCATTTTCCGTAATGTACACTTCAATTCGGCTGATATTTGTCATATTACAATCTCCATCGACGATTGTTGCATTCATCTATAATTAGCCGTCTTGTTTAAGAGGTATGTACATTTTTTTTCGGAACTTTTTGACCGCAAAAGGTAATAATTACCAAAATTTGAGGCTAAAAGTCGAAATTTTAAGAAAAAGATTAAGAAACTGGAGGAGAGTCGAGAAATGTACCAAAGTCGTTGAAATATCGTGTCATCGTGTTAATCGCCGTCTTCATGGTACGAGAATATGAAGGTTCAAATACTTACACATCCCTAAATTGGAAGCCTTCGTAATTTCATTTTACAACAATAAATTGACCATAACGTACATTAAAAAAACATTAAAACGTTATGCTTAATATATTTTTTGAGTTTAGTTCAGCGCAATTTAATTTCATCTTTACAATTACAGCGAAAAACCTCCAATCAACACCGCATTCGATTTGCATGTCGAATTTATTAGAGCTCGACCTAATATTCTTCACTATCGTTCACCGTTTTTGTTTTCTTGAAAAGTTGGTCGAAAAATTGACGCGATCATGAAAGCAGAACAAAACATTTTGTGCGGCGCGACGTGCTCATGAATGCTTAAAAGTGTATTAACTATCTACTTATATGATAATTAATTTAGCCATTTAATTGAATTGCATAGTACACGAACGAGGCCATTTCAATTTTTATTACAATAATAACAAAGTTTTTTTGTTTTGGAAGTTTTCACGGTACTCGAGTGCATAATTAATATCGTTTGACTTACTTTTTCGCACGTTTACTTTCTTTGCAATTGACGCGATTGTTTTAGGTGAGATTGTTATTATATATGAAAATTTATTCAGTATAAACAGATCAAATTTGCAATACCTACTCCTTCCTGCGCTTGATTAGTTTGACTATTTGTGTAGTCGTCGACTCAAGTTATCATATTAATTTTGAGTATTTTGCTATTGACCTCAGATGTCCTTGAAAATGAAATGGCACCACAAACAATTAGGACATTGAACTTTGATAACTTTAAAAAAGAAATATGACACCACAAAAAAAAGGCAATTGACTTCTGATGGTCTTGAAAATAAAATGACATTCAATAAATTGACATTTAATGACCTTGGGAGTAAAATGTGGTGCCGCAAAACCTAGAGATAACGCCCTTCGGACTTATTTAAAATGTGTAATTTAGCATTAGCAAATAAGCACATGTTTCAATACATTTAGCTACAATACATGAACTATCCTTATATGATATCATACATTTTTCTATTTTTTTGACCTCCAGTTCAGACCTCCATATCCAATAAAAAATCATAAATACATTTTGATAGCATGCCACTATCTAGCAAATGCACATCGCAAACTTTGGACTTTGAACGGTGAGCAAAATTTGAACTTTGAACAGCGATTTTAATTTTTAATTTGCGGTTCAGTGGCGAAATCTGTCTTCGTCGTTCAGGCCTCTGTCACCGAACCGGAGAGATTTTTTTCTAAAGCTGGGAAGATTACAAGAAAAGATAAGGCGCCCTGAAGCAGGCGCGAGTACTGGTATAAATTATTGCGTAATTTGTGTAGAGTTGGAGAAAAGTTATGTCTATTGTCCATGTATACATTGTGTTTGACATCACACATGAACTAATTCTTTCGTTTCCATTGGACTGAAACTCCTAGATCATAAATAGCGCCAAACTTTAAACTTAAGCTGGGTCACCGGGTCGCTGGGTCAGTAGACTAACTGGGTCACTGAGTTACTGGATCACGGTTATGCTTGATCCAGTCCAACTCTGGCCTGTCCGGGAGACCTTATAACTCTTCGGTCTTAGTAATACATCTCTTCTTGCGAGGAGGACAACGGTTCTGAGGGTTTCCTCCCAGATCGGCCCGTGCAAGTAGTGCAGAAGGTAACGCAACATGGTGTGCGTTTGTTTCACAACCAACCACAAGAGGGAGACCACTATTTCGATAGTAGTTCGCCTGCTCCGTCGTGTGCCATCTTTCACCTGAGGTATTAGGGGACAGCCACAATGGCACCCTGAAGAACCCTGCCAGTTGAGGAAAGGACCCCCCTCCAACTGCATTCAATGCAGCCATAACGTACCTAGACTGAGGCTCAGTGATGTCCACCTCCGGACGCGACCCCGGAACAATGGCCACCCCGAGCACCGATAAGGACGGTTAGAATTTTTGGTGTGTATAGACCAATCATCAGAAGAAGAAGTTTCAGTTAATTTATTACTCAATAACCATTTAGAAAAATCTTTAGTTTTGATTATCCGCCATGTTGAGTTGTTGGAAACACATTTCCTGGGTCAAGAGCATTTAAAAAATAAAGAATCCACTTAAGACAACCTTCTGCCCCTTATGCACACAGCACACTGCATACACCTACCGCATCGTCTACGTGTCCTCCAGGTCTCTAAATCTGCTATTACTTCTTAACATTACCTCTTTTACTGTGTATTTCTGTTCCACCACATCAATTTTTCTTGGTCATCATGTCTTCCAAGTCCCTACATTTTCTATATGCTATACGTCATCTTCCTGTATCTCCGGCAACTTCTACATCGTCCCCTTCTTTCTTACTGGGACACTGTCCATTCGATTGAACTAGAGTTTTTGACACATTTTAAAGAAGCCATTTGTTAATAAGTTGATCTTAAATTCTCTCAAATCTATCGCAAGCTGCCTAATATAAAATGTCTAGTTTATCGTATTCTAAGATCTTTTTTAGACACTCCTCCCAGATTTTTCTGGGATACCATTAATTATTATTTATCAGAGCTGGGCAGTATTCGATTTTGTGAATACTTTTTAGTATTCAAATCCTTTAAAGTATTCAAATACTTTGTAATTAAATACTTTTATGGAAGCAGTATTTGTATTTGCAACTCAAATACTTTCACAAATATTTAGTATTCGAATACTTCGCATAGTATTTGAATACTTAACCTTCCTTTTTTACCAAAAATCAACTACTACACATGACTACACTAACTGTAAGCACGGATATTCATACTTACAATACAAGGAACAAAGAGAATCTTTATATACCGTTTCATAGATTAAACAAGACCAAAGATGGCACTACATTTTACGGCATGAAATTTTTCAATGTCTTGCCAAAACAAATAAAATATTTAGATTTGCACGCATTTAAAAACTGTGTAAATAGTTACCTTAAACGAAAAGCTTTTTATTCTTATGAAGAATTTTTAAAAGATAAATTTGATAACATTTAAGTTTTAAAAGCAACAGTACCTTGTGTGATCATGTTCTCGTGTCATTTGTCTTTTTTTTTTAATATTATGTAATTGTACCTGATGACGTGTGAAAATACTATTGTATAGATCACAAATAATAAAATGATAAATGATAAAATGATAAATGACACCAAAATTTCTCGGGAAAACACTTTTTCTTATTAATTTTGGTGCGTAGAATCCAAAACAATTCGTACTTTTCGATTAGACTTCTCAATCAAAAGTTATGGACTAGAAACCAATTTCGAAAGAAAATTCAAAGGGTAACTTTTGAACTAGTAGCCCAATCTTGGAACTGTTTGAAATTACGGATTCTACGGCCAGGTCTACCGCGGAAATTTTTTCCGGTACGATTGAGGAAATCTATGGAAGGCATAGGAAAAAAGGCAGGAACAACCTTCCTTTTTTAAGGAAATCGACTGCACCAAAATGTATTCAGTAAGAAGGGGAACTCCGAGGAAATCAAGGGAACTCTGAAGAAATCAAAGGAACTCTGCTGCATTTTATTATTTAAAATGTCTTAACTAATTTTTTTATTTGTTTATGGTATTTTTCTCATTTAATATGAAGTTTTTCTCATTGCAAATAGGTCTATTAAATATAAAATAGTGTTTCGTCTAAGGTCGTGTCTTTATCCGTCCGTCCGTCCGTCCGCTAACTTTGCGACGCTACTAGTTTTTTATCTTAAAGAGCTATTGTTCTATGCTTTTTTCGCTATTTGGTTCGTTATGGGTGTCGAGTCTTGTACCAAGGAAGGAATTTTTCTGTACGCTTACAAAAAAAGTTATTGTAAAAAAAACAAAAAACCGTTTTTTACAAATGTCCATAATTTTACCCTTTGCCGTTTATGTAACGATCCTAGAGATCGTTTATAATTTTGCATTGCTATCTGTCGCCCGCCGGTTGGTCTCTCCGTCTGTTCCTTTGTCTGTCTGTCCATCTATCTGTCCGTGTGAACGATAACTTTGTTTAGAAATGTTCGATCGCTTTTACATCTCCGTGAGTTTATTAACTGAATTGCATGAAATTCAATATGGGCATAGATTTAGCCATATAATACGCAATGCCAACAGTTGAATCGAATCGATTCAAAATTCACAGTGCCCTTTTCGCATCTCGACCATAAACCGAATTGCAAACTTTTTTACTTATAAAAGTAATTTGAATGAAATTTGATACATAGGCACTTGGATAAAGGAAAAATCAAACGCCAGTTTCAAAATTTGGCTTTGCGCATGAGCAGTGCCAACTTTTTTATCTATGGAACTATTTAAGTGAAATTGATACTTAGGCGCTTGAAACAAAGGAAAATCTAACATTAGTTTTATAATTTAGGTTTGCGCATGCGCAGTTCCAACTTTCTTATTTAGAAAAGCATTGAAATGAAATTCTTCTCATAAACTGAAATTGAAGTAGCACGTCAATAATGGATTGCCCATGTGCAACGCTATCTTTCATATTTGTGGCCGGATTTTTACGATTTTTACAGAAGTTGCATCTTACAAATGGGAAATGAATGCAAGTGGAAATGCGCTTTATGTAAATCGTTTACGATTACTTTTTAACTTGACACTTTTATATTTTTTTTATGGTTTTACCTCGGGTTTTACTTACCAGGAAATTGTTAAATCAACGGAATAACAATGAAATAATTAAAAAAACTTTAAAAAATCAGAGGAACTCACAGGAACTCCAAAAGAAAATCGAGGGAACTCCAAGGAAATCAGAGGTATTTCGTGGAAGTTGGAGGAACTCAGAGGAAATCAGGGAAACTCCGAAGAAATCAAATGAACTCTGAAGAACTCGAAGGAACTCAGAGGAAATCTAATATTTATAGGAAATCAGTGTACAAAATTTGGGTTGCGGTTTACCCCTCGGATTCTACAGGCCACATTCTATAAGAAAATTTTTTTTCCGGATCGATCTGAGAGAATTTTTCTTCGGGCCTCAAAAAAAGGCAGTGTATAACCTTCCTTTTTTACCAAACATCGACTGCACCAAAATTTCTCGGGAAAACACTTTTTCTTATTAATTTTGGTGCGTAGAATCCAAAACAATTCGTACTTTTTCGATCAGACTTCTCAATAAAAAGTTATGGACTAGAAACCAATTTCGAAAGAAAATTCAAAGGGCTGTAACTTTTGAACTAGTAGCCCAATCTTGGAACTGTTTGAAATTATGGATTCTACAGGCCACATTCTATAAGAAAATTTTTTTCCGGGTCGATCTGAGACAATTTTTTTTTCGGGGTCAAAAAAAGGCAGTGTATAACCTTCCTTTTTTACCAAAAATCGACTGCACCAAAATTTCTCGGGAAAACACTTTTTCTTATTAATTTTGGTGCGTAGAATCCAAAACAATTTGTACTTTTTCGATCAGACTTCTCAATCAAAAGTTATAGACTAGAAACCAATTTCGAAAGAAAATTCAAAGGGCTATAACTTTTGAACTAGTAGCCCAATCTTGGAACTGTTTGAAATTATGGATTCTACAGGCCACATTCTATAAAAAATTTTGTTTTTAAATTTTTATTATATTTGAGTGACAAGTATTTGAATACTTTTACTTACCTTTGATAGTATTAGAATACTTTTGAAAGTACTCGAATACATTCTAAAGTATTTGAATACTTATTTCTTAAAGTATTTGAATACTTATTTCTTAAAGTATTTGATTACTTTTCAATGTATCTGTATCTAGTATTCGCTTGTGCTGGACGTAAAAGTATTTAGTATTCAAATACCTTTGATTTGTGTAAAGTATTTACTATTTAGTATTCAAGTACTTTTTTAAAGTAGGTATTCTGCCCAGCTCTGTTATTCATCAAAAGAGATTGTTCAGTATCACCTTTTTAAATTCTTCGCAAAAGCCATAGTAGACTAACCTTACAGGCTTGTTCGTTGAGTTGAAAGGTCGTGATGTAAACGATACAGGAGCATAAATGCCTGTTCCTTCATGGAATCGATGGCGGGTCACATTTTCGATGTGCTTCCTATTAATTAATTAAATTACTGACCCAACCTTAATATGCAAATGTGTGCCGAGTTCCGCTCGGTTTCTACACACTTTACAATGTAAGCATATCGTTCGCCTAATTAGCACAAAAATAGAAAAAAAGCTTAAAAAATTCAATAGAAATTTTTTTTATTTGATGAAAGTAAGCCGACTTTCGCATATACACTTTTTTTTGCTAAAAGTGAGCAGCGATTTACATATCTTATTGTTTATGATATATGTAAACGGCAGCCATACAATAACCGCCTATAAATTTTTGGGGGCATCTCCGTTTATAATATTAAGTATTCCTCGACGTATTTTGTTGACAATATTTATGCGTATCGATGTCCCGAAGTTGAGTTACGTTTATGGACATAAATTTTAAGCCCGCACGTGGTATTCCCAAGCGGAAATTGTATAAATTTCTAGACTGTGTTACGGTGCCTTATTTGCATAAGACGAGTTGCGTGGGTAGAGAGTTTTGTGAAGCAGACGTGCCAGTTTACTATACGATTTTCTTCATTTTATTTTACAATCAATTTGGGCACACATCGCTGGCGTTGCTTGTTTTGTTCATATTAAAAATACCACAAAACCATCGATTGATTTTAGAAATCGTGATATAATTAATCAAAATTGATCTCATCGATCTGCAAGGTAGCTAAATGTTAACTGAAAGCAGGGGATTTCGCAAGGTACTATAGACGGGCCGCAATTATTCTTTAGCCATCTAAGCCCGCATGGTTATCGTGATGATTTATGCTATAATTATGTAACATGGAAAACAAGTATAAATTGTGCACAACTCTTGGGCAGATAAAGCGCATTTTTTTATACCGAAATAGCTTCGATCGATGTTTACTTTCTTGGTAGATAATTAATGGGGAGGAGGCTCTTTACACATAAACATTTAAAGACCGCCTGGCATAGGTACAATCAAAATCCTCCGACACTCCATTCTGCAGATATTTAAACTGAAAGGTATGACGTTACCAATAGATATTTGTGGTCCTGCGTCCCACTTGCCTTTTACAAGTACCCTCTCCCGGCACTTCGCGCATTGACTTCAGCAATAGATACGTCTCGTCCAGGCGATTCATTCTGCCTTTGAGGGTACTTTCCTCAGGCAAACTGTTTTCGAGATAATCGCTCTTAAAGTTCTGACAACACCAATTGATATATTTCTTCAAGGGGTCCCTTTGTGAGTACCCTCTTCCGACGATCCGTTTTGGAGATATAAGGGAATATATCAGAACGCGATAAGGGGTCGAGGAGGAGGACTATGGTTGGTAAAAAACAATTCCTTTCGCTGAGACCTTTAATTAGAGTACCGTTCCAACCCCACCCCCTTTTTTCATAAGGGGTCAGAAAGAAGAGCGGTAGTAGGTAAAAAAACGGTTCCTTTCATAAGTGCCAAACCGATTTCATCCATATACTGTGCGTTCATTAAAGCTGGTGAGTGCAAATGCGAAAAAGAATGCCTTGTTTCCACCCCATACGATTGTTCCGTTTTTATAAACGAACGCTCTATTTACTAAATGATTAATTCTCCGTCGCGTTTTATTTACCAATTGTGACATAAGTAAACTGCGCAATTGAATTAATTCGCCATTTTCTAATTAGTTAAATTCCGTTCGCGTATTGCTACAATTAAAAAATCGAAAAAGAAAAACCTTCACGTTTCTACGCATCTCCCTCGGCTCGTGTGCGCTCAGCTATTTATATCAAACAGAAAGGTGAACCGACTCAACTTTGTAGTTTGCCGTCTACTTGAAACGAATAGCAAAGTGGCATCTTTTGTTTATAATGTAATTTTCAGAGAACCGCTACTTCAGTAAGAACCGCTGCTATGGTAACAAACCACGCGTTCTAGATGCGTATGTTTATCGTTAATAACCGCGCCTACTACGTATACAGAACCCAATAATTGATTGATAATAATAAAAATTGATTCCGAAACACATTAAGTAAACATAAAAACAAAATTCTTGAAATAAAGAGAAGCGTAAAAAGCTTGCTTTTACATGATACCCCGTACGCAGACGGTCGAAAATCTTAAACATTTCTTAATTTCTTAAAATTTTGTTAAGTACAGTCTGCCGTCAGAATTTATATCAAATGCACTTCGCAGACTGTGGGCATTCTGAACTTCTCTATCGCGCTGAAGTACTTGTTTTAATTGGTAAGATATCTAAGTTAATGAAATTTTGTATGTGGACAAGTAAAAGTAAAACTAATGCCGAATCAAAAAATTTGTTTTGCGCATGCGCAGTCCGTTCCGACTAAAAATACGCAAAACAATTATTGCGTATGCCCAGACCCACATTCGTTATTTGTAAATTAATTCTTCTAAAATTTTAGGGTAGAATTCTTCCGGAATCCGGGAATGAGAGTACAGGCGGACCGATAGACCGACATCATCGAGATTTTGTTATTTTTTACCTCAATGCAATACCTCCCTTACTAACGTGCGGTGGTAAACAAAAGCTGTTGATACACGAGTACAATTTTCAATTTTCCGGGCGCAGATACAGGTGAAAATTGCTTCTGCACATTACAAGTTATAGGTAAAAAAACCTTGCGGCGGCTGCACCCATCGGGCACGTCCCCGAGTGGCGGATGGTGGGACGCCCATACAGACACCTAAATGATCGTAAAGTGACTCGTGCTTCGGTGGGACACTTCTGATTGGCTCGTTATCGACCTCGAAGAGGCGTCGGGATTACTACCGGCAGCCTCAAGGGTCGATAAAGATATCGTGACGGTTATTGGCTCCGACCAGGGGTCGGAAACCGTCAATAATAATTATTATTATTCGCCAATCTTTCAAGGCGAACCATGTCCATTTTTGAAATCGCATGAAATTTAATTGTTAATTAAAAGTTCGACCCGAAAGCCGTATAACCTGAGGAACCTAATTACGTAGCGGAGTCGACCGTACGGATGATTTAATTTTCAACCCCTTAAAGCGGAAGCAAACTCGTTTCGTAGTATTATCGGATAAACGCGTTGGCATATAAATAAATTGGTTACCACGAACGCGTTGGGGTCCAAGGTGCAAAACGTTCATTGCGCATATATTTAGAGCAGTTAGACGAATAAAAACCAAGTTTGTCAATCAAAACTGCACATCTCACTTGTGTATACGGAGTGTAATTTTGGCCGTTTCCATACTGCGGAAGATTTGTAACTATTCCAGTAAATAAACCACATTTCAACTAATAAAATGCCATAAATTTGAAAGAAACCAGGGGGAGGGGGCGCAAAGTAAGCGTACTCGCAGAGAACTGAGATAAGCTTGAAGGAAGAAACTCGAGAAATAACTATAGAAACGTAAAAAGAGTATTGGCACAATTACCTATTGGCAATTTACAAAAATTAAATAAAAACCCGTAGATAATTGGCGCCAGATTGAAGAAAGTGAAATTAAATTTAACTCTCTTTGTTAAGTGCGTAAGTGAAAATTAGACGAAATTAATCCGGATTACGCATGGTACCCAATCAGTATTCCAGTCATTGAAATACACAAAAGAAACAAATAGTATTTTATCACGCCACTCTTAAAAGCTCGTCGACCTGTTGTTGTGTAAGTAATTCACTCGATCTTCGGAGGGCATTGATTTCGTGAACCCAAAAAGTGAAATGCCCCCTTAAAGAACAAAAAAAAATGTTTCTTGGCGATTTCATCAATATGTATGATCGAGTGAGGTTGTTGTACTGAATTTCAATGATCGCGGTGTAAGGCACAACTGCTCATGGATGTAATTTACAAGTTGATGAAGTGTTTATTTTCTTACTTTACATACTCTGTCGCCTGTGACACGAGTTTGTTTACACGGTTTTTCGAGGGGGAGCACGATGTAAACACTTCTTTTTGACGAGCACGTCGCGACCGCGGTGGTCTCACGTAGACCGCAAACCACTCGTTTAATTTTTGATTTAATTATTTATTTTGCACATTCGCAAACAATTCATGCTTCACTAATAAAAATACAATCACGAAGAATTTGGACATGACATAAATATATTGTTGATATTTACAACTTAAACACGACCGCGAATTTTAGTAATCGACATCGATTTTAAAACTGAATAATAAACGCAATTAAATTTGCTGATGTAACAAACAAAAAACCTCTAAAAAATTCTCGAACGTCATATCATATTTCATCCGTTGTATTTCCAATCGTTTGTAGCCTCACAACGTTCTAGAAGGTTCGCAACAATATTCTGAAACCTCAAAAACTACTACTTTTGATTAAGTATTGATCCTGAAAACTGCATCTAAACTTGCGCGAATTTCATTGGTTCTACAACATTTTTATTGGCTTCAATGGTTAACTTATTAAAATTGACGATCTGTAATTTTATGGGTCACTGGTTTCCGGCTATTGCCCTGGAAAAGAAACTGGCGACAGTCGGACGAGCGTTAACAAACGATAATACTATCTTAATGGGTTTTACGTGGTCAAAGCCCAAACCGCCCAGTTAGTTTGGGGTTGGATTTTCTGGAAAATCACCGTATGATCCTCGCTACCTTACATTTCCCGGACCAGGTAGTCCCCGAATCGATCAGGGTCTAGCAGGTCTCAGAGCACTTGAACGGGAACAGCTGCACAGATTAAACCAATTCCTCGAGCAAGAACTGGGTCAATTTGTGACGTTATTTTCTTTACCGTGTAATCTTTGCATTGGCTTACATTTGAATTACTATGTGGAATCCTTCTCGAATAACATTATGCGAACTCTTACCTTTATATAGCAATCCTTACGCCATCTAGGTGTTCACATTATAACCCGATCCTTTATTTGCCATATAGTATTCTTTTAAAAAAAACCTTTTGTCTAGTTTTCTGTTGATTGGCGCGGTTATCTTCTCCCACTCACTGTCGACGCGCGCAGTCCTTGACGAGACGTGTGGAGTTGGTACTGTGTAAATTTTTAATTAACGTTATGTATTTTACTTTGAAGAACTTGCTCGTGTAAGTTTGTTTTCATTTGAATTGATAAGATTGCTTTGTCATTGAAGATAGATTCAGTTATTTTATTTGTACATTTTGTAGTATTTTTCTCTTAAAACTTCATGTCACTTTTTGATATCTCATACCGATTGTGAAAACCAACCCTTAGTCGAACCAAATTTTATTTTGTTGTAAAGTCATTTGAATTTTTGATTCTTTTTAGTATTGATTGCAATTCTACGTACAAGAATAACCATTCGTGTCTTACGTTAACCATTGCTTATGCGATATATTGTGCAACGCGAATCATTACCCTTCTTATATATTTTTTTGTTTTTGTGTCTGACTGTTTCAGATTTGCAGTTTCGCGTCCTCTGAGCTCGGAAGGTTGCGACCAGAGTTCAAGGTAAATTTAGTTATTTTCGTCGTTTTTCCCTTTTAACGTTTGATTACATTTTGGTTGTTGATACTAACGAGTTGTGATTATTACTTTGTTTGAAAGTCGCTTAATGATTATAGCTCCGTTGTTTCTGCGGAAGCCCTTTTGGATAAATATTTTCCCAGGCTACGTGTTGGCTTCTCATTTGTTTTATTAGAGATTATTTTAAATTCCCAGTTTGATATACTAGATCGATATATTACAGTGTCAGATTTGTGATATTTTGAGATCTTTGTTATTAAACTACCCGCATTTACGACATCAAATACTGTTTATTTTTCCTCATAATTGTGTATTCCTTTGAGTTTAGTAAGACGAGAACAAGGATCTCTTGGTCTGCCTTGTTCATCCCTTTAGTATTCCTCTCTCTCTAGATTCATCAAAGACTAAGTGGCGCCTATCCGGATTACTTTTACTGTTTCCTTCCCTTTTTGGCTTATTTGTGTGTGTGTATAGAAGAACCCCATTTTCACCCCGACCCACCTCTACTTTGCCTGAGCTTACCGTGTGCTTATCTAAGGTAATTTTGTCACGTTGGCCCAAAGTGAACGTAACAAGTTTCGAAACTCTCCTGGGCGTATTTTCTAAAGTCAGGAGCAAGATATTGCAAGGAGTAGTTGGGCCATCAAATAGACCTTGGAGCTCACCGATAGTATTGGCACAAAAATCTTCACGTAAATATCGATTATCGACAAGTGAACCAGCTGACGGTCATGGATGCATACCCGTTACCGCATATGCAAGGGATCCTAGACCGTTTACGGGAAAGCCAGGTATATCAGAACGTTAGATTCGAAGTCCGGGTACTGGCAGGTACCGCTTAGTGAAGCAAGTAAGCCAATCATTGCCTTTACGGTACCGATTATTCTAGTTCAAAGTTTTTCCATTTGGACATTATGCACCAGCTACATTCCAGAGACTTCGAGGACCAGAGATGTATGAACAGATTTGAAGACATCATTGTCATTGGTAAGACATTTGACGACCATGAAGATTCTTAGGAATGGCATCGTCGTACCGAAGATCCACTGGGCGGCGAGCGACCTTGAACTGGTCCAGGTTCGGCCCTATACAACTACTTAGGGGCAGTATTAACCCAACAACAGGAAAGAGAATAGAAAGCCATCGCTTATGTAAGTAAAGCCTGCAGAAAGAAACCACTCCGCGATAGAACAAGAATGCCTTGCTGGGGGGTTATCTGGAAGGGTATCATTGCGAAGTTGTCACGAACGATCGCAGCTTGAAATGGTGAAAAAGTATACAAAATCCTACTTGCAGAATAGCCAGATGGATTATGAGACAATAATTCGACGTGTAATCGAGTAGCCGACGCATTATCGCGTAATTATGAAGAGGAAGAGGCCCAAAAATTTGCAGCCAAACATGCAAATGGTACAAGAAATTGAAAACCGGCAGCAGAAACTCATCCGGAAGAGAACCAAGTATAGAGAAACGACACCCCCGTGTACTATACACAACAATGTATATGTTACATACAAGGTACTGTAGTTTTTCATGATTTGTACAAAATAACGATCGGTTCAGTTTATGAAATTGCGTGAAAAATATTTTATTGATATACTGTTGTGTAAACTAGGTCAAGTGGACGTTTTATTAGGCTTCGGCACCTGCACTAACGCTGAGATACCCTGTTTGTGAATGTAATTTTTTGTTTGGTGTAAATGTGGTCATTATTTCATTTTAACACAATTTTGATCATTCATTTTAATCTGAATTCGAGTTCATTTTTGTAATTTAATTTGGTATTTGTTTATTTTATTTGTTTAAATTAAATTCGCGTTGTATTTGTAAAAGTTTATCTCATCTTATTCTCCGGTCGTTACGATAAGAGCTCTTATCGCTGTATTAGTCAATTAGTTTCACGATACGTATGTGTTTTCATCGTTTTTAATACAGGTGCAGATTATTCTAAGACGGCGCATTAGGTACTTTGTAAAGGAAGGAGGAAAAAAGTAAATAGAAAAGTCAAAGGTTTTAAATAGGCGCCATCGTTTTATTTCAGTGCATCAAAATCAACAACTTAATTGAATAGTAAACAATTTCTACCGGACTAGAAATAATTCCCAACGTATTCAGCGATTTCATTTAAATGTTCGTGTGGACAGTTGTCGGTAAATTGCAGCATTAGAAAGTAAAATGAAGAAAATGAGACATTTCTTCAGTTTACGCTTTGAAGATTAAGTGGGATCAATTCGTGCGCAACGAGTGTCCAAATGTGCCAATTATCCTAATCTGGCGTGTGTAACAAATTGCGCTCGCATCTAGAATAATATTCGCGACGCAACAATAAGAAAACCAAAAAGACATAATCTCGTCCTTTGTTCTTTAAATTTATGCGTGTACGGTACGTTGCATAATTTATGTACGGGTGGATTATGCGCAATAATTTTCCGTATCGTTCATAAATAATTTTATTGCATTCGATGTATGCGTAAGCAAAGGGTACGGAGGACACGTCGATGTCTTCGGACGTTTACGATCGCCTCTAATTGTGGGTTGATCGTAAATTCTTGACAGATTGCAATATCGCCTCTTTCGCGTTAGACGGTTATATCGCGTTAAAACCGACCGCAAACAAAACCAAATCTCTTTGGTTTCGTTGGTTTTTGTAATTGTTCCGACAATTTATGCCTACATAAATTACGATGTGTATGTAAACGTATGATTGCCTGCGTCTTGGGTTTTGCAACTTCTTCCTTTCAGGAGAGTTTACAATGTCTTATTATCACACCCAGAAGATTTTTTACCTACGTTGGCCGTTCCTTTCATGTTGGACTATTCTTAGGAAGAACATATTTTATATAGCAAATGATTATACGTCTGCTACGAGATTCTTTAATAATAATAAACGTCGCAATAAATCCTTCCGACGCTATTGGAAAAGAAGATTGCCTATTCTTTGCAATATAAATATGTACACTTATAGAATTGAATCATTAACGCCGAATTGCTTCCACACGAAGATCCAAATCCACCCTAACAGTTCAATTCTGTGCTCATTTCGCGCAATTTTTTACTGTTTCATATACACTTTATGTCTCTTCCTCTATCTGATGGCTTCCTCTTCTTCTTCGTCTAATGTTTATTTCCCGCTTTTCTTCGTTCTTTTCACCTCTCTGCGCATCACTCTCTTTTTTCTCACCACATAATCCGCATTGACTTCCTTCTTCTTCTGACCAGCCTCCATTTCCACATCTTCCGTCCCTTAAACCCTACCCTATTTTTTCCGTCTAGCAATCGGTTCCTGTTTGTTATTTCGTGTTCCATAATTCTCTTAGTAATGTAGTGTAATTCGGTTGTTCTCCTGTTCAGGCCCAATACCCAGTTGTAATACGTTCCAATACTTCCATCCTCAAATCTCCGTTCCATAAGTCCATCCCTATTTTAAACTCATCATTTCCCCGTACTTCTCTCATTGCAATTTTTCTATAATATCCATACTCGTGTGCTGGTTGGATTATTTCTTTGCATGCAGTATTCCAATACAATGGAAATAAGCTTCAACAGTCACTGTCATTGTGAAAAATCAGCAACTAACCACTTAAAAATGGGCTCAAAATAACGCGCACGGACCGCTTACAGAATTCGCTCTGTAATTACCGATGGATCCCCATTGTTACAGCGCGAAACGCAATCATACAAATGGAATATAAAGAGCAAACGTATGAGCAGACGGCAGATCTGTCTCTAAGCACTCGTTCAGACCACCATCGAACGCGTTTAACCGGTAAGCCGTGTTCGGGCCGGTTTGATCATCTTACCGCCAGTAGCGCCCACGAGGCACGAAGTAACGGGAGGATGAGGATGCCCCCCGAAGGGACAACAACCATCAAACCCGCTACTGCCGCCACCACAGCGATCACTCCTGACGAAATCATGAAGGATCTAACCGATCGTGGATTCAGTGCCACGGACGCCACCAAGATTCCAGATTTTCTGGTTGCCCAGAAGATACTGCCGGGTCCAAGATATAGAACATCAAGGCTATGCTCTACTGCTGTCGTCTTAAGGTAGAAGGTTTCCGCACCAGCCGCAAAGTGGCCGAGTGCTATGAGTGCCAAAAATTCGACCACTCCAGCGTCAACTGCGCCCCATGCGTTCGTTGTGCTAAAAACCAACCGTCGTCTTCCATCCGCCAAAATTTCACCAGGAATTGTGGCCCTTCCTTTGGTTCCACAAAATTTCACCAATGATTTTGTGACGCCACCTTAGCCTTTTAGTCTATCGTAATTTCACCAGAGGATTTTTAGGCCTTCCCATCCCCTTCCCCCTTCGTTCTTTTCTTATTCTCCCCTGTTTCTGATACTTTCTCTCTCCAAGACAACGCCCTTTCCTATTCTGTAATCCTTCCACACCCTCTTTCTGTCATTTTACTCTTCAGTTCTTCTCTTTTATCCATATTTCCACATTATCAGTATTTTCTTACAAAATCCCAGAAATGTTTTGCCCGCCACAGTTTTCTTTCCCCTTTCCCTTTCACCTTCGACCATACCTTTGCCTCTTCACTTCACTTCCACCAGGGGAATTTTGGGGCCACTTTCGCCTTTTAATAGGAAATTTCACCAGTGATTGTGTGGAACCACCATAGTCTTTTAACCATTAGAAGGTGTCTGTCTCTTTTTCGGTCCCTTTTACTCTTTTTCTACCCTCCTCCGTTTCTGTTACTTTCTCCCTTCAAAACTCCGCCCCTTTCTCTTCTCTAATTTCTCTGAACCCTCCTTTCCTCAAAAAACAACTATACTCTGCTTTACCCCTCATAGTTTCCCTCGTGTAGGAAATTTTGGTGCTACCGTCGCCTTTTATGCCGCCATCGTCTTCTTTTATT
The DNA here is from genome assembly GCF_008802855.1 of Photinus pyralis. NCBI lineage: Eukaryota > Metazoa > Arthropoda > Insecta > Coleoptera > Lampyridae > Photinus > Photinus pyralis. Next base: position 18,470,136 of record NW_022170878.1, read on the forward strand.
TCGTTAGGATTTTACCGGAAACGTTTTGGCGCCACCATCGCCATTTAGTTCGTCGAGATTTCGACAGTGATCTTTGGCGCCACCGTCGCTTTTTAAATCGTGGAAATTTCGTCAACAAATGTTCGGCGTCACCTTTCCTCCTTTCCTTTATCGCCATTTTCGTTCCCTCTTTATTCCCCCTGTTTCTTGTCACCTTTTTTTCTATCAATTTATTATCTGTTCTCACTAATTCTTTTTTTTTGCGTTACTTCATGTATGTTCCTGGTCTTCCATCATTGATTTTCTATATCTCTGCCTTACTTCCCTATTCTTCATTTAATTTCCGTCATGTCTAATCTCGCTGTACCCTCATTCCCTCGAAAGTGAACTCGTCATCTTTGGATGTATTGTTTCCCGTTAACTTTCGCTTTAATTTCCCCAGCTCGGGGATTTTTAGGCGCCGCCGTTGCCTTTTAGTTCACAAACATTTCACCAGGTGAATTTCGGTGCCACCTGCGCTTTTTAATATAAAATTTCACCCTCGATTCTTGCGTCTTTGGTCTCGTGAGGTTTTCACCAGGAATTTTTTGGCACTACCATCACCTTTTAGTTCATTAAGATTTCGGCGCCGTAATCACCTTTTGGTTGGTAAAGATTTCACCGGGGGTTTTGTGGCGCTACCGTCGGTCGTCTTTTAATTGTTGGACATTTCATCAGAGGATTTTTGCGCCATTGTGACCCTTAAATCCGCCAAGATTTTACCAGGGATTTTTGACGCCACCGTCATCTTCTAGTTGGTCGAGATTCTACCATGGGATTCGTCACTCCAAGTTTTGGCGTCACCATCTTCTTTTAGTTCATGGCAATTTTCCTTTTTCCAGACGGCTATTTATCTATGTGCATCTTGTTCTTCTTACTTACTTTCTCATGGGAATTGCACTATCATTTTATTTCTCTTTCTCTTCTTTGGCTTCCTCCTTATAGTTTTTACAGAACCATCTTGTTCCTTTTCTCATTGGCTTCCCTTCTCTGCATTTCATCCATTACTCCTCCCATTTCCTCCATTACCTCCTTCGCCTTCTCTATCTTTCTTTCTCCACGTATTCCATCAGTTTTTTCAATGTTTGTTCCTTTTTTGGGTTATTAAGAATATTTCCAAACATATTTCCAAAAGGGGGCTCTGTGACCCACTTTGTGGTGTGGTAGAGTAATATTGATTCGAATAGATCTGGGCGAAAATTATTACCTGTGTCTTTTTGATGGGAAAGAACTCGAGAAGTAATTGGTCTTGGTGTACACTCATGGCGGTAACTGTATTTAGTTGTGTATCAAGGTGGCGTTTTTTTTAAATATCTTGGATTGATGGATCTTCGTGTGCTCTTCTTCAGATCTCGAAATTTCTTTGACTAACCTTCTACGTAACGGATTCAGTGACCTTATTTGTCGAACTAATCAATTTGGAGACTGTCCTAAACGGCTGACAAGCAGTAAAACGCTTAACGCCCGAAAGGGTCCATTCAGATTCTGCTTCTGAGAACGGGGTGGATGGCGTGTGAAACGAGTTTTCGGTAATTCACAGTCGGGCCAGACCAGACGGAAGATGTTAATGAACCCGTTTCGATGAAAAGGAAGAGCGAAGGCTTGTTCTGGTTGGAATTCCCAAATTGCGAAAAGAGGACGCATAAGTTTCGTACAAAAGCTGGCAGGTCGTTCTAAACCGTCGGACCGAATAATATTTAAACAAATTGCGTAAAAACTATACGCGTGTGTACAGTTAGCTTAATTCAATAATAACGTATCAAGGTATCTGCGTACTCTTAATTGATATCAATTCGCCCGGCTACAGCGCCGAAGCACGGATTTTAAGTGTTAGGCTCAGCCGAGCGTGCGAAAATTTCGTACTTAATTTTGTGTCGCTTTCATTAATTTTTTTGAGGTTATTATATTCAAACGGTGCCCTTTTTGGGTACGAACTAATCTAAATAAGCCCCAGAACCGAATGCCAACATTCCGCTTGTTAGGCAACTTATTTGGCAACATTGTATTTCTGGTTTTCTTCAGCAAGCAGTAATTTCTCTTATCTCATTTTCTTTCGGTTCTACTCTCCTACCCATGTCTCTACCAGCCCCACTACTTCGCATCATCTTACAAAATCCCAGTTTTCATCTTTGCTCTTTGCCCCGCCACTTCCAGAACATATTCTTCATGCCCTCCACTTTTTCCCCCATTTCCAACCTTCTCTCCTCCCCAAACAGCTCTATTCTCTTATTCCTCGGCTTCCAATCTTCTGAGTTTCGTCTCCTGTTTTTTTTTGCGAAACATCTCCAAAACCATCAACCATCTTTGCTCGAAGGTCAATTTTTTCGCCATTGGAACTTTTTGCGTGCACTCTTCAAATGCCCCAGTTCCCCGCAGTTCCAACATCGAGGGCGACTCTTTCCACTTTTTCTACCTTCTTCAATATCTCTTTAGTTGTGCTCTGGAATTCGGTTTCTTCCGTCGTGGTGCGGACTTTTGGGGGGTGTGATTGATGGTTTCGTGGCTTCAATTTCTAGTGATGTCGTATGTTGCGCTTTCCCCAATCTTTTTTTCGATTTCTCGCCGTCGTTCTCTTTTCCTTTATTTATCAAGTTCCTTCTCTGACCTCCTGTTCAAGCTTTTTCTTTCTCTTCATTTTTTTTCTTAACATGTTTCTGTCCCAACCTTTTTATTCTGTCCATTTCCCTCATCATTTCTTCTTCCATTATTTTATTCCTTCTTCGATCCTTCTCTCCTCGTTTATCGTAGCCTTTACCCTTTCAGCCGTTCCGCAGCCTTTGCTCTCTTTTTAATCCCTTTAATTTTGCAACGTGGATGTATGGATAAAATAAAAGCAGACATTGCAAAAAGCTTGAACCAGAGTAGGTAATAAATTAGGTCGTGGAGTTCAAAAGTAATCTCTTCACCTTTGACCATAGACACACAACAATAAGATAGAACTAGCGATCGCCAATTTGATTGGAAAAAAACCATACAGAAAACGGGAAATCCAAAATTCTAGCTTATTGCGACCTTGTTTTTTTGAAACTCAAGTATGGCATTTCCATTATCTAACTTACAAGTATTGAAACCTTGACCCATGATTCTTCTTTTGAGGAATTCAAGAACGTATTTGTTTGCTTTGATTGAAAGGGGAACGTGGAATTCAGTTGGAAGGTGGACATAATTCGAACACCTGCACAAGGGGCGAGTTATTGTTGAGTGATTAATTAGTTTGTTATTGGCGCCTCGTGGCCAAGCCGAGTTGCATTATTTTGATTACTTAAGCGTCATAATCAATGACCTTTGTAGATTCACAGTTTTTTTACCGGCACTATAAATGTCATGGTAATACTGAAAATGCTTGATAAAGATGAGAGCCATATTGTGTTTTTTGGTTTGCTTGTTGCTGGTGAACGCTAGACCGTCACGAGATATACCCGGTGAGTAAGCAAGGTTGACGCGATGGTGCCAATGATTGTCAAATCTAAAAGGAGATGGGTCCATTCGCGAATGTTACGGGTTCCAGTGTCCAGCGGGAACAGTTAGCTGCAGCAGAAACAGCGAAGTTTTGTCCCGCTCGAAGGAGAAAGTGACAGTTCAATGCGTGGACACTCATGGTAAGTACCGCTGGCGCAGTCACTGTACTGCAACCTCCAATCTTTCAGGTCAAGTCTTGAACTCGATCACCAAAACCCACAGACGTCATCTCGACAAAAATGAGTATATAGTTCCAGTACTTGATTAATATATAAATTAAAAAAATTGATATGGCTAGATGAACATTGTAAATTATCGAGTTAGTGGATGTATGTCAAAAACTGTCAATAAAAATTAAGCTTCAGTCTTGTATCCATTTTGTAAATATAAGCTTGTAGACAGAAATATTGTGGTTGGTTAAACTCTTTATTTCTAAAAGAATATTTGGTGACCCCGAAATTTTGAAACGTATCTACCATGGATGCCCTTCAGAGAGCCAGACGACTAGTTCGGAATGGAGCTAAAAAGAGGATAGCTGAGTTAATCAGACTGTTCCAAGTGGAACCAATTTCGAAGGAAAGGATTCAATTTGTCCTGAAGACACCGAATGAGGAACAAATTAATTTAGCAGAGTTAGACCAGATTTTAGGTCAGATGGTGGATAATGGAGTTGACGAAACGGATCAAGACACGGAATATGAAGCTATTATAGAAATGAGACAGCAAATAATGACAACTTGTTTTAAAGCTGAAGAAATCATAGAATCTTTGGTACCAGTCGTATTGTCCCCGTCCAATATTACATTTGGATCTGAAGGTGGAGCAAGAGGATTTCGATTACCCAAGATCGAGTTGAAGAAATTTTCAGGAGAGTTCAAGGATTGGTTAGGATATTGAGCTCAATTTGAAAAAATTGACCAAGATAGTTCTTTGCCCGTCAGTGATAAGTTTCAGTATTTACTTCAGTCACTTTTACCTGGAACCGATGCAGATGAGATAGCAGGTAGCTATCCCCAGTCAAATGAAAACTATCCTAAGGTAATTGAAGCTCTTAAAAGAAGATACGGGAATGAAGATTTACTACTTCAAGTTTACATTAGAGAATTATTAAAGTTAGTCATTTCTAATGTGAATTCAAATGACAAGATCCCTTTTCAAATGTTACATATTAAGCTAGAATCACACTTACGAGCACTGAAAACACTTAATCTTGAAAAAGCTGATCCTGCCACATGGCTTTATCCATTAGTTGAGTCAAGTCTACCAGAAGAGATTCTTTTGACATGGCAGCGTAGTTCTTTGGCTGTCCATGATGGAAGTGAAGATACACCTTCGAGGAACCGCTTAGACCTGCTCATGGAATTTCTGGATAAGGAAGTAGGGATCCAACAGAAGATTAGTTTGGCTCGAAAAGGATTTGGAATGGAGATCAAGCCAAAGAAAGCAAATGTTCAAGCTAAAAACAAATTATCTCAACCTACCCCAACCTTAGCTTCTTGTCATGATGGAGATCAATCTTGTTTATTTTGTGGGAAGAGTCATGGAAGCAAAGAATGTAGTAATGCTAAGAAATGGCCACTTGAGAAGAAAAGAGATGTACTAAAAGAAAAACAAGTTTGTTCTTCATGCTTCAAGAGTGGACACCCGGCTAAATTTTGCAAGAATAAGAAGAATCTCAACTGTTTCATTTGTGGCGGAAAACATTATCCTGTCATGTGTTCTAACCTTGCTGATAAATCAAAAGGGAATAAAGTTACAGATTATACTACATCTGCCACTGCCGAAAATATGACCGGATGTGTGAATCAGATTTGTAGCAAAGAAATAGATCTACAGACACTTATAGTTCGAGCAAGATGTGGAACTAAGGAGAAGACAGTGAGAATATTCTTAGACAACGGCTCCCAAGGATCCTACATTTTGAAATCAACTGCTAAGGACCTAGAACTAGAAGTAAAAGGAACAAACAAAATTACTCATTCACTCTTTGGAGGCACTCAGACGGAAGTGATTACTCACAATATACATCATGTGACATGGGACAAGATTGGTGGAAAAGGATATTCATGTATCATTGGAGTACGTGACGAAGAAACGATCTGCAACTTTATCCCACGTGTTTCAAGTAACTCTATTGTAATTAAAGAGTTGAACAGAAAAAAAATAAAGTTGTCAGATGTGGGAGATGGATGTCCTCCAATTGAAATCTTACTTGGTGCTGACGTTTATGGGAGACTTCTGACGGGAAAAAAGATAACACTTTCCAATGAAGTCACAGCAATTGAAACTAAGTTAGGTTGGACGTTATGTGGGAGGATGGGTGAAAGAGAAGATAACTTATCAATGTGTCTCCTGTCTATGGCTATTAAAGATGCATCGGTTTCACAGCTTTGGGATCTCGATCTACTTGGAATTCGAGATGAAACTGATGTGATATCTGTGGAACAGCAAGAACAAGAAGATAAGCAAAAGTTCTTCAACTGTTTGACAAGGAATGCAGATGGGAGATATGTTGTATCCCTTCCTTGGATAGATGACCACCCACCACTACCTACAAATTATGAAGTTGCAAGGTTACGTTTAAATCATGCTACTAAACGTTTGGAAGAAAATAAACTGTTTGAAGAATATTCTAAATTGTTTCAACTTTGGAAAGACGAAGACTTTATCGAAGAAATCAACCCTATTGTCTGTGACAAGAAAGAAAAGGTTCACTATGTTCCCATCGAGCAGTGATCAAACTGAGCAGTTCTACTACCCCGGTTAGACCTGTTTTTGATGCCTCATGTAAGGTTGGAAAAGGACCTTCATTGAACGAGTGTCTTAAGAAAGGAAATAACTTTATCAAAATGATTCCTGATATGTTGTTACTGTTTCGAGAAAAGAAAGTGGGATTTGTTTCTGATATTCGCAAAGCTTTCCAGATGATTGAAGTGAATGAACAAGATAGAGATTGTATGAGATTTCTTTGGTGGAAAGATAAATCCAAACAACACGTAGTAGAATACCGTCACAAACGTGTCATGTTTGGTACGAATTGTAGTCCCTTTATCCTTGGAGCAGTCTTAGAATTTCATTTGGTAAATGTTCAGAATGAAAACAAAGACATTGCCCAGAAACTGTATAATTCTTTATACGTGGACAACTGTGTCAGTTCTGAAAATACCGTGGAGGAGTACAAGAATTTTCGAACAAAATCAGTTCAATTGTTAGCTGAAGCTGGAATGGACTTGAGACTTTGGATGTCAAATGTAGATGAGATGGAAGACAAGAATAGTCATGTGATTTCAGTACTAGGAATGCAGTGGGATCGAGTTTGTGATGAATTGTATGTTGATGTGAAACTCCCTACCTTACCTGAAATTATCACAAAGAAAGTTATGCTGTCTATTGCCCATCAAGTTTTTGATCCTATTGGTATTGTCTGTCCAGCTGTGCTTCCAGTGAAAGTCTTACTTCAGAAGACATTCATTAACAAATTGAATTGGAAGGAACCTGTCCCAACCGAAGAGAAAAATAAATTTACGGAATGGTATGAACAACTACATTTGTTAAGTCAAGTCAGAATTCCTAGATGTGTAACTGGAGGTGAATTTGATCGAAGTAAATGGTCATTTCACGTTTTTACGGATGCAAGTGGTTTGGCGTATGGTGCTGTGATCTTTCTCCGCGTGGAACATGTGGGAGGAGTTTCAATACAACTGATTTCTGCTAAGTCTCGAGTTGCCCCGATTAAGAGGATAACAATTCCACGTTTGGAATTGTTAGGCTGCTTAATTGGTACAAGATTGGCTGTTTCTGTGAAAAAAGGATTAATAGCTGAGGATATATTTACTATTTTTTGGTCTGATTCAATTACTGCATTAGCCTGGATAGGAGAAACAACATGCGGGGTCAATACATTGGGAACAGAGTGAAAGAAATCCGACATTTGACTGATCCTACACACGGCCCCTTATAGGTATCTAAAAAATCAAAAGAAAGTATGGATCATCATATTCACTTGTGCAATGTTTCGAGCTGTCAGTTTAGAAGTTGTCAATTCATTGTCCACGGAAGCCTTCATTGGAGCTTTCAATCAGTTTATTAGATTAGAAGGAAGACCGAGACTTGTGATGAGTGACAACGGAACTAACTTTCAAGGATGCAGTAACTTCTTCAAATCATTAGATTGGAAAGTTACTGGAAAAGATACTGTTTTAGAAAAAATTCAGTGGAAATTCAATGTTGCTGCCGCTCCGTGGTGGGGTGGATATTGGGAACGTATCATCCGGATCCTGAAAGATATGATGAAACGATCTATTGGAAAGTCTACTCTCAATAGGAAGGAATTAGATGAGTCATTGCTTATTATGGAAGAGGTGATCAACGGGAGACCGCTAACGAATGTTAGTGAAGATAACGACGAATTAGAACCCCTAACTCCCTCCATGGTTATGTCAAACCAATGTGAACTCAAGTTTCCGGAAGGAGAGGATTCTGAAAATCTGAATTATCGATGGAAGTACATGAAGAAACTGAGAGATGAGTTACGACAACGTTTTCGAAAGGAATATTTGTCCCAGCTCATAAGTAGAATAAATCAGAAGCCATCTCGTAAGTTGGAATTAAATGAAATTGTACTTGTTCGAGATGACCGGAAGAAACGTGTATTTTGGCCCTTAGGTCGTGTTATGGAATTGATCCCCGGTAAAGATGGAATTGTTCGAGTAGTCAAAGTGAAAACAGAAGTAGGGCTACAAACAAAACCTATTCAAAATCTGTACCCCTTGGAAGTGAACCCTTCGAGGACTACATTGATGACGTCATTGTTAACTGTAACGCAGATAGAAGTTGAAAGTGAATTGAAACCTGTGGTGTCAATTGTGGGAGAATGTAAATTATCGAGTTAGTGGATGTATGTCAAAAACTGAAACTGTCAATAAAAATTAAGCTTCAGTCTTGTATCCATTTTGTAAATACAGGGTGGCCATTTGAAAACGAAACAGAGCCTATTTTGGGAACCTCAAAACATTTACGAAAAAATCCTCGGACCCGTCAATTTTTGATTCAAGGGGGAACCATTTTTTTGCTAGTTTCGCCCCCCTAAGGGCAAAGCGCTAGCAGGGGTGACAACCGCCCCCAAAATTTTAAATCGAATGGGGGGTCGAGTGATACCTTATTTTGAAGGTATTTTTATGTGCATTATAACCTTTAACTTTTAAATCGCTACTAATTTGCTTAGCCGATACAGGGGCTAAATTGAATGTTTGGGCTGGCATTTTTGGTAACCAAATCCTAGGCCCCTTCTATTTACCTCGCAATCTAACAGGAGAGATGTAGCTGGAGTTATTAGAAAATACGATTCATCCAGCATTAGTGGAGATACTAGAAAATAACAACGAGTACTTGGAAAATCGTCTAGTATTTCAGCAAGATGGTGCGCCATCCCACTATGCTGCAGGGGTTCATCAATATTTGGACCAAACGTTTCCAGGAGAATGGATTGGAAGAAGAGGAGCTATTGAATGGCCTCCTCGTTCGCCGGATTTAAGTCCGTTAGATTTTTTTTATGGGGGCATTTAAAAACTAGAATGTATGCTAGTCAGCCAACATCTTTAGACAATTTGCGACAAAGAATAATTGATCAATGTCGTCAAATCACCCCAGGAGTTTTACAAAAAGTACGGGAAAGGTTTGAACAAAACCTGTATTATTGTATGGAAGTCGAAGGCCAATATTTTCAACATTTACTTGATTGAGTTTAGCTGTAAGCACTTAAAATAAAATTGATTTAAATCTTAAGAGTTATAATCTACATAAAAATACCTTCAAAATAAGGTATCACTCGACCCCCCATTCGATTTAAAATTTTGGGGGCACTTGTCACCCCCGTTATAGCTTTGCCTCCAGGGGGGCGAAACTAGCAAAAAAACGGTTCCCCCTTGGATAAAAAATTGACGGGTCCGAGGATTTTGTTTGTAAATGTTTTGAGGTCCGCAAAATAGGCTCTGTTTCGTTTTCAAATGGCCACCCTGTATAAGCTTGTAGAAAGAAATATTGTGGTTGGTTAAACTCTTTATTTCTAAAAGAATAAACATGTACTGTACTGAAAATAAAATTGTCTTTTTTTAAATTCACTTTGTATTTGTAAGCATCAAACACAATTTCCTCTTTGCTTATTGAATTTTATTTGTTACTTGCTATCTTGGTTTCAGAGATTTATTTCGTTTTATCGTCATTTTATTGTGAATTCGAGTACTACCATCTCAGTCTATTTCCAAGGTTAGCGTGCGCTTTCAGATTATGTAAGGAAATTCCGTAGAGCTCTAAGGAAGTCGAAGACTCGGGGTAAGTCAATATTACTGCTGATTTGTTGCGAGATCTTACTTGGAATTAACGAGTTATGTATTTATTTATTCCTCTCTTGTTCTGGGCCCTCAACCGGGCGACCAATTACAGAGTGACCCGCATAATGCTTTTTACTCGCATTTTGTATGGAATGAAATTATAACTTGAAACTAAAAGCATGTAAAGAAATTACAGGTCAAAAAACACAAAATGTAACCTACCTCCGATTAATAAGAGAATTATTTAAGAAAATAATAGTACGGCAGCGGTTTAAAATGAAATTGATTCAAACTCCATGTAAAACGCACAATTAACAGGTGGTTAAAGAAAGTGACCAGTACTTACGCATTCACCAAAATTCAGTTAAATTCTCCACAATGAGAGAAAAGTGTCCACAACTAATTTGAGAATTACACTACATCCAGTTAATCGCCAGAATATGATAATTCCTTTTTGCAATTAAACCAACAGTCAATTTATTAGCGATGAATATAACTATTTCTCAGAACCGATCGTATGATTTTGGTTGGCCCAGGTGGCGCGAAAGTGATACCAAGTTCTCATCGATACGGGTTCTCATAATTCCTTCTTTTTTGTATAGGTATAATTTTCCATACGATCGTTTTATAACATTCTCGGTCATTTTGACTGTCACATCTGGAACTATCAAGATGCAAGTAATCTGAAGCCTCGAGCCTGAAACGGTTGAGAGTTGAATGAAGCAAATGTAAAAGTTGGTTTATGGGTGAAACACTATTACTCAGATATTGCAAAAAGCTTGAAACGGCGTAGGTAAATTAGGTCGTGCAGTCAAAAATAATCAGTTAACCTGTGATCCTACACAAGAACAATTTCGCAAAGACATCGGACAACGACATCAAACGCAATAACTCCAAAATTCCACCTTATCTTTTTGGAAAACTCAGTTCCTAATTAGACAGAGTATATCTACGTCATTTCCACTATCTACTCCAAACCTTGACCTATGATTCTTCTTTTGAGAAATTCTAGAACAAATAATACGTCTTATTTATTTGTTGCGAATTGTTTTTCTCGATTGGAATGGGATCATGTGACCCATTTGAAAGGTGGATTTAATTTGAGCACCTGGACGAGGGGAGAGCTCTGCTTTGGTTTTTAATTAGTTCGTTATTGGCCGAGTTACCTCACGGCCAAGCCGAATTGCATTATTTTGATTAATTAAGCATCATAATCAATAACCTTTGTATATAATTATAACTGATAAAGCGATATTCCTGGAAGTTTTTTTATCGGCACCATAAATGGCGGCGAACGTGCACGAAAATATTAGTAATACTGAAAAGGTACGCCTGAACGCTTGGTGAATAAAGATGAGAGCCATTTTGTGTTTTTTGGGTTGTTTGCTGCTGGTGGACGCTAGACCCTCATGGGATATACTCGGTGAGTGATTAAGTTTGATGCGTTGGTGCTAATGATTGTCAATGCTAGAAGGAGATGGTCACGTCTCGAGTAACATTCGGGACTGTCACGGCCTCCAGTGTCCAGCGGGAACAGTTGGCTGCAGCAAAAGCAGCGAAACTTCAGCTGACTCCAAAACGGTGATGGCAACAATTCAATGCGAGGACATTCATGGTAAGTACCACTGCCGTAGTCACTATACCGCAACCTTCAGTCTTTCAGGAAAAGTCCTAAACTCGGTCACCAAAACCTACGCAAATCCTCACGCAGGCACTCACGTCTCCAGTTTCTCGTTTACCGGCGAGTACAGCGTGAACGGCGGACAAATGGTCGGCCATGACTCAGGATTTATGCACTCCACAAACCTGCAACCCGATTATCGCTATAACAAAGATCGTGATGGGCACGGTAACCATTGGGATATGGTGGAAACATTTGATGATTAATTTGTAAATAAAAAATGATAAGACTGGGTCTTTGTTTTTCTACAACCAACAGAATTGGAGCATGCTTATCAATTTCCTGGTTCCGGCATTTTTTGATTAGTCAGTATCGATTTTGCCTAAACTAGTAGGTAACTTTGATAGCTGTATTCACAGATCATATAATTTGCCATCATTTCCATTTGAGTAGTAACAATATAACAAGAACTATAACACACCTAGCTATTGTCGTTAGTTATGTAGAATAATGAACGTAGATATTAAATAAAAGCGTATTAAGAGTTAAATATGTAATGTGTGAAATACATACGTTAATCAAAATTATCTGTCAATCTACATAAACATTCTAATTCTAGTAGTCGCTTACGTGACATCTCCTCTTCCCGGGTTTCCCTTTTCATCATAATCACAAGTTTAGTCTTTGTGGTGCTTTGATAGCGCGTCTAGAGGAAATTGTTGATGTAGGGTTATCCGAAGAAGAAAGTGGTCTCAACATAGTTTTATTTCGACGATATAATCCTTCCTTTGTAACTACGGTATAGGATCTCGGAACTACGTTCTCTACAATTGTTCCCTCTTCTTGCCTATCAGGGATGAATACTGAGGAACCAATCTCAAGAGGGACTTCTTCTTTCGATCGATGACGTTGGTCGAAGTATTCTGCCTGTTCACTACGATAGCACTTGTCCCACTCACAAAATTGTTTATGGTTCACGATTTTTGGAATAAGTTCTTTGGTCAGGAGAGGAATCCGAGTGCGCAACTTCCTTCCCATCAGGAGTTCTGCTGGGCTGTATCCAGAAAGCCCGGGAGTGGCCCTATATTCTAGCAAGGCGAGAGTGGGATCCTTATTCTTGCAAAGAATCTTCTTGAGAGTTTGGACTGATCGCTCCGCTTCTCCATTCGACTGATGATATAAGGGGCTGCTCGTCACAATCTTGAAATCATAATTTTTTTGCAAATGTTTTCCATTCTTCGCTTGTAAATTGGGATCCAGAGTCGGAGACTACGACTTCTGGAATCCCAAAGCGGGCAAAACAACTCTTCATTTTTTTTATTAGTTCTGTCACAGACATAGTTGTGACATTGATAATATCCAAATACCTTGAATAGTAGTCCACCACAGCCAGATAAGTACATTTTTGGAATTCGAAATAATCTACAGCTATTTTTTGCCATGGGTACAAAGGAGTAGGAGAAGGGATCATCTTCTCGGTATATTGGCGTCTATGCTTGGCGCAAATGTTACAATTTTCTACCACATTACTTAATTCTTCAGTGATACCTGGCCAAAAAACAGATTGTTTAGCCCTCAGGAGTGTACGGTTTATCCCGAAATGACCGTCATGCAGTTTTTCCTTTATTTCTTCACGTAGCTCTGCTGGTATAATCATTCTTTCATTGTAGCAGACTAGACCATCAATAATTGTGATACCATTACGAAATGCGAACCATCGCTTCATCAACTCCTGTACATTCTTTTTGTGATCTGGCCAACCGTTCTCAACATACTCGACTAACAGTTGACATTCACGATTCTGACTTTGGGCGTTTTTAATTTCCTCGAGTCTGGATGGAGTTGTTGGGAATCCCGAAGAAATGAGCTTCGACTTTTGCAGTGAAATCATCCTCCGAATCAGGAAGAGGTGCTCGGCTCAAAGTATCTGCTGTAAACATTTCTTTTCCTGGAATGTGCTCAATGGTGTAATCGAATTTCATTAGCCTCATCTTAAATCGTTGAATTCGTATAGGTATGCTATCCAGGTCTTTACTGCCTAATAATGGAACAAGGGGTTTATGGTCGGTTAGAATTGTGAACTTCTTCCCCATTAGAAATTTAGAGAATTTTTCCGCTGCCCAAGCGATTGCAAGAGCTTCTTTTTCTATTTGGGCATACCTTTTTTCAGCCGATTGAAGTGATCTAGATGCGCACATTACAATTCGCAGTTTATCATGTTCATTCTGTAGTAAAATTGCGCCAAGTCCGTAAGCTGATGCATCAGCCATAACAGTTGCTTTTGCTGTTACATCATACCGTGTCAAACAAATTGATTTCTTAACTAATTCAATTATTTCTGAAAGAATTTTCTGATGATCTTGGGTCCAACAAAACTTTCTATTTTTCTTCGTAAGTTCACGAAAAGCCTCCGTTTTCCCTGCAAGGTTTGGAACGAACTTGTTAAGTTGATTTAGCATGCCATTCAAACGACGAATTCCTGATATGTCTTTTGGAGTAGGTAAATCCTCTAAGGCTCGCACACGATCAGGATCAACCCTTATTCCTTGAGAATCAATTATATTACCCAGAAATTTCACTGATGTTTGTGAAAAAGAGCATTTTTCTTTGTTTAAAACTACATTAGCATCTTTCAGTCTATTCAAAACTTGAGTTAATCGATAATCATGTTCTTCTGGCGTCTTCCCATGAATAAGTAAGTCATCCATATGACATAAGACTCCCTCTAGTCCCTCCAATAGTTTAGATATTTGAGCAGAAAAAAATTCTGGGGCTGATGTGATTCCAAAAGGTAGACGTTTAAAGAAAAATCTTCCAAATGGTGTAATAAATGTTGTTAATTTAGCAGTATCAGGTGACATTTTTATCTGCCAAAACCCAGATTGCGCATCCAATTTTGAAAATATTCTAGAGCTTCCAATCTGGCCCAAGGTTTCTTCAACATCTGGTAATATGATTTTTGGGCGTTTCACATTCTTATTCAAATCTGTATAGTCTACACATAATCGTAAACTACCGTTTTGCTTAATGACTGGGACAATAGGTGCACACCAATCAGTAGGCTCTTCGATTGTTTCTATTACTCCTATCTTTAACATTCTTTGCAACTCTGCTGCTACTTTAGGACGGAGAGGAATTGAAATATTCCGAGGGGCTCTAACTGAATATGGTTTAGCATCATCAATTAGTTCAATTTTGTATTCTCCTGGAATGTTACCTAATCCCATAAAAAGCTGGGGATACTCTTGTACAACTTTATCTAAGGCGATTGATTGAATATTGCCTGATTCATACGATTTTCGAACTGTGATTAGGTTAAGAGATTTTATGGCTGTAATTCCGAGCAAAGGTTCACTTAAACCAGGAATTACATATATTTTTTCTTTCACTTTCTGACCATTAAATTCTAAATCTGCCGTAAACATGCCATATCGCCCCGATGCCATCCGGTATCTTTCGAATCTTTTAAACCATTTTTCCCATTTTTCTGGGCACTGGAAGTCAAATTGAGCCGGTGGTTGAAACGTGATGTGTCGACGGCCGACCGATGAATTATCTTGTAATTCACCAAATGATTCATCAATATTCTTCTTATTTTTCTTACGACTCATGCTGCCACCATGTAGAATAATGAACGTAGATATTAAATAAAAGCGTATTAAGAGTTAAATATGTAATGTGTGAAATACATACGTTAATCAAAATTATCTGTCAATCTACATAAACATCCTAATTCTAGTAGTCGCTTACGTCACAAGTTACCCGTGGAACTAAAGAGAATTGTTGAAAGAGATAGCTGAATTGATCCTTGGATGTTCCAAACATTTATAACAATTAAGCCTTCTGTGACCTATCCAGTGTGATGTGAGGAATAGGTGGTGGGGGTGGATTTATATGGCTTCGGTATTCCAAGCACAAAAAATTCAATTAACTTACATTTATCGATGAGCTGAAATGAGGTGAAATGTATTTGGTTACTCGTTCAAAGTGAATCTCGCAAGATGATTGACGAATCTGAATCCGGCTCGGAGCCGTTCCTCGCAGTTTACTAGTTCCAATTTGGTTTATTTACTAGAATGGTTCCCAATGCTCGACAGTATGCAAACATCCAAAATTTCCCTAATAACTTAGAGATTTGAAAGCCAACAAAAGCACGAATTAATTGTCTTTAACCTTTTTACCGGTTGCCGTTTATTTATGTTATTAACACCTTGTATAATCTAAGTAGGTGCACGACTTCTATTAATAAACTGGTTTTTTTTATTGTAACTTGCCACTTCAAATGTAGCGCAACCAAATGTTTTGCACTTTGGATCCCGACAGTTTCGTGATAATAATTTTTTTTCGAAAACGTTACTCACTTCGCACTATACTTACGGTCTTTTATTGTAAGCAAAATGAAAAGTGAGGGTTGGTAAAGAAAGCAAGGAGGGTGTGAGAAATGTGTTTGGAGAATAAAGAAAGGACGTAAATGCGACGTGAAAAAGGGATTAGGATGAATGATGGATTCAGTGCTAGGTCTGCAAAAAGCGGGTGGAAGTGAATCAAAATTTAAGTAGTCATTTTGACAATACATACTGACGCTTGCAAATGCCCAATTTTTCTTACAAATCGAATTATCTTTAAAACTACTAGCTTTTCGGATATTAACCATATAATAAAAAAGACGTACAATAACACGTAGAATTCAAAAATGCATTCAAATACAGGGGGTTCTATTTAAAAAAATGTACCATTTGAGCGGCCTACTTTGTGGGCGCACCCTGTATAATTTCAAATATTTTTAAGATGTGGAGAATATTCCACCATATCATAATACTAAAGCACTCATCTTCAAAGCATTAAGTTACTCCGGGCAATCGTTGACTCACTCTGTACAGAAAATTAAAAAAAAAAACACTTGTATCTAAACTAACACTTTTTGCCATGAAGATACAATTCCAAGGGTAGAAAATACTATAGGTAACCAAATTAGTCACATGTACAACTCTTCTACACTTATTTTCCTCTTCGGTACCATACCTGCCCCACGATTCATGATTTTTTTCTCTTTTCCGTCTTTTACTTGTTTTCCTGGTATTCCATTTCGAATACTTTCAAAGGTATTCGAATACACTAAAAGGTCAAATACTTGTCACTCAAATATATTAAAAATTTAAAAATAAAATTTCTTATACAATCTGGCCTGTAGAATCCATAATTTCAATCAGTTCCAAGATTGGGCTACTAGTTCAAAAGTTACAGCCCTTTGAATTTTCTTTCGAAATTGGTTTCTAGTCCATAACTTTTGATTGAGAATTCTAATCGAAAAAGTACGAATTGTTTTGGATTCTACGCACCAAAATTAATAAGAAAAAGTGTTTTCCCGAGAAATTTTGGTGCAGTCGATTTTTGGTAAAAAAGGAAGGTTATACACTGCCTTTTTTTGAGCCCCGAAAAAAAAATTGTCTCAGATCGACCCGGAAAAAAAATTTTCTTATAGAATGTGGCCTGTAGAATCCATAATTTCAAACAGTTCCAAGATTGGGCTACTAGTTCAAAAGTTACAGCCCTTTGAATTTTTTTTCGAAATTGGTTTCTAGTCTATAACTTTTGATTGAGAAGTCTAATCGAAAAAGTACGAATTTTTTTGGATTCTACGCACCAAAATTAATAAGAAAAAGTGTTTTCCCGAGAAATTTTGGTGTAGTCGATTTTTGGTAAAAAAGGAAGGTTATACACTGCCTTTTTTTGAGGCCCGAAAAAAAAATTGTCTCAGATCGACCCGGAAAAAAAATTTTCTTATAGAATGTGGCCTGTAGAATCCATAATTTCAAACAGTTCCAAGATTGGGCTACTAGTTCAAAAGTTACAGCCCTTTGAATTTTTTTTCGAAATTGGTTTCTAGCCTATAACTTTTGATTGAGAGGTCTAATCGAAAAAGTACGAATTGTTTTGGATTCTACGCACCAATAAAATTAATAAGAAAAAGTGTTTTCCCGAGAAATTTTGGTGTAGTCGATTTTTGGTAAAAAAGAAAGGCTATACACTGCCTTTTTTTGAAGCCCGAAACAAAAATTGTCTCAGATCGACCCGGAGAACAAATTTTCTTATAGAATGTAGCCTGTAGAATCCATGATTTCAAACAGTTCCAAGATTGGGCTACTATTTCAAAAGTTACAGCCCTTTGAATTTTCTTTCGAAATTGGTTTCTAGTCCATAACTTTTGATTTTACAAGATTCTCGGCCATATCTGGCACTATCAGTATCAAGATGCAAGTAATTGAGACCTTTTTTTTTTGGAAAACTCAATTTCTACGTAATTTCCATTATCTAACTTGTAAGTATTGAAACCTTGACCCATGATTCTTCTTTTTGAGAAATTCTAGAACTACGTCTTATTTATTTGTTGCGAATTGTTTTCTTTGATTGGAATGGGCGCATGCGACCTTAATTTGAGCACCTGGACGACGGAAGAGCCGTGCTTTGATTTTCAATTGGTAACCTCTTGGCCAAGCCGAATTGCATTATTTTGATTAATCAATAACCTTTCTTTTTCTTTTCTTTTCTTTTTTGCTGATGAAGCGATATTCCTGGAAGTGTTTTTATCGCCACCATAGATGACGGCGAACGTGCCCGAAAATGTTAGTAATACTGAAAAGGTACTCCTAAACGCTTGATAAACGATGAAAGCCATATTGTGTTTTTTGGGTTGTTTGCTGCTGGTGAACGCTAGACCCCCATGAGATTGGGATATACTCGGTAAGTGAGCATGTTTGATGCGATGGTGCTAATGGTTGTCAATTTCAGAAGGAGATGATCGCGTCTCGAGCGACCTTCAGAACTGTCACGGTCTCGAGTGTCCAGCGGAAACATTTGGTTGCAGGAAAATAAGTGACAGTTCGGCTGACTTGAAGACGGTGACGGCAATAATTCAATGCGAGGATATTCATGGTAAGTACCACGTCTGGAGCCAGTGTACCGCAACCTTCAGTCTTTGAGGTAAAGTCCTAAACTCGGTCACCAAAACCTACCCAAATCCTCACGAGGACACTTACGTCTCCTTGGTGTCGTTTATTGACAAGTCCGATGGACCATTGTTCAAACACGACTCAGGATTTAACCACTCCACTCCACTTCCAATCCGATTATCGTCATAAGAAAAGATCGCGATGATCACGGTAACTATTGGGATATGATGAAAACGTTTGATTATTAATTTGTAAATAAAAAAATGATAAGACTGGGTCTTTGTTTTTCTACACCCAACGGAATTGGGACTGCTGTGTCCAGTGTGACGCGTATTCTCATTTCCGTATTTTAACCACAAAAAATTCCACTAACTTACATTTATCGATAAGTAGAAATATTCTCCAATTGATATATATTGATATATAAAATGAATTTGAGACTAAAACCATGTACCTACTTAATCAAAATATAACCCCAAATTGAGCAAACATTACACCAAAAATGAAAACGATTTCAAACAAAAAAATTAGCGTAGATGCAAAGAAAGTTAAAACAAGTTCAAATCAGCATATGCATGATTAAAGCGCATTTTTGATAATACCGATCATATTTTATTAGCGAAGTTTAAAATTACCTATCTCACGAGTAATCTAACTCGAAATAGACTAGAGCCTGCAAATCTACACTATAGCAGAGCGCTTTTAGTGAAAATTTAAAGTCTCTAGCTATCTGATATCTCAGCCAGACAGCCAGGCAGCCAGCCATAACGAATATAATAACGTATTTTTTTCAACAATGCGCTAAAAAGGTCAGAAGAGGCGCAAAGATGGTGTAACGAAAGGATGAAAGTAGCAAGGAATGGGTGTGAAAAAGGCGCAAAGGAGACCTGATGTAAAAAAGCGAACTCGAAAGAGGCATGAGGAAGGCGTAGAGAAAGATTGACACAGGGATGTGGCCGATGAATGCGAAGGGGATGAAAATGAGTAGGTAGCGAAAAAGCATGGAAGAATGAGTGAAAGCGTAATCATGGAGGAGGCGATTTAAAAATGCGTAGGTAAGGTGTGAACAAAGAGTGAAGCATTGTTGATGGAGCCTAGTAGTAGGTGTAAAAAGGTCTGAAACCGGCATCGCGGGATGAAGACGAAAGAGAGGAATCGAATTGTAAGCGGCGCTTGAAAGAGACGCGAGGAAGATGCATTAAAAGTAAATATATGTAGATATACGTGAAGAAATTGAGCTGGGCGGTGTAGTGTACTTATCCCCCAGGTTCTACGCTAACTTCACACTACAAGAACACAGAAATAAAGTCAATCCGACAACGTTTAAAAATGGCCACCCGAATGAAGATTCCCTCCAAAATTAAACAAGATCCCGGTTAAATTTGAAATGTCGCACGTGATAAAACAGGCAGGGCTCCCTTACGTTAGTTGAAGACAACGCTTGGACCTGAAGCACGGTAGGGAAGGAACGCACAATAAAACACTGAAATTGTAAAAAGTTTGTTTAATAATGATCGCAATTATTATGATTGTAAAAGCTCGGAAATTTACGTCGAAATAAATTACATTGCAAAAATAAACTTTTGAAAATGGTAGTTCACCGAATAAAAATAGAAATAGGCTGGGAAAAAAAGAACTTACCAATAAAAAAAACCAGCCGTCAAATTAATAGCAAATTGTGTCGTACAATTAATTGTTTGTAATGATGTGAATGCGTAACGTAAAATTATAACAACACAAAAAGTAGCAGATAAACTTCAAGATGTAACATATACGTTAAAAACAAGTTTTGGGAATTATGGGTCAGGTAAGCAGGTACCAAGATTCTAAGAAAGGGTGAAATACACAGGATGTGATTCATCTTTGGTGCAATAAAGTCCTTTTGTTAAAAGCAAGATGGAAAATTACATGGCCTTGTAGGTAAATTTAACTAAAAACAAGATATGTGGAAATTATTGAATCGCCACTCATTTATCGCACATAGATTCTAAACTGAAGAGCTTTGATTAGCGTAATCCCGCTACAGCAAGATAGGTAGCCCGCCCCTGGTTTCGGGGTTTCGAGCCTACAGTTGGATGTCGAAGACAATCACGGAATTAGGTGTCGACTTCAATTTTGACTACAGTTTTTTTCATCCCCGTGACTGCTTCATTCACGAAGAAAATTGTTAGTAACAAACAACAATCAAACGAATCGGTAATTTCCACATATTAAAATAAAATGAATAAGACTTATATGAATGTTACTTCACGGACAAGACCAATCAACATCAATAAACATAAATTAAGCAAGCATTACACCAAAAACGTAAACAATTACAAACAATAGCATAACGGTATCACATATGTGATTATGCATTGTGGTTAAACCAAGTAAATTTCAAAAACAAAGATTCAAACACACACAAAATATAAAATGCGGTCTACAAAACACAAATACGATATAAAGAAATGCAAAAATTACTACATGCATTAAAAAAAACACAAAATAACAACAAACATTTATGGAGCGACGCGTTCACGACCGCCATTAAAGACAAGATGCCCAACGTAACCCCTGTCCTTGCTTTTTAGATGGCGCGGGCAGCTTTTTCCCACCTAGAAGTTGCATGGTTGCCAACTCTCAAAAATGTATGTATCGTCGTAAGTTGTACACCTATACACGGTGGAACCTCGCAGCGGCTTGAAAACCATGCAAAAAAGGGAGGGGAAGAAACTGTTATTAAGAAGGGCAAAAAAGAATACGTAAAGCGGGTGTACACTTCTAGATGTCAGTTAAATGTGGCGCGAGGGATGTAAACGCATGGCTTTAAAGAGGCGAGAAATTAAGAAACTAAAAACAAACTGAAGGAGACCTGAAGATGGCGAACGAAAAAAAGAAAGTTTAAGTGCTACATTTGCGGAAAAATTGGACACAAACGGGCCGAGTGCCGGGATTCTGCGAAATGGAGCAGCTGTTTGCTGGATTATGCAAATAAAAGACGATACTTGTGCATTAACAACATTATATTTATTTCTAACATTCATATAATCAACAACATGGAAATATTTGCATCAACAATAGTTAAAGCTGTGTGCTGTATAGGCCACAAACTCTCATAAATTAAAAAGGTGAAACACCTAACAAGACTTAAAACATTTGCCTAGTTTAATATTTAGCTACACCTTTGTACCGTACAGACAAATAGCATTAAAAAAATATGTTTCCAACTGCAACATTTCTGCGCCTAGAAATACTGGAAAGGTGAGATTGGTGTTTAGAGAGTTAGCTTATTGCCGGTTAATCCTTTTTTTTAAGTGGAATCGGATCGCTAATACCCAGAACCGTTTGTACATTATCTTCGGTTAAACTAAAATAAATCAGCTGCACCGCCGAACACGACCGCCCCAATGGAAGTTCGGGGAACGTTAACGTGTACCTCAGTCCTTCGTGGTGCGTACCGCGATGGGGACTTTTACTTGCCGGTAACGGACTGGACGATTTATTCACGTACTCGTACACGACGTAGTCGTCCAAAGCGTTGAAGTTCTCCTGTAAGATGAAGCTCAAGTGATTTTTTACAGTGTACAGGGTGAGCTATGTTTCTATCAAACTGAAATGCTTCTACAATTTAATCCGGTACAAATGAGCTATCCCAAACGGTATTTCAAGCGGCAAGCGAAAAATCGTCTCCCTCCGGTTTGTCCAAATCAACAAGAGCCTCAAAATGTACTGGGTTCATAAACAAACGTTTACATGTTCTTCAAACCGCGCCGTTAAGAATGCTTTAAATAAGCTTGTCTTACCAGGTAAACAAAACTTAAAATTAAAGGCAAATCAGTTTGGCAGAAACATCAACTTGCATAAGAAAGCGCCTTTACCCTAAAGACGCCAATCCAATCATCTTTATTCTTAAGCGTATCCTTCGTGAATTTGTAAGTTGCGATGTTCTCTTCATCCAGATACCAAACGGGTATCTTTTCAAACTGCACAGACTCGTCCAGGTTTTCAGAGAATACCTGCGCATCCACACGTACATTTAAGTCGGGAATCTAACAATAAGCCCCTTTATCGATGGGGGCCCGGGAATCCTAGTAAACTTACCTTTATCACGAATTCAGCGGACACTGGTCGATGATCGCTGACCGTGTACTGTCCGTGACACACGTACGATTTCTGTTCAAGTTTTAAGGTGACGTTCTCATAATTGTTCGAGTTCACCTTGTACAGGATACGATCCGTCCAAGCCGGGCGTCTCCTTAAACCGTCAGTTTCAAAGCCGCCCCACTGCGACATGTCACTTACTTGTGATCGTAATCGTCGCTTCCTACGCCAAACTTGAAGGTAGGTGCGAATTTCGGGTCGGCCTCCGTCAGCTCACTAAAAGCCTTACCCGTGGACATCACGTGCCGCAACTGATCGTATGCGAAAAGCTTCTCCAACTCGCCCTTCTTAATGAGACGCTCGATCTCGTCCGGCGCCATTTCGTACTGCTCCATCAGACGAAAGTTTAAGTCGCCCATCCAAAATACGTAACTGCACAAAGTCACATTCATTACTCGTGAAGTAACACAGACTTTAATGCGGTTCAATAGCGCATTGGATCCCAAGCTCTAAACTTTTTAACAATCCTATCGTTTCGAGGAGAATCACATGCTGCCAGTTTGCGCATTAAGGGGGATTGACACTCCTCGAAAAAAATGGTGTACGGATCTGTACTGATGATCGCCCTGTTGGCCCAAAACCGAATTAATTCAAAACTTTCTCTCGAGCGATCCCTACCTATCCTTTTTAAATAATTAACGCCTGCAAAAAAGACGTGTTTCAGATGCGGAACCCCGGGGTCGTCTGACACTAATGTCCCAAATGTCGTGAAAACCCGAGTGCCAGCGATCACGCGCTGTTCAAATCCTCCGCGCCGCCGCGAATTTCACCTTTACACCAAGAACGCGAATCTCGTTTTGGCTGACGGAATAGCACGGCCAACCACCGTCGAAACCGTCGCGATGCCGGTGCACCTCCCAATTGTACCCTCCTGACAATCGATATCGTTACGGACGCACAGTGGCGTAACTAGGTATTTTTCGAAGCGGTGCCGGAGCAGGTTTTGGCGCCCTACCAGATTTTGGCGTCTAATCAGTTACCATTGCGCTCAAATTAATAAAACACGGTACATTTTTGAGAGAAACTTTACACGAAATTTTAACAGCACTGCACCCTTTCGAATTTACACACAAATTTTGCATACTTAAATTTTAGAAAGATGCTTTGAATAACGAAATCTTTCACTGAATGAAGAATAAAAGTACATTTATTTATAGTGTTTCCAATTATCGCGTCGAATTTAACTATGGCATGGGACACAGGTCGTAGAAATGATTGCGTGCAAATGCTGGTTACACTAATACAGACTATTGTATAGATCACAAATAAAGATTATTATTATTTTAAATCTGCAGCCTTTTCCTACCGCTGTAACTTTGTACTACAAGGGCCATCCAGAAACTAACAGACGTTTTGAAATAAAAAATTAAGAAAGTGTAATAAACAACTTTTATTATATACATTTGGAAGCTACACTCTTAGGCTATTTTTCAACACAGTCGCCATTCATATTGAGGCACTTAAGATAGCGTGGTACAAGTGTTTTGATTCAAACTGTGTATACATCTGCCTTCTGTGGGGGCGTCGGAAGCGGGTACCGACAATGGGAGTGTGGTAGCTCTCGACAAGATCTTACTAACGGTGGAGTCAAAACTTCAAACGCGAATTCCGGGCGAACGGGATGTCGGAGGTGGGTACCGACAAAGGGAATATGGGCCCCCCGACAAAATCTTATTGATTGTGGTTAATAAAAGTACTGATCTGCCACACAAAATGCGCTGAAATCCCTTACATCTCACACAAAGACTTTGATAATTTTTTTACTTTTTAACAATGTTCGGTTCATCCTAAAGGAGCGTAAATTTAGTTTTAATTACATTTCGGTGCACCCTGTAGTCGACTTTAGCAAAGTATTAGAATTTAACCGCCGTTCTTGTCTTTTATGACTGGCCTATACGGTACACCACGTACTGCCCATCATGACTTAGTGCCCTCGGTGCTTCAGCGCCTCCGGCGCGCCCCCCCCATTCAGAGTACCTTTGGCACCTACCTAGTTACGCCACTGCGGACGCAAACCTAACCCGATGAGTGCCACAACTTTGAGGACATACATTCGGAAAGTCCTTTTAAACGTTAAGAAGCAGTTGAGATTTCACATTCTTCAAACCTATGTCAGTTGGCGATAGACGTGACAATGTAACGTCAAGTGCTAATGTAATTTAGCGATTATTTCCATTGTACTTATGGTAAGAACATTTCACATTTTTTTTTTTTAATCTTTATTGCAAATTTACAATCTACTTCATTTAGAGTATTAAGTAAATGTGATATATGACTTTGACTTGGAAGAGGAAGTGTCCACTGACAATTCACCTTATAGTTCACTATCACTTAGTGTTACGGGGGTAGGTCAGCAGGCCAGGTTTTGTTTAATCTTCTGATGGGTGGTCCATCCCTGTATTTCACATTTACCGCTTTAGTTTGGTTGTATGTTTAATAGCGTTATCGATAGACCACGTTTTAGAATCGAATTACCTTTAAATACGTACTGCGCATACGCAAAACGCAACTTTCTTAGTTATAAAGCAATTCAATCCAAAGCGGAGCGGAGCACTGTAGGTAAGAATTCATTGGTGTCTTTGGAAAGCTCTCAACATAACCTAACCGATGGAAGGGTCGGAGTTCCGAATGGAGATTCAAACCCAGAGTGCCTAAACCTCTGAATACAAAATTGGGACGAGAGCGGACGCTAAACAACGAAGATATAGCGATTTGAAATTTGACACCTACCGCAAACACCCCAACCGCGATATCTCAAGAACGGAGCGTCGTAACTAGGGGTGTAGAGTGTCTTCGGAAAGGTCTCGGCCTAACCTAACCGCGCACTTAACATTGAAAAATCGTACTGCGTACTGAATGTGCCAAAAAACCGTACTACGCATGCTCAATAGTTAACTTTCTTGTTTGTGGAATAATTTGATTGCAATTTTGATGGTATGTTCCTCTAACAAACGTAAACAAAGTGAACGTTCAAATAATCGTGTTGCACCTTAAACCCACGCTAGCGAAGCCTAGAAATGGGAAGCACTTCTACCAACCTGTACCTTACGCTTAACTATAAAAGAGATTATCAATTAAGTAGTGCTTTTTTGAGCTTTTTTGGATTATTCCGACCCCACAACCCAACTACTAAAAAAATTGGCAAATAATAAAACAATAATAAACAGTGTTTGCTAACAAAACGTCGGTGTATTTATATAAGCGAATAAACGGGTCTGCTATGTTTTCGCTATAACGTTTGGGTAAATATTCAAAAGGGGGGAGGAGAGGTATAAAATACTACCTTTTGACATTTCGATGAATTTTAATGTTCTTAGCCTTCAATTATATATTATTATTCTTATTAAAATTGACCGTTACAACTTCCAAGGTGGCGATGGCGATTCTGCCATTTTGAATTTTTTTAATGGTATCATGTGATACTTTATTTTGAAGGGTTTTTATTGACAGTTCACGTCCCGAGTTTCAGCATCTGTAGTTAAAATTTCAAAATTTTTTTTTTGGTACCTTGGTACTATCCAACCCAACCCCGCGGATTTGACTGTCACTATATACGCTGAGTTTGTTAAAATTTCCAAAGAAATATCTCTAAGAAAATTGAATTTAAACAGTCTGCGCATGTGTAGATCTGACTTTTGCAATATGCTATGCAGTTAAGCAAGTAAATAGTAAGAGTGACATGGATTGTTATGAAAGTTTAAGACTTTGGTAAAATAAAGATTCATAATGAATAGTGATGACTGATGAGAGAGGCATATTAGACCATTCAAAACTCTTTAAAGTTTTAGTTGTTTACTGGTGATGATGACCTTGCTATAGAAACACATGATTTATTAAAGCGTTTTTGCTACTTCAAGAACCACACGAGTGGTTCTACTTACTGTGACTTATTGTTTGTGGAGATCAGCATATTACTTCAAGTATATATACAGGGTTGCCAGATTGCGTATGGCCGTCTGCCGGACATAAGCTGCATAAGAAACATAAATCTACATTGCGAACCAACCCCCCCCCCCCTCCAAATTTAAGAATTTTTTTATTTCAAATTGGTATAAGTAAACAAATAAAACAAACTATACATTCTTGCAATATAAGTAATATAAGGGTAAATACAGTGCACTTAACTTAATAAATGAAACATAAACATCAACATCGCTGTTTACACACAAATAGTCAAAACAAGAAAGTTAAACATATTTTTCTGATTTTCTTGCAAGTGTTTTTTGTTTTTTAATACAAAATCATAGAAATCCTATTTGTGATTTTGTCATATTTAAAAATTAAGGTGTTATTAGGTGGGTAAAAAGGAATCGTTTGACCTATTTGAAAAGTATTAAAATTTATTGTTCTACCGGAGTTATAGTCGCGTCTGCCCGGGGGCCGGAGAGCACGAGGTAAAACCGGAGACTCCGGCTGAATGCCTGACATCTGGCAACCCTGTATATATAATATTGTATTATAGTGTACACAACACATGTCATATGTGTATTGTGTGTTGCCTATTTCTAATTTCTATTTTCGATGTAACATTGCAACTGGGCTCCTATTGTCACCACTGTCTCTATAAGTCACAGTAGTTCTACTTACTCGTGAAAGAAAATTTCCGTGTGTTCGGGCACGTGAAACTCCTGATCCTTGATGATCGCGTTGTAATCCTCGACACGGTCGTCTAATCCCTCATCGTGCGCCGCGAGATGCGAGTTGACGAAGCACAGCGAGCAGCCGTACGCGCCCAATCGTACACTAACCGCACCCTTATTGCCCTAGAAACGAAAGCTTAAAGTCCATCGGACCGTTGGTAAACTCTTCCTACCCACATTCCAGACAGGCCAGTCCTCGTGTACTCGGATTCGATCTCTCGCACATTGAACAGGTGTTTTCGAAGGCTGTAAACGCTCAGAACCAATCCCTGCAGCCGGATCGTCTTTAACTTGACGTAGTCGCGTGCCGCGAGAATGTTGCAGGTCGAGTTGGTCCACGAGTCGTTAAAGAGGGAGTCCATCAGCATGTTGGCCGGTTTCGATTTGACCTCCTGCAACGACACAACGTAGAAGTCCGGTAGCGACTTCTCATTCTTTGCATTGGGATTTAGCGAAAGGAGATCGT
This sequence comes from Photinus pyralis, assembly GCF_008802855.1. Lineage (NCBI taxonomy): Eukaryota > Metazoa > Arthropoda > Insecta > Coleoptera > Lampyridae > Photinus > Photinus pyralis. The sequence continues at coordinate 18,497,762 of NW_022170878.1, forward strand.
GTAAGTCTTGGTCGGGGCTCGTTGTACCAACGTTGTACGTTACCATATACAATCTGCATTGAAAAATGATCAAACCTGCAGTCCAAGCTCAAGTGTTTACCTACTTTAAGTTGTCCATTTTGTCAATTTTGCGGAGATTATGTGAATGTTTGTCGAAGCTGAGAGCTGAGTAGACTTAATTGGTCGTTAACATTGAATTATTAAAATTAAGACAATGGGAGAGAGAGCAACATAATTTTGTAAATACGCAATTCGATCAGATGGTCGAGTGACAACCTTCAAATTTGGTAGTGACATGCGCAGTCAAACATAGTGCAGTTAACATACCGAAGGACCAAAGCACATACATTGCAAATTATATACTAACAGGAGTGTCAAAAGCTACTGGAAGCATGGTGCAGGGTTAGACCAAGGGCTTGCCTTCAAATCAGATCTGGAGAAAATAGCGAACAAAGCTAAAAAGTCCCTGTGGGTTTGTAGGCGAACATTCAAGAGGAAGTGGGGCTGGGGCTCATCTCCAAAGACGACTCGCTGGATGTAGGTACACCCAGAAGAACATACAGATGCTTAGCAATGTGCAACGCAGAGGTTGTCTTTGTGTGGTGTCACACTATGCGTTTTTACCGCTCCCGCTAAAACGGATGCGGTTTGACAGGATGAGATCTACTTGTCACACTATTCCGGTTTAACGAGATGCGTTTTTGCATTTTGGCAGTCTAAGTAGTGTCATGTCTCAATTATTGTTAAAGATGGTTTGTGCGCTTGAGGCGGAGGGGCTATTGCGAAAGCAGATATATCGTCAATATTGGACTGATCCTTTTAATTCAGGAAGAGAATCTAATAATAGGTTCGCGAAGTTTTATGAAAAAATTCGAATGAACAAGAAAAAATTTTTTGTATATTACCGAATGTCCAAAAATTCAATTTCTACCCATGATTTCTCCCTACAGTTTTTATCTACATACTCTTTAGATTGTTTTTCCCACAGTGCAGTTTTTGCATGCACGCACTCGATGAATACACCGACATCAAACATTGTAAACCTAACAAAACACCCGGTTGCAACGCTCAGTGTGACAACTGATGACAACCAACGTACAACAACACGTGGTTTCATGTCATTGTGGTTGTCATGTCAACCTGCGCAGCGGCAGCAGGATGCGGTTGCATCCGGTTGGTGCGGCGAAAACGCATATATGTGACTGGTACCATTTAATAACGTGTGATATTATCATCCCGTCAAACAGGAGCGTTTTAGCGGGAGCGGTAAAAACGCATAGTGTGACACCACACTTTGGAATTACGGGGGCAATGATAAGAACCCCCTACGGCAGCTATGGATACTCCCTTGAAAGGGAAAACTAAAAAAATTTTGGGCAGAATTGCGCATGCGCAGGTGTGCGGGGGGGGGGGATCTGTGCTAGCCACAGCAAATTTTTTAATCTAATGAAGTTTAGAGCCAAGTCTATAGTCTTTGCTATATTTTCTAATAGTGTCTACTGAATCTTTTAATATAATCAAAGTAGGATGAATTTTTCTCATTTCTGGTCGCTCTACTACAGTCTTCGCTATATTTTTTTAAATTTTAGTCACAGTGTTTAATTAAAGTAGCGTAATCTTTCTCGTTTTTGCTGGTTCTTCAGGCTGGTGTGTCGCAGGGCTCAGTTTTTGGTCCGCTATTATGTTTTAGTTTATATCAATGATGGTGTTAACTGTTAAGTAATACTTTCAGACAAGTATTTTTGAAAAACTTTTTAGAAACTGATTGTTACAAGGCCCAACTTCTGAAAACTGATGCTCTTCATATAGGTAACCAAAGTAGCGATATTTTTCTCACTTCTAAGGAAAACGAAAGAATACGAAGAATGTATCAGGAAAATAAAAACAGAGAAGGACTTATGGAAGATGCTAACTGAGGAAAAGAGACCAATAGAACGAGTGGGAGAGAAATACACTAGAGGACTGGAATCTACATTTTATTAAGGCAAGGAGAGAAGAGGGCGAAGGAGACGAGGTATCAAAGAAAAGAAATTGCGAGACTGACTGAAGAAGGAAGGGAAAAACTGCTGGGATGGATGAAATAGGAAATGAGGCTTGGATTTCCGCCACAGATAGTATCAAAGAAAAGATAAGGAATCTATTAAACAAGATAAGGAAGGAAGGGGTAATCGTGCCGATTTACAAAGGACGTGATAAAAAATTGCATTGAAAATTAAGAAGAAACACAATAAGACGCAATGAATCAAAGATTAGAAAGCGATATGGAAAAGAGTATTGGAAGAAACAGATGGGCTTCAGAAAAGGGAGGGGACGGTGTATATGTATTACACAGATTGGTGGAAAGGAATTGGAAAAATGTGCTTTCATGGACTTAAAAGTAACGTTCGAGAGAGTTGAGTAATTTTTGAGGCACTTTAAAAGTTCACCTTTTTGTGCTTTACAGGTGAGGTTTTTTTGAGTTCTAAGTTAGGCCGAAGGTACTTTTTTGTTAAATATTGTGATAATTAGCGACTTATTTTAATGCAGAAGTTAACCGCACAGAATAGCTTAGTTGCCAATCCCGCAAATACCGGGATCCCGCGGGATTAACATCTAGCAATCCCGCAAGTACCGGGATTGAGATTTTGCTGCGGGATTGCATTCCCTAGATGGGAAAATAGACAGGGACAGAATCAAGGACCTATATCAAAAAACAGGGTTGAAGGTAAGAAGAGAAGGGAAGGAGGTGGAAGTGTTTTGGACATATAAAAAAGAAGTAAGACGGGGATGCTCGATTAGCCCAACCTTATTTAATCTCTACAAAATGACATGAAAAGCGTATTAGTGAGGCAGGGTCAATGTAGAGGAATCGTAGAAGAAAGATATGGTCCCTGGCATAGGCGGACGACGCAGTAATAATGGCAACAGAGGTAGAATACTTTTAAAAAATTCTGGGAAGAATGGAGAGGCATTGGAAGGTATGGGAAGAGAGGTGGGAGAAAAAGGGAATGAAAATGGAGACAGGAAAAAATAAAAGAGGTTGGAGAAATTAAATATTTAGAGTACCATATACAAAGAAATAAAATAATAATAAATAATATAATAATAAAATAATATAATTGCGCAAATAAAAAAACTACGGAAAAAGGGGCGGGGACGATAAGACAGGTGTGCGAATTAGAAGAGAGGGGTTTCAAGAACAATTCCAGAACAAGAAAATACCTGTTTGATGCAATGGTGAGAGGGCTGCTCATTTAGGAAATGGAGATATGAGGGTGGAAAGAATGGAATGAACTATATGGAATACAAAGAATGTCTTATAAATAGGTATTAGGGATAAACGGAAAGACGCCAAATTGTATATTTGAGGAAGAAACAATAATGGAGAAAATAAGGGTAGCATCGGGATGCAGTGCAGTGAGTTTTCGAGGGAAGAAGTGAAAAAGAGCGAATTTGTAACAGAATGCTTGATAACGAGGATGAACGCAAATAGAGTAGACAGAAATAGAGAGTAGAAAATGAAAAAAATTTAGAAAGTGTGAAGAGGAAGAAGAGAACATTCTTCCTCTGGGGTGAAAAAGTGAAGAGGAAGAATGTTCTCTTCTTCCTCTTCACATTTTTTTCATGTTATGTAATTGCAAAGAGGTGCAAAGGACAGAGAAAATCAGGAGTGAGATGCTGAAAAAGGGGTGAAAAAGTGAGAGTGATTGATGAACACAAAAGAAATGTGGAAAGAACACAGAAAAAAAAACACGATGGAAATGGATACGGACGGATTGAGGTCGAAAGCAGGAAAGGATGGAAGATGAGCTAAAAGGAACATTGATACACAAGTTGAGTAACAGAGGGCGAAGAAGAGAGCTCACGAAGACAAAACGGACAAGGAAAGTAAGGGCAGTTGTTGCCGAAGTACTTATGGCAGAGAAGAAACAATAGTAAGATAATTGGCGAGGCTCAGATGCGGAGATGAGGAGAAAGAGAAGGATAAGTGGAGAAAGAAAGAAGAAAGGAAATGTAGAGTCTGTTCAGAGTAAGAGGAGGATATAGAGCACATGCTATATGAGTGCAAAGAAGTGGTAAGGGCAAAGGGATGCAGTATTGAAGTGCCGGAGGAGGGGGACGGTTAAAAAACAGACCAGGCTTTTGGAGAATCTTTTTAGGAACTGACTGTTATAATCCCTTAAAGGCACAGCTTCTGAAGACTTATAGTTTGTTATGTTAAACACTGAAAACTCTAAATATTGTAGAACTCGTGAGCTCTTTAAAGATCTTGAAGGCTTTTCAAGAGTCTGCCACTTAATACTCTAAGACTGAGAGTTTTAAAGGTCATGAAAACCTAAATACATCTTAAATGTTCTAAACACCTTGTATGAAGAATGTTTAAAAGGCTTTAAACGAATTTAAAAGCTCTTGGAAACTGCTCGAGACCCTTAAGGCTCTAATAGACTGTTAAAGACTCTAAAATGTACCTACTCTTAAAAATTAAATTCTTAAGGCCTCTCAAAAGCTCTTAGAGCCTTATTAGAGTATCTAAAAGTCACTTAGCTTTGGAAAACATCGTAACCACTGGTTACAGGTCAATGTTAAAAGCAACCAAATTTTAAAATTAATTGAATTTTATTAAATAACAATATACAAAATAAATAAATAAAAACAAGCCACAGACACAAAAGCTACACTAAAAAGTACCCGTGTCACTCCAACTCAGTGCTATCAACTCTATGTAACGTCGTTAAAAAGTCTTGGTTAGTCTCTCTATGACCGTTAGCTAATAAAGACTCTTGTCTGCCTTGAAGCGGAAATTGAGTCTCCTCCGCGTCCTCCCTTTTCCTTCGTTTCTTGCACAGCTTGTTACTGACAGGTCTGTGCGCTACGAATATTATGAAAACTATCACTCCCTGGAGCGAGTTGATAATATCAATGGCCGTCCAGAAACCTTCGGTACTTTGTAGCACCGAGGATATTATCTCCGTTACCCAACACAGCGTCATTAATATCAGGAGGAAGACGCACGATCGATACCTGTAAAACTGACAGTTGTATTTCGACGCGTTGCATTTGGAGCCTACATCGGCTTGAGTTCACCCTCTAATGTCTTCCAGTTGACATCAGCACGCAACGTCTTCTGGAAGTGGAGTAGTGTTATTTTCGAGAGTATCGCTACCATTAGATTGACCAGAATCGCAATTCCAACTGGCGCGTAGAAGTACGGCAAAGACTCCTTGCTATCTGAAAAGTGTCCAACGTTCAAATTTGCATTGTATTGCGGCACCGAGTACCATCAAACCAGCAACTGTTTCGTCCAAAGTGAGGCTTTAAAACTGTAGTTGGTATATCGGGTATTAAGTCGATCAATAGCGAAATGATCAACGTGAGTAGCGGCACCAAAAGGCCGACTCCCAAGTAAATTCGCAATCGTTTCCCATCCTGAGTGTACGCCTCTTTGTTGTGGAGTACGATTTTGCAGTAAGTTTCAATACTGACCATCGTCAACCAGGTAAACGACGACACCAAGAAGAATTGGACGATGAATGCTGAAACATGAGCAATAGCAAATCTTCAGTTGGAGCAAAGTAAACGTACCAATCACTCTGCATCTTGTCTTGTCGATCCCGGAGAATTGTGCGGATACAAGGCAGATAAAGGCGACGGCCATCGAGCTGGAATAAAACACGATGCATTTGCCTCTGGCGTCCCTAACTTCTTTTACCACTAAGAATACTAGCGCTGTTAGTATTAGTGCAGCTGCCGAAAGGATGATACCTAAAATTACGACGGTCATCCCAAATCTTATGCTATTCGTCTACGAAAGCAGTAAAACAAAGAACCAAACCTTTTGCCATGCCCCACAGCTACGTCGCGACAACTCGTCAAAAATCAAACCACGAATCTACCAAGAACGTTTATTTAAATAAAGCGGATTACAAGCAAGCGGAAAATAATTTAAGCATACCCATCAACCGTGTAAAAAACTCATGCTGCAAGACCACCACCTATACGATGTCTAAGGCACATACCTACTGCGTAAATTACAAAAAATGTGCTAGAAAGTGGCACGTTACCGCTACTGAAGCACAGTATGGCGGTAGTTACCCATCTGCTCCCAGCTTCGTCGCCCAAATTCACAGTTTCAATGCAGTAGTTGTCCATCGATAGTATATTCTGCGTGTTGAGTACCATTAGAGAACCGTTCTTCATAAGCGGAAAAGACTCCTCTTCGGGATCTAGGGGATACCTACACGCTTGTTAGTATCAGATCTCAGGCTTTGTACTCACTTTTGATGGCTGCAGGTGATCGCCTGCACGAACGGCACAAACTCAATCGATTCGGCTGCGATCGGCTCGTCGTCAATATGGCTCGAATTGTGCTCGTGCACGTTCATCGGCGGATTAAAGCGCTCTTCGCTCGACCCGCAACCGCCCTCCAATAAGACCTGGTTCAGCGCGCAGCACTTTTGGACGCGAATTATTCGGCGATTGTCGTGCTGAAAGGGCAGCGTGAGTTGGTGACGGGTTGAAGGTGTCTTACCGTATACAAGGGATTTCCGTTCGGTTCCGGTATCGTGACGTTCTTCGGGATAGTGGTGTGGCCAAAGTTTTGCTTGAACTGTATGCACCACAGTCCAAAGTAGTCGATCGAGTCGGTCGTTAGTTCGCCGGGGAGAGTGACGTAGACGTTCTGGCCGGTGTACTCAGAGAGCGATTTGCTCGAGCCGTTCTCGTCGGGCACCAAGACGCCATCGGTCGACGGTTCCGGCCCCTTTCCCGCCCAAAAGTGCGCGTCGGGACCTTTACCGTCGTAGTGCAGGTTGGACACGAAGAAGGTCTTTTTGTCGACGGCCACGATGGGACCCGATCGTAAACCGTGCGCCAGTCTCGTGAAGGGGGCAAGTTGCACCCCGTATTCTGTCGATGGTCTCTGAAAGTGCACTATTGGATTTTGCCAAAGTACGAGCGCAGACGTACCCTTCTAATAAAGGTGTGTCCGAAGTTGTGCTTGAAAGTTATACACCACATCGCCAGGTAATCGATTTTGTTGTAGGTAAGGGAGCCGGGAAGCGTTATTGTCACGTTCTGCCCTGTATACGCCGGCAAGGGCAAGGAGGACTGGTTCTCGTTTCGTACCAAAATACCATCGCCGGAGGGCCACGTTCCCTTTCCCACCCAAAAATGCGCGTCGGGACCTTTACCATCGTAGTGCAAGTCTTGAATGAAAAACGTCCGTGGGTCGATTATTGTTATCGGGCCGGAACGTAAGCCGTGGGCCAGTTGAGTGAACGGAAGGAGCGTGATTGGAAGAAAGGGGGCCTAAAACAAAAGATTTTGATCACAAATTTTTCGGCTTTTTGGCATACACCCAGTGTATTGACCTGTGTCATTCGATTAACCGTTTATATCGTGGAGGAGCCACCTAATTCTTCGTCTGTATATGTTGCTTTTTCATCTCGTGCCGGCTGCAGATCTTATTCTTAAGCAATGCGAGAAGGAGAAGAGAGGTGCTCTAACTTTTCTTCTGCTTAGAATGTGAGTCTGTTTGTGTGATAGTACTTTAACTTAGATACTGCTTGCGTTACCACCTGTACTCTTTTCATGTTAAATTAATTGGTAGAATCCAACTACAATGTAAGAGTCTACTAGGTCTGTTTTGTCAGGCATATAAACAAACAGGCCTTCCTGAAGAACTTGGGGGAAGAAGCCGAAGTTTGTCGTTAATCCCATTAGAACAACAGAGACTAGACCCAGGTAAACCACGATAGTGGCTGATGAGAGTCTGAACTAGAAAAATGCCAGCATCTTTGGAGTGGAATATCACTGTCGCGTCCAAAAGCAGGTGGAAGTAAATGGACGTCCGAAATGCTAGAACATTCACGATAGGGGTGAAAGGTGGCGAAATAAAATAAATGCTTGAACTGTGATCAAGAGGGGTATTAAAAAAATAAGTGCACTAACCACACCAAGAACGCCACACTCCGCATAGTATTGCAAAACTCACAGACGATTCTAAAAAGCAACATGTAAATTAGGCGATTTGGGGATGATTTACCGCAGCAGAATCCACAACGATTCAAGTACGATTCACAGATTATTTCAAGAATCCACAGTGAAGATTCCAGAGCATTTTGGATTGGGACTCTGACGATCTGATGATGCAAGGAGTACTACAAGAAAATTCACAGTAAATTTCAAGTGAATTCGAAGAAGGTTCAAGGCAGATTCACAGCTTATTCTAGACAGATATTGGAAAGGGTCGAGAAAAGTCCAGGAGTAGGGGATCGTTCGAAGAAATGCATGATGAATTCGTAAGTGCGTGGAAGAAGGTTCACACTCGATTCCAGGAAGCTACAAGAAAATTTTAAAATTTTGATGATTTGAAATTAGCACAAGAATCCGTGAAGATTCTAGAAACTATTGCAGTTGATTTCAGAAAGCTACGGGAAAGAAAACTTTGCGACGTTTACAAGCGGGTATTCCGGGAAGAACAATTGCCAGGTGGATGGCGGACAAGAAGAAGAAAACAAAGACCAGAAGAAAAACGGTACAACAAGTAACATTAAGAGTGAGCCACGGGAAGGGACAAGTGGGGAAGGAAATTGGGATGTTGGGTGGCGCCATTGATGCAAGCCTAAGAACACGCCTTCATAGGTGAAATGAAACTGGAACCGGAACCGAAAATTACTGAAGTCACAAAACCGGAACCGATACCGAAGCCCTTGAAAAATAATTCTACCTAAGTAGTGCGAAACCGGAACCTATTATGGTCACCAGGAGAGAATGCCGGTCACAGAACACCTGATACCGCGGCCTACAATCGTATGGTTATGACAGAGACAGAGCAGACTACGTTTCCTGCCGCTTGTCACTTTACTGGCGGCATTTGTGAAATTTCTAATGTCTATAATGACACCTGTCATCACTGACCAATTGATATCAAAAGATTTATATAAAAATTGAAAGGTTATATTAAAATACGATTTCGAGTAAAATTTAATACAAAACACGTCAATAATATGACATTACTTGACTCGACCCCTTTCCTCCCCGGTAATCTGTCATTTTCCTGACTTTTATGTAAATAACAGTATGATGGTTTACGTCCCATTAATATTATATTAAATGAGAAAAATTATATCTCGGCAACGAAGCATTTGAGGACTCATATTCATAGGACATTTTCGACTGGAATTCACCGAAGGAACATGTACTCAAATTATCCCCTTTCTTCGTGGGACACCCTGTATAGCAAACGAAAAGTTTCTAGAAAAATCACGAATTTAAACAGTACATAATTTTTTGAAAGAATGCGTCACATCCGCTTTCGTTCTTTATCGCCGGTGACCAGAGCTGGGCAGTATTCGATTTTGTAAATACTTTTTAGTATTCAAGTCCTTTAAAGTATTCAAATACTTTGTAATTAAATACTTTTATTTTTCATTTGCCTATTATATGTCAATTATATCTGTCATATGTGATATATGAAGCAGTCTATTACGCCCAAGGGCATAATGCGAGGGCATAATGGATTGTCATCTCATTATGCCCTCAAACGGCCTGTCAAATTGATTGACGGAGTCATATTATGTAATAAAAAAGATGCTACTTGATTCGTATGAAGCACTTTAATGTTGGCAAACAATAATTTGTATATTGGAAATGCATTCTTTGGAACGATGAAAAATAAAATGTTGTATGCACCTCAGGCATTACTCAATATTTAACCCTCGGGCGACTTACAATCCCTCGGGCCGGAGGCCCTCGGGCTCTGTCGCCCTCGGCATAAATATCGCCTTAAGGCCCTTGATGCATAAATAACTATTAAGGAAGCAGTATTTGTATTTGTAACTCAAATACTTTCACAAATATTTAGTATTCGAATACTTCGCATAGTATTTGAATACTTAACCTTCCTTTTTTTTTACCAAAAATCGACTCCACCAAAATTTCTCGGGAAAACACTTTTTCTTATTAATTTTGGTGCGTAGAATCCAAAACAATTCGTACTTTTTCGATCAGACTTCTCAATCAAAAGTTATAGACTAGAAACCAATTTCGAAAGAAAATTCAAAGGGCTGTAACTTTTGAACTAGTAGCCCAATCTTGGAACTGTTTGAAATTATGGATTCTACAGGCCACATTCTATAAGAAAATTTTTTTCCGTGTCGATCTGAGACAATTTTTTTTTTCGTGCCTCAAAAAAAGGCAGTAGTAAGTAGTATTAAGACGCCTGATGATGGACGAGAGAAAGTCCGAAATCGATAGCGACTAACATTTTTCAATAAACAAAAATTAGTGTAATACTTTCGACAGCCATTAGACCACACACTAATTAATATGGATTTTTAAAGTATTTGAGTGACTATTCAATTCATCTAACATTTGTCAGATTTCAACCAGTGAAATGTCTCGATTTCAAATTGCTGCGCCAATGGGAACGAATTATAGTGATAATTGCACGTGTGGTATTTCAGCGACAATTCAACTCATGTATAAAAAATCGCATAAGCCGCAGTGCAATTGTCACTTTGACAGCGGCAAAAGTTACCTGCATCTTTTCCAGCGACAAATGCACTAGTGGTTTTTTCACTATTCATTTTCGAACCAATTATCGCATTATCCTTTCCCATATGACTAGCTTGACGTCTGTCAATAATTGATTAGCTTGGTGAATTTCTTGTTCGTTAAATTGTCCTGCCGAATTACACTCGAGGTTTGTATTTAAACCGAGTAAATTTGGGTTGTTGCAACTCAAATCTGTTTCCTTTTAGCAATTGAACTCGAAAAACTGTCAACCTAAAAATGCTCCACCTGCGGTGTCGCATTTTTATTAGTTGACAGTTTTTCTCGTCTAATTGCTAGGCAACAGATTTTCATTACCTAAACAACCCAAATTTACTCGGTAAAATACAAACCTCTTGTGCAATTATAAGTGATAATTTCACGTGTGGTATTTCAGCGACAATTCAATGCGATTATTCAATGACATTTGTCAAACTTCCACCAGTGAAATGACGCGAAATTTTGTCGTATTAACCGGAACATTCTTCTTAGTTTGTTAATCAATTTCGACAACCGACTAATCACCACATCTTTTAATTTAATCACTCATAACGAATTAGCTTGGAGCACAAAAGTTCGAATAGAATCAATAGCAAAATGAAAAGCAACTTCCATAATTTATTTTGACGTTTGTTGTTGTCATGGAAATACATTCGCGTAGGTAATTATGCTTAATTTTTCTTTTGATTCGTTGAATAGTCCTCCGAATACCATTCGTAGTCGAAGTATTTGTAGATTATTTTTGAGCTGCTGCTCCACTCATGCTAGTTACGCTTTTTAATACCACTCGCGCAAGCGCTCGTGGTATTAATCAGCGTAACTAGCATTCGTGACAGCACCTCAAAAATATTCGACAATACTTCGACTACTTATGGTATTATATATGACAATACTATAAAAAGTATTCGAAAACCTTTGTCAGTATTAGAATGCCTTTGAAAGTATTCTAATACATTCTAAAAGATTTGAATACTTATTTTTTAAAGTATTTGAATACTTTTCAATGTATCTGTATCTAGTATTCGCTTGTGCTGGACGTAAAAGTATTTAGTATTCAAATACCTTTGATTTGTGTAAAGTATTTACTATTTAGTATTCAAATACTTTTTGAAAGTATTCTGCCCAGCTCTGCCGGTGACTAATCTGTTATGGACTTGATGGCGTCTCGATGCTGGCCCAGTATCTTTGGGATATTCACCACACACTATATTATCGGTATCTCGATCGTTGCGAAAGAGCGGAATGACTAGGAGCAGGAAGAATACGTTGGTGACACCACAGAGTCCACCCTCGGCGGGGGCAGTAGGGAAAGAGGATTTACTGAGTGCAAGCTCCACACTACCCCCACAGTAGGTACATAATGCGCCAGGCATTCCCTAATTCCTAAGATAGGAAAAGAAAGGTGTCCAATTTGAATGAAAAAACAACTTCTTTACCCTTGAAAGCGATTAAATTGGCCATTAAATTTAGAACACCCATCTGAATTTTTTCTTCTGCTAGGGACGTTTAGCGAAAAAGGCGCAATGTGAGAAATAATACGAATATAATAAAAACAGTTGACAATAATGACAATAGGCAGAGGAAAACCTGACCTGAATTTTTCCGAAAGATCCAATAAATTGAAGTATATATAGGGTGGTCCATTTAAAATAAGCAAGTTAATGGTATCAACTTGAAAGATACGTTTAGACGCTTTGTCACCAGCCTATGATTCCATACCTGATTGCTGATTCAAAGCAGGCATAGTAATCGCCTTTGACGACAAGTAACGTCGTTTAATTTTCCGAATGACACAAAGATCCTGACGTACGTAGTAACTTAAAATCGGCCACTTGTCTCATTGATTGGTGAACAATACGAATCTGTTTATGATCTAATAGCTTTCGGTTAATTTTAATCTAACGGAACAACTCATTTTCAGGTAATGATTTGCAGTTTAAAGTGATAGGCCATAAACATATAACAAAAAGAGTAAAGGACCCACTACACTATCCTGAGGAACTCCCATAACTGCTTCCTATAGCTTGTACGATCTGAAGAGATCCTTATTCACCTTCCACTTAGTCCATCGCACATTGTTTTTGACCCACTTCTTGCATCTATCTTATCAGACTTTGTTAACGTAGAGGGCGCCCTTCTTAGAACCGGAGCTAGCAAAATTAAGATAAATACGATACAACTAGGGTAAATGAACTACCAGTACCGGATTTGAGACAACAAATAAAGGATCCATCGGGGTTGGAACTTGAGTAATGTGGAAACTGTCCCCAACATCATCTAGTCTAAAAAACGAAGGAGAGCCAAATTACGTTTTATGTGAAAGATGATTTGGTTGGCATTGTCACGCTACCGGAAACCGTACAATGTAATACTTACGTGCGATATCTACAAGGATAAACTAATTATCTAACAACATTTGCATGTTCCACATGTGCCTGCTTTAACTCGCAACATCACTTAGCGGACTAATTTGGGAGTTGTCTGTTTAATCTCAGCAGAGAGTACACAAAACGGATAACTTACAGTGGACGATGTTTCAATGTCGGCGCTATTCTCATCGGTCTGCAGCGGAACGACGGCGAGCGGCGGCGACGACGACGCTTTTTGCGTGGACGAGTGCGAAATTAACGCACACGCGAACAGAAAAAGAGCGCGAAACGCGTTCATCTTCAGCACTCACTGATTGGGAAACAAATTCGCGTTCTTCGCCGGGTCTCGCAGTGTACGTGAGCAACGAGCCCGAGCCGAGGTTCAATCACCACACAAACTTGTTTTAAAATTATTTGACACACATTCACAAATAATCGCTAATGCACCACTCGAAGCCACTTCTGAAATGATAAGAGCGGAATGGAGGAGGAGAACGGTTTGACTCAGACGCATACCGGGGAATGCCCCACCTTTCACGAGGAACTGATATGACTATTTAAAAATTTACAGGGAATTTCACACATTCATCAATCCCGCAAAAAAACGTTCGCTTCGTGCTACGTCAGAGTGGTATTACGCGTCTCGCTCAAGAGTGAAAGTGAATAGTTCTACACGAGACGTAAACGAGTCTTCGTTACCGAATATTTAATTGATTTTTGGAGGACGACGTTGCCGTTTATACTTGGCCAGGTGTGTTTGCGTTTATTTTTGCTCCCATACAGAAAAATTGAACCGGTTGTAGGTTTCTCTGCAGTAGAGGCCTGTGGCGAGCCCCACGAATTGGGTAACATAGTAATGAAGGCATTAGGTTGCCTGGTTTCTCGTTATCCAAGTCTTTAGAATGCTTTGAAAATCTTCGAATCTTCAAGTCGTCCGAATTTTAGAATCTTCTTACACATTTTTCCATCATTTTAGAACCCCATCTTAGAGTACTTTTACAATCTTTAGAACTAATAAAATCCTTTAAAGGCTTTTAGTATCTTTTTCTCCGCCTTTGTACTACTACCTCTGGTCCTGCACATGGAGATCAAGTGCAAGCAAACTGAGGACTTCCATAACGGTTTTACTGATGATCCGCAAGGCACGCTAGGTTCTCCACATGGTACAAAAGGTCTAATCACGGCGACGTGCTGCCACAGAACAGACTCTACGGGCCCTGGTGGGCTTCTATCGCTGACACACCCTGAACTATGGAGTTCAAAGTGATATAGGCAGTTGTCTTGTCACGGTCTTGGAGGGTATAGGTAGCAGATTTTCCTGGACCACCGACAAGCCCACTACAAGTGTTCGATGTAAAGTACTGTGAAAATGGGTAAATTTGACCACATTTCTGTGCGTGTATTTTCTGTAGTGTGTGTACGTTGGTTCTGCGTTCTTGTATTTCTGTTATATTATAATTATATCTGATATTTAGCGATCGGTTAAGAACATTTTAACACACGATTCTGCTTTGATCACCAGGTATTCAAAATGCGGATGCCATAGCATGTGGAATGAAGAGGATGATATACGTTCTCCTCTCTAAAAGGGACGAAGAAGCAACAAAAATAGCCAATGGAAATTGTTTAAAGCCTGGACAAACAAAATAAGAAACAAGGATTATTATGTGAAAGCATTATAGTGTAAACACGGCTTTGGAGCAAAAAGGTGACGCTGATGCTATAGATCAAAATTGTTTTTATTCTTCAAGTTCAAAGGGCTGTAACTTTTGATCTAGTAGTCCAATCTTGGAACTGTTTAAAATTATGGACTCTACGGACCAAACTCTATAAGAAAATGTTTTTCCCGGTCGATCTCAGACAATTGTTTTTTTCCGGCCTCAAAAAAAGGCAGTGTATTACCTTCCTTCTTTACCAAAAATCGACTGCTCTGAAATTTCTCGGGAAAACACTTTTTCTCACTAATTTTGGTGCGCAGAATCCAAAACGATTCGTACTTTTTTTACCAGACCCAAATTTCGAGAAGAAAATATGTACAGGGTGACAATTTGAAAACTTACCACCCCCCCATATCTTAGTAAATATACGAGATATTTAAAAAAATCAAAATCCGTTTCGGTAATTCGGAGGGGGAATCACAATGACATAGTTGGCGACGCACCCCCTCCAACCATCTGTACCTAAGATTTTCCATGTAAACAAAAATTTCAAAGTGGCGACTCGACAGCAACTCATTTTTGATCGCATAGTAATACTGTCTTACCAATAACGGAAACCATTTTGAACATTTATTGAAATAAAAGCCAACTTTAGAAAATGTATCATATTAGTTTATTTTTTGATTTGCACGATAATTACTAACCTAAATGTAATGCTATTTAGTATGGTTGGAAAGCATTTTTTGAGAGCTTTCCAACGACGTATCACATATGGAGAGTCACTATTTAAGATTTAAAAGTTGGGGTGGCTAGGGCGCAGGGGGCATGAGGGGGTGCGTCACCAACTATGTCATTGTGATTCCCCCTCCGAATTACCGAAACGGATTTTGATTTTTTTAAATATCTTGTTTATTTACTAAGATATGGGGGGTGGTAAGTTTTCAAATTGTCACCCTGTATATATTTGGGTCTGATCGAAAAAGTACGAATCGTTTTGGATTCTACGCACCAAAATTAGTGAGAAAAAGTGTTTTCCCGAGAAATTTTGGAGCAGTCGATTTTTGGTAAAAAGGAAGGTAATACACTGCCTTTTTTGAGGCCGTAGAAAAAAATTGTCTGAGATCGACCGGGAAAAAACATTTTCTTATAGAGTTTGGCACGTAGAATCCATAATTTCAAGCAGTTCAAATTGGCTCATAGATCAAAAGTTACAGCCCTTTTGAACTTATATTATATATATATATATATATATATATATATATATATATATATATATCCATTGGTGATGTCAATTTAAGAAGAAAAATGCATCGTTTGGTCAAAACATTAGTATTGCTGGGGGCAATATTTCGAAAGTATCGAAAGAGGGTACTCATAAAGCGTAAGTGGAAGGTCTGGACGAGACATATCTAGCGGAGATGTTAAAATTTAAATGTGAATATCTCAAAAATGTGAGTGTCGGAGGAAGGGCAAGTGGAATAGTGTGGAAAATTTCTCTTAAGGCTAGATTCTTCTTGCATTATATAGCGTAAATTTTGAATACATGCCAGGCGGCCTTTAAATGTTTACACGTAAAGACCGCCCTTTCGCATTAATCATCTTCCGTGAAGCTAAACATCGCTCCCCGGTCCTATGTCCTATTGAAAACTATTTTGTAGGGGAATCTGATCATTTTCTCGAGAACGATTACGAGAGTAAAGCTAGGTAAGGCGAGGGAAAGTGTTACCGGAGAATCTGCCCCCCCCCCCCAATATTAGTGTGCTTGCATTTCCATTTCCGCAAAACCCCCATGACAATACCGGGTATGGAGGGAAAGGGTCGTCGAGCCCTTCTTTATTGAATGATTTAAAATCCTTGCAATGTCTTTAAGGCTCTGTTGGGGGGGGGGGAGTATTCGATACTCCCCAGCCAGACCTCGCCTAGTCTTTTTTTGTTGAGTGGTTTGAAATTGCTGGGGGGTTATTCCATAACTATTTTGCAGTGGAGTCAGATCACTTTTAGAAAAAAAATATTACGAGAGTCCCGAGAGGTAAACGTTTTGCGGTGGAAGGCCTTACCGGTTGGTCCGGGGGGTTTGTAATACAGTGGTTCGATTGTCAATTCCAGAAAATTCGTGTAAAAGTATTGAGGCTTAGAGAGAAGGGGTTATCGAGTCTTTGTTTGTTGGGTGGTTTTGAGCCTCGCCACGATTTTAAGTTTTTTCGAGTGGGGGAGGCAGCATTCCTCCCAGACTCCTCGGTGCTATGTCCTATAGAATATTATTGTTCCGAAGAGGAGCACTTCAATGAACCCAACCATTTGTTGAGGGTGGGTGAATTCCAACGCTTTTCTGCTGATAATATAATGTTATGAAGACAAACACGCCCAGTATTTAATTGCACAGGGTGGCCAATTTTGGTTGTTGATAGAGAAAAATTAACCTCGCAGTCTCGATGTATTTTTTTGACATAAACAATTCTATCAATTAATTATGTAGCCTTAAGGAGTATGGATTTGACATGAATATGTTGAAAAAATACAAATTCAGGTTTTAGTGTGTAGTGTGAAACTCTTAAAATCGTGTATTTGTTTACGAGATCTTCCAAGGGCAATTGAACTCGCAAAAATAAAAACCGGCTCGTCGTTGAGGACTTTCTGGGCGATCTTCGGAACTTCCCTGAGTAGAGAAATAATGTAATGTTTCAACAAGTGTTCTGTTTCTACGTTGAATGTACCCATAGCTTGAGTATTTTACTGAATGCGCCTTCAGTGTGTTAACAGAAAGTGTACTGAGGGAACATCATTTTTGCTTTTGTCGTTGAAATGACAAGTACAAATCCCCAGCCATTAAGTTAAAATTCTTTAAATTATTTAACTAAATCTAAATGGTTGATATCTTTCCGAGGTTTTTATCGGATTACTTATTTAGTACGTTTCGTTTTAGGTTATCTGTTTTAATTTAATTAACCTCCCTTTTACCTACATCGCAATCCGAAACCCATTCATTAATGGGGTATGTAAGTTGGAATTAATTTGATTGTAGTCTGGAAAGACCCGCTCCCCTTGGGTAGCCGTGTGCAATTCCTTTTTCCTTGTCGAGGTTCGTTGCACAAGATGGTGCACTCGAGAATCCTAACTTGTTTCGAGAAGGTCCCACTCAGTTTTCCTAGAAAATCAATGTTTGAACAGGTATTATTATGGGGATTAAATTATTGGGCCCATGTTCGTGGACGGAAATTAAACAGGTGAATTATATCGGAATCTTTTGGAGGACACACAATGTTTGGAGAGTCAAGTAGACTTCAGCAAGATGGAGCTCCGCCACATTGTGCTCTAGCTGTTAGACAGTAGCTCAATCGACCCCTATTTGGTTCTTAATTAATCGTGTAATTAATTTTCTGTGCAAGAAATATTGGTGTTAGCTTTCATTGCGTGTTAAGGGTAGTTTTTGCTTCGGCCATTTGAGAAGTGCAACCTAAAATGAAATGTAAATTTTAAAAATCTTGTAAACATTTTGGAAGCTTCAAATGCACTAACAACCCTAAGATTATATCCCACTTAAACAGAAACAAGGGGGAGCTTTAGCATTAATTTCCCAGCGTGTGAAGCCCGTAGAGTTCGAAAACAGGTTCGCATTTATTATAAAAACGAGCTAAATTTCGAAACGAGGGTCTCAACCCCACGAGAAAGTGTAATTTAAATGTTACGTTAACCCTAACATCAAATTAAGTATAGTAAAAACTAACTAATAATCAATTAAGTGTAAAGGTATCGCTTCAGTTTCCGCACGCTTTACCCCAAGATAAATTGTTTAAGGGTGTAAGATGGATTGCGCACTGAAATTTAATCGAATGGGGTGTGAAAAGGATAGATTTTTTGGTATGGTTAGATATGTTATCGCAATGAGTAGTAGTTCCCCCATTCGAAAGGGAGAGGGCGCGCGGTTTAATAAGCAAATATACCTACGGCATTTAATAAATGCACTGTACAACTAGCTACCCTACAATATATATACACACTCGCATGTGTGTGCGTATTAAAGTAAGGGAGGATGTAATGTAAGAGGGTAATTTAAATGCCTATTACTCTGATTTGCCACTCTTTACGTTCACTTGTTTACGTTGAAGGAACGTAGCGGAGGTCGCGCACCGGTGGATGTCGGACAACTAACAAAACTCTTATTATTAAAATGTTCCATAGCTGTATAGAAAAAAAAATGTTCAAATAGTAAACATTGATGTAAAGAAAAATTAACTTACAAAACTAAGGTGTTTTACTTATAGAGAGGTTTTGTCGTTTGTGCCTTTCCACACAGCAGTTAAATTATAACAATTATAACAAAATGTGAGGGTGAAATTTCCTTCGTTTCTATAGCTACAGTTTATTTAACCGAAAGGACAATTTATGTGTGCAAAGGAACATAAGTTAGAGCATAAATATTCCTGATGTTCAAAATATACGATATGTTTACCTTTACTGGAAGAATAAGAAAATTGGCATTGCGCTGTTTGGGCATGCGCACGTTAATCGTCAAGATGTTTCTTGGTTGAGGTGCCAGCGCTGTAAAAAGTAACATGAGTTGGAAAATGCACCAAAGACATGACTCGGCTCCAGCACCGGCGACTATTAATTTCACATGAAAAGTACATGTGAAAATGCAAGCAGCATTAATGTTGAAGTCACATACTAAACAAAAGAAACGGACAGAAAAAGGAAAGAACATTATACAGTTAAGAATCGGAACTGTATGTGGTACTTCCTTCCCGTAATAAACAGAGTTAGTCAAATATAGAGGGCAAGATCACACTAATAATCTACTTCCACGTGAATACATAAACAAATACTTAATAAAACAATATAAAGGTATAGCCACATGTACAGTACAACAAACAAACATGAAGAAAAAGAGGGAATGTAGGAGGTTTCCTGGCGCGGATCTTGACAAGGATCCCTGGGAAGGGCGTACAATAGAAAAGCGCATCCATCTTAAACCAAGAAGGGCAACCTTGCTTATTAGAGACCCGAGAGAGTTGACGCAAAACTATCGACATTGCGATACATATTCAGGAAAGGAAAGGGAGAGGCATCAACGATGCGCGACTAGCAAAAGAGGGCTTGAAAGGCACGCGGAGGACCAAGCAAGTAGCGTGTTTTTGGATGTACAAAATGCATTTAACCTCCTGTTACTTCTTGTTAAAAAAGCTGAACGGAACAACAACCGCTAATTATCTCAAGAAGGTGATAGACCAAGAGGAGAGCAGATAACTTCGTCTTATAAAAGCGAGATATGAGGAAGAGCGGCTAACACGCAAAGAACAAAGAAAGATTGATCGACTCCTAAAAAAAGATGTCGTTAGAGGTGGCTGCGGCGTATTGCACAGGTTACTGTCATAAATAATTGGGAAACTGAGTGACGTGAACGGGAGTCATGGACGAAGCTGAGTGAAAAAGAAGCCTAGCACAAAAACAGACCTTATTGCCCCTACGGTTCGGCAACACACTTTACATCTCAAAAAATAGCACTGTGGGAAAAATACGAAATTCTCTGTATATAACAGTTAGTTTGAGTTCCTGACTGTATAAGTTGGTACGAAAGGGGGGGATAGGTTTTTTGGCGTTGATTGAAAGGCACCTATTTTTCGATTAAGTTGAAATATGAAGAATGCGAAGCCATTAAATTTCCGAAATTATATATCTAAACGTATTTACGTGAGTGGGAAATTGTTGATATCTTCCCGCGGTAACGTTATTTTCACAGGATTCCTTGTTTGGTTAACCACGTTTCTTTTGTATGTATTAATTTAATGATCTCATTTTCTTTTACCTATATCGCAATCCGAAACCCATTTCTTAATGGGTACGTAATTTTAAATCAGATTGAAATTAGTTTGATTATTGGTATTATAGTGTAACGTAAATTTAATTATGTGTTTTATATATTTAATAATAAATAAATTTGTAACCTTCTTCAAATGAATTGATTTATGACAGTAAAATATTATTTGTCAATCACATATACACAATTTATAACAGTACGAACTATGTATGATTTCTCAAATGTTCTAGAACAAAGATATTTTTCGGAAACATTGCGCCACACCAGCGTTCGTTCTTTATCGCCGATGACTAATCTTTCATGGCGCCTCGATGTCTATCGGGATTTCTTGAATATTCGCCACAATAGTTTATGGATTTCTGTGCAGTTACCTGCAGCTGATCCAATAACTGCAAAGCCAATGATTGCCTGAAATACCGGAGCTGCAAACGTGCGGGTAACCTCTAAAGTCGTTTAATTCATCTTGACGTTGCCATTGTCTTGACGAATATTGCTCTACAATTGATTACCTGTACAGTGTAATGGTACTTGCGGCGAGTAACCTGATTTTCTAAATATGCGTTCAAAAGTTAAGAGGCCTTAGAGTCGTGAGATACGAGGTGATTGTCTCGGGTTACAAGAATTATTAACCAAGCATTTAAGCAAAAGCCCAAAGTATACTTTCGAAGTACGATCGTGGCATCGTTGCAGTCTATTCCCACATTTGTGGTGGTGAGACAGCTCTATCCGGGGGTCTAGCAGGAGTGAGTATGAGTGGATGAGAGTGGTGTGGAATGTGAAAATACAAAAACAATTTGTTTGTAAAAATATAATTGCGACCAATGAGGTTCTACTAATTTCGATTTTGTTTATCCATGAAACTAGTATCATTTGATGACTACATACATTATGTAACGCGACTTGCAGTAATAAGAATAAATTAATATCTCAGATTTTAATTATACCGGTATCATTATGGTCACTTAGCAACCATTCTAATGAGAGCTGGGCAGAATAGTATTCGAATACTAAATAGTAAATACTTTACACAAATCAAAGGTCTTTGAATACTAAATACTTTTACGTCCAGAACAAGCGAATACTAGATACAGATACATTGAAAAGTATTCAAATACTTTAAAAAATAAGTATTCAAATACTTTAGAATGTATTCGAATACTATCAAAAGTATTCGAATACTTGTCACTCAAATATATTAAAAATTTAAAAATAAAATTTCTTATAGAATGTGGCCTGTAGAATCCATAATTTCAAACAGTTCCAAGATTGGGCTACTAGTTCAAAAGTTACAGCCCTTTGAATTTTTTTCGAAATTGGTTTCTAGTCTATAACTTTTGATTGAGAAGTCTGATCGAAAAAGTACGAATTGTTTTGGATTCTACGCACCAAAATTAATAAGAAAAAGTGTTTTCCCGAGAAATTTTGGTGCAGTCGATTTTTGGTAAAAAAGGAAGGTTATACACTGCCTTTTTTTGAGGCCCTCAAAAAAATTGTCTCAGATCGACCCGGAAAAAAATTTTTCTTATAGAATGTGGCCTGTAGAATCCATAATTTCAAACAGTTCCAAGATTGGGCTACTAGTTCAAAAGTTACAGCCCTTTGAATTTTCTTTCGAAATTGGTTTCTAGTCTATAACTTTTGATTGAGAAGTCTGATCGAAAAAGTACGAATTGTTTTGGATTCTACGCACCAAAATTAATAAGAAAAAGTGTTTTCCCGAGAAATTTTGGTGTAGTCGATTTTTGGTAAAAAAAGGAAGGTTTTTTTATTTTCGCAGATAGAACCCGGAAAAAAATTTTCTTATAGAATGTGGCCTGTAGAATCCATAATTTCAACAGTTCCAAGATTGGGCTACTAGTTCAAAAGTTACAGCCCTTTGAATATAATTCTCCTCGACATTTCAAAAAAAAAGGTAGTCAAACTGGTATCAACGAAAGTGATCGCAATAATTTGATGACGGTATACTGAAATCCCACCTTTCTTCTTTATGTTTTGGGAATTGCAGCAACCAAGCCTTCATCTCATCCTACGCCACTATTCCAAATTCCAAATGAACTGAAGTAAAATATGCCTGCCCTTTTATTTTGAAACCCCAAGGGATCAAATAAGTCCTCTTGAAATACTGAAAGTTTAACTTTTTGTAGGCCCAAGCAAAAATTATCTTCGTTGAGATTCCCCAAGAGTCCCAAGGGTCTTCCTTGGTGAAACCTCCCAGTCCATCGCTTAAATCTCGTGATACTGACTCTATAACAGAGAGTTAGATACCCACTTCCATACGGTAAAACCATCACTTCCACCAACCAATTTCTTTTCAATGTTTAAGCGAATTTCTCTTTCCCTTTCGAAGCAAAAATATTCGTCGTCCATGTTTTTTTTGGCTAGTCAGTCACCTGCTGGCACAAATCGGCACAAAATGAGTTAAAGCCGTTTCGGTTTTTGAACTTATTGTTAACCCATTACGATTGCATGTCTTTGAGATTCGCCATATCGACAGAGAATTCCTGCCAAAATGAAATGTAACCACAAAAGCATGGCAATTAGGTCACGCGGACGTAAACAAATCTCTGCCCGAAAAAGTCCGGTCATTTTCTGTGACCAGCTGAAAGCTGAAAAAAGGTCGTTGACTTTCTTATCGCTTAGCAACAACGTTTCCAGCATATAGATTTCGTGGATCTAGCCTGGTGCATAGTTGAGGTGTGAAAACGGAATTGTTATGAGAAGGGGATGATTGTGCCTCGTCACTGAAATTGCACCTGAGGATGTGTAAAGCAGATAACACGTGGTGAGATGATGCGCCCACAAAGGGCTGTGACAGGGTTACGTCAGTTGCGTTTGAGATTGCTTTGTAAGGGGCACTATCGCGATCAATACTGTATATGCGTACACTCACTGCGAAATCTCCCCGTGTTGTTGCAATTTATAGGTGACATATTGACGTGTCAAGCTTCATTTGGCACACTTCGTTTCGAATGCACTGCCCCCAGGGAATAAAACGACTCGTTAAGGTCTTCATTTAGCATCTCCAATTAATTAGAGACAGAAGAGATAAATCCAATCTAATTCACGTGGAAAGAGAATTCAACTGATCAAAGATTAAAAGTTTTCGTTTTTGATTCTGAGCTTTTTCTTTATTTCGTATGTAGCAATAATTAATGTAAAAAATGTAGCCGATAAAAAATCCGTTAGTTTCATAACGAGAACCATTACAGAAGCACAACTTCCGCTAGTCACACTCCGATATTTTGCGCCAAAAGTTGCATAACCCATAAATGCCATCGGGTTCACCAAGAAAAAGTAAGCAAATCGTTATTTTAAACGATGTGGAGATATAGATAGTCCACTTTTACCAATCGCGGCAATAAGAAAGATGACTGGTTACTTTAGTTTAGTATTTTTCTCAGAACTGCAGCGGGTGCTGAACATGATCTTGTTTTATATAGCACTTCTACCAACAAGAACATAAAAGGGTTGCTGGTGTTTTGTTTTTTAATTCAACAAGAAAACTACCAATTGCATCCCTTGTAAAATGATAAGGGAACTTCTAGGGATCACATACCAAAGAACAAATCATCAATGCACACCTTTCCATACATTTTTCTCAGAACTGCAACGGGTTTATGGATTATTATTGAATCATTCGTTCCTCGTGACCATATGCCATTTGTTGTTTTCCCTCTGAACATTCTCCTTTAGTAAGTTACTATTGGTTGTATTTTTGCTGTTTTCCCCTTCTTGGAAATTGCCGTCTACCCATGCCATGTATTTTGTTTTTGTATCGTTTGTGTTTCTCGTAATCCTTTTCTTCCTCGTGCCACTATGACCACATCATTTTTTTTCTAATGCAAAAGTCCTTCTCCTGTTGACCTTTGCTTCGCAACTGACTTTTTGTAGGAAGAGTGTTTTTATTTTCCGAGATTAGTTGTGACATTTTGATTCCTCTGTATATTCTTTATGGCGCCTCGATGTCCATCGGTATTTCTAGAATATTCGCTAAACGATGTAATGATGCAGGCCCGAAGCGCTTGAAGCTTTAATAAACAAATATCAACATTTGATGCAAAATATTGCAATGAACTAACCAAAATTTGAATTAAAAAAGTGGCACGTGATCAAACATTTAAGGGAAGGCTCCCTTATGTTACTTATAAACAACGCCTGATCGGAAGTGTCGTAAGGAAGAACACAAAATAAAACAATGAAACAGCGTAATAGTATAATCCGTATTTTGAATAGTTATGCATTTTGACCATTTTATTTTAATAGTCAATTATCTCTAATGAGCAATAGTGAAGCTGTTGTCAAGGTATAATATAGTTTTTTGCAATTGATTCATAATAAAAGCATGATGAATATAAATCACATACACAAAACATGATATAAGAACAGGTTAAGAGCAAGTTGCAAAACAAACTGGTTGGGGTACAAGCAGATAGCAGCTGTACAACATGTGACTCGTCTTTGGTGCAATAAAACCCTTTTGTTAAAAGCAACATGGAAAATTACAAGGCCTTGGAGGTCGAATTCAACATTAACAACATAATATATCCAAATTAGTGAATATCTTGTGCAAAGATTTTAAACCGAAGAGTTTTTGTTAGCAGGATCTCGTCCCCGAGATAGGTAACTTGCCCATCGTCCAGAGAATTCAAGCCTACAGTTGAAAGAATGGTCAAAATTTATATGAATATTACTTCTGACCAACATTGAGTAACATTTACACCAGAAATGAAAAAGATTTAAAAACAATAAACAATATCTTTCTTTATTTATTTGGTAAAGTTCATTAAAAATTCGCGTTTACTGAACTGTCCAATCGGTTGGTCTGAAAATTTGTTCTTTCTTTGTTTTTGTGTTTGCATCGCCTTTAGTATGATCTTCATCGACTGCCCTATTGAGACCACTGTAGAAGGCTTCTTTATTTCTTCCGAAGGGAAGGTAGAGTTTAGATATTTTACCTTTATTCTTAGGCTACATAATCTATCTAATTTTCTTTCATCATATGTGTCCCCACTACCACGTGCCAATCTTCTGGCGTTCATTTCTTTCTTTTTCTTATTCTTTAGTTTTATGTCTCGTGTTTTCTTCATGTTCTTTTTGATTTTCTGGTCCTTCTTCATCATGTCCTTGTTTTCGTTGGTTATTCTTTTCTCTCTTTCGTTACTGTAATTCTACTCCATTCCACATTACTTATACATACTTTCCTTGGACCTATTTTGACTTCATCTCTTTCTTGTGCGATTCTTCTTACTTATATTTCTTTGGATCTCTCTGCGTTTTTAGCGCATTTCCACAAAAATAAAAAAAATGCGCCACTTTGTCCGTCCGTCTGCCCGTCCGTCCGTCAGCTCGTTCGTTGAGACGCTACTAGTTTGTTCTACTTTTTTCGCTATTTGGTTCGTTATGGTGTCGAGGCTTGCACCAATAAAGGAATTTTTTCTGCGTTTATTGCTAAAAGTTATTGTAAAAAACCAAAAAACCGTTTTTTACATGCTTTGCCGTTTATTAACGATCCTAGAGATCGTTTATAATTTTGTATTGCTGTCTGTCGTCTGTCTGTTGGTGTGTCCGTCTGTTCCTTTGTCTGTCTGCCCCATTAGCCGTCCGTGTGAACGATAACTTTGTTTAGAAATGCCCGATCGCTTTGACATCTTCGTTAGTTATGAACTGAATTGCATGAAATTCAATATGGGCATAGCTTTAGCCATATAACACGCAATGCCAAAAATTAAGTCGAATCGATTCAAAATTCACAGTGCCCTTTTCTCATCTGGACCATTTATAAACCGAATTGCAAACTTTTTTATTTATAAAAGTATTTGAATGAAATTTTATACATAGGCATAAATAAATAAATAAATAGTACAAATGAAAATCTAACGCCAGTTTCAAAATTTCGTTTTGCGCATGCGTAGTGCCAACTTTTGTATTTATGGAAGAATTTAAACGAAATTTGATACATAGGCACTTGGAATAAATGAAATGGAGGTGAGAAAGAATGAAAAGTACCTGGTCACCGGCGAACCAATTTACCTGCCCCCTTTCAAATGGAAACGCCGTTTGGGTGCAATTCAAGTGTCCCTAATTTCTTGCACCCCATTTTGGGTCACGCCAATTGTTACGTTATGGGTTCTTATGGAAGGTGCCTGGTTTAGGTGACTTGCAAAACGATTTCGTAGCAACTCATAATTATACCAATTACCTAGTGATGTAAGTCACTGAATAGGGTTTATTTCAATAATTACCATTGTTTATTTTAATGTTGTAATGCATTTAGCGTCATTTCTCGTCGTAATTTCTACGAGACGCGCAATTAAATAATTAAATGCCAATAATAACTTGTCAAGGTGGATTTGTGATTCAAGCAGACATTGTTCCGCACCATTTTCCAGTGGTTTAACGAGCCAGATCAGTGGTGTACATAATGAGATCGATTAATCACCCTATATATGCAACATCTCGGTGCCCTTACCACATTAGATGTTTGCAAAGTCGAGATGAAGCTAGTGTTTGTGTTCAGCTTAATTGTAGCTACCTGTTCTTCCAAAGAGCTGCGTAAGTTTTCATACCTTACCTATTGCTAGTTTCCAGTAGGTATGTACTTTGTATCCATTTCTTTTTGTTGAGTTTTTGATTTTGGATTGTTATCCTTGTTTTGTTAATTAATTTCGAGGACTTTAATGTTGATTTAAGTAACATCCAATGATCGCAGCGGATTATTACCATTGTGACAATGGCCACCTATAGTCTTTGATCACGATTACGGTTTATGCAGTTGCCATATCGGACCCCAATAATGACCCCTAACATAACGTTACATTTCATGATATTTAGTGTAATGTACTGTTAAACTCAGAGGCGGTATCCTAGTGTAGTCCCTGCGTTGAAATTTTGCCGAGTAAGCTCTCCATGGCCAGAAAATGACATCGTGCTGCCGTAGTAAATGAAACGACTTTCCCCTAATGAAAACGTCTGAACCTGAGATAACTTTCGCTATCGTGTCGCCTCGACATCCTGAAGCAATTAAGAAACAAAGGGTTACAAGCTAGCAAGAGGAACCCACCAAACGGCCGACATGTTACATCATACTCCCATGAGACTATGTGACAAGACAATGCCCCTGGAGTTTCCAACACAAGTTACGAACCGGGATGTGTGCGACAGAGAAAATGGCGTCTCTGAAAAGAGGAAGAGTCCACTGAAGTACTTGATCGGCGCCAGCAAAAGGAGAAAAGGAGGTGGTTGGAAAGGGTTGTGCGACGGGCTAAACAATGGCATCTAGGAGAAGGCGTATGTAACTTTGATAGTGAATTGTGCATCAGAAATGTGGGGTAGTAAGGTCAATCCCCTTACTTACGATGCCCACAAACCTCCCCCAGCTTGCCTGATCCATCAGGATAACTAATTGTTGTCCTTTGAGAACAGTTCTTCATCCCTTAGTGGGGACGCTAAGGAGTTCTAGTAACGGTTGACTCTCCAGTTACCTTGAAATTTAAAATTTGTTTTTTTTTAATGGAGGTTGTCTCCTCTTAGACCCCTAGCCACCCCTGCTAGAGTCATTGAAGTACAGGCCTTGTAAACTATATTAGAGAACCCCTAGCGCTCACAAGCGGTGAGTTCGAATGCCACAACTTGCCAGTTTTTAGTGGTATAGAACATCTGCTTTTCATGCTTCGGAGGGCATCTAAAGCTGGCGATCCCGGCAGTCATCCCAAGACATCCGTTGACAGAAATGTGCAACTTCAAACATAACCTTCTTGGTACAAAAAAAGTGCACTCTTGTTGACACCGATTGAGTGGAAATGTATAGTTTGGAAGCATCTAATAATTATATTCAGTTCGAACCTGTTTAATATCCGGGGGGATATTATTAAACTGCACTGAGTGGAGAACGGCCTCATTCCCCAAATTATGGCCTGGACGCTCAGATGCAGGTGAACTAAAGACGTTTTATTCAATAGTCGCTTTATTCTACTTTTTGTACAATTTATATACAGAATGATTGTGCACATTGCAATTACCTACTCTACATATTTTGATGACAACGTTATTAATAGTATACAATTTCCTACAACCCATTTCCTAATTGCTCTACATAAAACCTACGATAATAATTTATTGTTACTCTTGCTTAACTGCTTACTTGCCAATTGTTGTAATGCAACTATTCTAGGTCGTATTTACGCGAAACTAAATTATTGTTTGATGAATATTAAACATTCTGCCGACTCGCGACAGCTCCAACGGTGTTCTGCCCTTGTGTTTCTGGTTGAGCATATATTATTGGTTCCATCTTTATGTCTTCTGTTGTTTGCCGGGATGGTTGTTGTCGTCTATACCAGATATAACCTCCTCCAATAGCCAATGATGCCGTAATGATTATTATGGTAGTTAGAGTGCTCGTCATCATTGAATGTGTTGTTACTTTCTGCCATGCAGTTTCCCTAATGTGATTTTGTAGTTCTTGCTCCTTATCCCTTAGCTGGTTCAACTGTTCTCCGGCCTTCACTACAGGTTCTTCCAGTGGATGTACGTGGTGTGGGTGCCTCTTGGTATGTTGAGTACTGATATTAACGTGTTTGATGTAACTGCCGAGTACCATTATAGATTTATCTCTTCTCGGGTTTAAGATGCTTTGCCTCGTTTGTAGTCGACAATCCTGGGATAGGTTGATGATTCCCGTATTGTTTAACATAACCTCCTGTCGACGTCCGTTGCATATGATTGCCACTCTTGTGGGTTGTTTGGTAATAAACATCCACGTGTTTTCCATGTAAAGTTGTTTCCATATGGTGCTGGTAATTGTATGCTGTTGAATGTTACAATTGCTGTTCTCCGTATGGTTGTAAATTTCCCTTATGATGCAGTTAGGGCTGTCTTCCATCTTTTTTACTACTGTAGGTGCACATAGAAATTTGTGCTTCTCTATCTTAATGCTGTTCTTGAATTCTTCGTCCGTTAATTCGAAGTATAATTGATTGTTGTAGTCAACGCTAATTATGTTGTTGTCTGTACTTAATTCCCAAACGGTTGAATCTTCCATCTTTAAAGGAATGGGGGTGATCTTCATAATCACGTATTCCGTGATCTCTGCCACCACAAACACTCCGAACACGCGTATGTGAGTGTCATTCCGTTGCACCATTGTTCGTTTTATTGGATGTGCCAAAATTTCCATGCTACTGGGCAGCTGTTGTTGCGCTGTTAAGATTACCTTCCTGATGTGGGTTTCTGACAGTAAGTCGTAAAAGCTCCCTCGTTGGTAATGTACTTTTAGTACTTTGTGGTAGTGATTATAAATTTCACTAACCAGATTCATCGCTAATTGATATGTATTAAGTACTTGTATATTTAGCTTGTTTTCGTCGATTTGCCTATACCATTTTTCCATGTGATTTATCGCCTCTATTCCTTCATTTAATTTAAGGCGAAACCTTTCCAGCTGGTTTGTAATTCTCGTCTCCGTGTCATTGAATGTAGAAATGGCGGATAACATTATCTTTGTTTGATGCTCGGAATTTCGAATAACTTCTTGTTGATTCTTGTTCAGTGTGTCGATTTCTCTATACACCTCATCATTAACTCCAAAAACTGATGTTAAGATGTCTCCTAAGATTCCTCTTCTTTCACGTACACCTATCACGTGTTGTAGACCATCCTGTAGCCATCGTAGTTGGTCTTTTTGTTCATCCATGTGTTGTACCAATGTTTCACAGTGGGAGTTTTCTGTTAATGATGTGACGTTATTGCATAGTGCCTTAAACTTGTCTATGCTAACAGCTGCTTTTTCCATATCTTCAGTTATTCTGGTTTTACTATATTGGACCTCGATTCTAAATATTCCTCTCTCTATTCTTGCTTCTCCAATGTGTTCCACATATAGTCCTGGTTTAGGGTATGTTATGGTGTAATTTGCCCCTGTTGTTACCACCATTAGAAATATTGCGATCAGCAACGCCTTAACTCCTACCCTCTGTGATCTGGCAGTGCTCACTAGTGATGTTGATGTTTTGACGCGCTCTTCATTATCGCCTGTTTCAGAATTTAATGGTATTAATTGATGTATGCTGCGTTTTGATTTTTTCCCATCCGCTTTGGTGACGGTTACTACTCGTACAGTTCCATCCTCTGCTGGGTGTACTTCTTCGATCCTTGCTAACGGCCATTTACCAGGTGTTAAATGATCCTCTTTGATCAGAACCACATCTTTGACTTTGATATTATCCCTAGCGGTCTTCCATTTATACCGCTGTTGCAAGTTGTGTAGATACTCCGTTGACCAAGCTTGCCAAAATTCTCTCTTCATTTTTTGTAATAGTTTCCATCTACTGCCCAGATTGACATTGTTGTCTCCTGTTTCTTCAAACGGCTCTAATATAGGTTTTCCAATCAGAAAGTGCGCCGGTGTTAATAGCATGCTGTCATCTACTACTTCTCCGGTGTTAATTAATGGCCTCGAATTTAGACACGCCTCTATCTGTTGAGTTAACGTGGCTAATTCTTCGTATGTTAACGTCGCCTCGCCTATTACTCGTCTCAGGTGATATTTAAGTGACTTGACGCCACTCTCCCAGATTCCACCAATATGTGGACTTGCTGGTGGGATGAAATGCCATTGCGTTCCAATAGAAGTGGATTCTTCTTGAACATCCTTCCCTTGCACGATGGGTTGAACTTGTTCCAGAATTTTGCTGGCACCCACGAAATTGGTACCATTGTCACTGTATATGTGCTGACAACGTCCTCTCCTGGCCGTGAATCTTTTTAGTGC